>NC_138079.1:112834338-113434338 GCF_964212035.1 Myotis nattereri
TACTGTGTGGTTTCTACCTGCAGGTCTTTACTTATGTAAACTCACAACAGGAAGGGACCCTGGGGGGGGGGGGGCACTCGGTGTGGTGACAGATGGTAAAGGGACGCTTCCTCCGCGTGGGAATCGGCTGCCGACCCCACAGCAGGAGCAGCCACTGCGCGGACTGTGGCCTGGGCGGCACTCACCACCCACTGGGGCCTTTACAGAAAGAAAATGAGAAGATCTCTGCTCAGGTCCTAGTCGGACCACCAGAGAACGTCTATCACAGCCTAAAACCACCACCTACTTCTAACCCTCACGGGCCTTATCTTGCTGGAAACAGACACAAACCTCATTGTGCAGATGGCGAGATTATAATGTACCGGCCAGAGCAGGGGGCGCTGACCTCGTCACTCTGAGCCTCGCTTCTGAGGAGACCGAGTCCGTCCCCTGGCGTCTGAGACGACACCTTCCCTCCGGGCACCCGCCTGCGTCGGGCCGCTGAACTGCCCAGGGCGCCTTCTCCCGAGACCCGTCCTTCAACCCCCGGGCCCTCCACACCCATAACGGGACCTGATTTCAAACTGCCCGGCAGGTCCGGACAGTGACTCGGGATGAAGCAAAGTTTGGATACAATCCACGGTCAGATCCCTGCGGCCGGGAGAGGGTGGAGGGGAGGACCGCGCGCTGGGCTGAGCCCAACGCCAGGCCCGCAGACAGGCGGGCAGACGGGCCGCGCGCGGTGTGTCCTGGAGCGGGAAGTGGCTGAGCGGTGTCCGCGGAGGCGACGGCTCGGCCTCAGTTCATGGCGCTGAGATGCCCGAGCGCCCCGAGCAGGAGGCAGAAGCAGCAGCCAAAGGCTCAGAGGCGGCACCGATGCGTGAACGCACCGCGTGAGCCCCGCGCCCGGCTCTTGCCGCCTCCGCCTCCGCTTCCGAGAGAGCGGGCGCCTGCGGCGGAGGCTTCCAGCAGCGGAGAAGCCGAGGGAGGCGGCGGCGGGGGTGGGGGCGCGGCGTGGATGTGGGAATCGGTCCACAGTACAACACTCGGACCCACAAGGACCGTGGCGGCAGCTACTGAATGAGTCTAGGCTTGAAAGGGCGTCACTTGTTATAGGCAATTTAAAAAAGACCAGGTCTTGTAACCAGCAACTGACTTGAGTAGCCAGTTTCTAACAGAGCAGCTCAGCCCCAGGGCGTTTCCTGCGGGGCTGGCTGTGCCCTTGGCGAGGAGCCAGCACCACCGCCGGGTGCCTGTGGTCCCTGCCATGCCTCCCCCAGAGACGGTCCGTGCAGAGCGACGGGCAGCCGATGCCTCCACCTCAGGGTTCATAGAAACTGGCTCTCACATGTGCTAATTCTCGACTCCAACTTCCACGGGAGCCCAGAGGCCCGCGGTCCAGGGGACAGGCGATGGCTGGCCCAGCGCCCACTCCCGTGGCCCAGGGACCCGAGGGCCCGCGCTGGAATCACTTCCCCGGGGCCTGAATAGACGATCGGACAATCATTGGCAACCGGCCAAATGCCCACATTGCTCTCTGACGCAGTGAGGTGGGTAGGTTTCCACAGAGGCCCCTGGAAATGACCAGCAGCCACGCCACTCCCGGGAGGACTGCAGGGGCCGGGCCACCACCGCGGGTCTCACAGACGCGCATGAGTGGCCAGACCTGTCCCGTCTTTGTCCTCTCGCCTGTGTGCTGAGTGTGGCGGCTGCCCCAGGGCAACCCCCGCTTTCTAATGGCGGGAGTGGGTAGGAGACTCGTGAGATCTGAGGCCAGAGAGAGTCCAGACAGCCCAGAGCTCTTCAGTTCTGCTCAGGTGACACGCAGTGGCCAACGGGCACCTGCAGGTGGGCACCTCAGGGCGGGCACCTACGGGGGGCACCTCAGGGCAGGCACCTACAGGGGGCACCTCAGGGCAGGCACCTGCAGGTGGGCACCTCAGGGCAGGCAAATGCGGGGGGGGGGGGCACCTGCAGGTGCCCCAGGAGCAGGCAGCACATGGACATCATAGCATCTGTTCTGCACTGTTGGGGTCCAGCCCCAGCAGGTCCAGGGGTTCCCAAAGGTGTGGACGGCGTTGGCAAAGAAGGAATGACATGGAGACAGTGTTCAGTTGATCAGCATAGCGAAGTTCTCTAGCCAGGTTCTCTATCTTTATTGTCTTGTTACATCTTTACTTATACCAGTTGATTTTAATCCTATCCATTCTATTCCAAAGGTTAGGGCATTTGTTAATCTAGTTCTGTTGAGTTTAATCCTGTCTAGGTTAATCTCTGTGTTCCATTATAAGGGCTATTCCAAGGTCACTGCTCTACTGATAAGCTACAAGGAAGTGACTGAAGGAGATTATCCTATCCACTAAAGGTTATGTCCTCCCAGCCTCGCTGCTTGCCTTCCCTGGGACTGCCCTGTGTCGGTGAGTCTCCAGGGGTGTAGGCTTTGGTGCTTTCCCTGGTGGGCAGACCCCTGGGGATGTGGGCCCAACAAGTCCAAAATTTATTGAAAAATCCTCACCTGGGGAAACAACCTTTCTCAGGGAGGTGGTCCTGTTTAAAACACATAGTGCTAAGAGGGGGAGCAAACATATGCCATATACTCCAGGTCCCTTGAAACATAAGCTATGCAGCTGTTTCTTCCCTGCAGCGATTGTGTCAAGCAGCAAGGGTGGACCGGCTTCCAGCACTGCACCAGCCACTGTGCGGGAGACACGTTAGGGCCCCGGGGAGCATGAGGCCTGGAGGGGCTCGAGGAGCTCCCGTTCTTAACACAAAGGCACAGCTCCGGGGGCCAGGTGCCAGGGAAGTTTCCTGAGGGCAGAGCCTCCCCCCCACACACACACACATACACCCATGGCGGGCGCTCTGCTACGACAGGGCAGCCAGCACCAGGCCCTCGGAGCCAGCGGGCAGACTCCTAGGCTCAGGGGGAGGCCGCACCCACGCTGGTCGGAGGGGCAGAACTCGGACAGTTGAGAGTTGGGCAGAATATCTTGCCTGAGAAGTTTCCTCTTTGGTGCGAGGTGAACTATAGCACACTGGGCTCCCCAGCCCCGAGCACCAGTGGGGGGAAAGGGGTCCCCACAACATCTGCTTGTTTAAAGCCAAGGGTTCCGTGGAGGTGCCACGGAGGGCTGCGTCTACATTTCTGAGTGGTAGATCTATCTCCTAGTGCCATGGTCGGCAAACTGAGGCTCGCGAGCCACATGCGGCTCTTTGGCCCCTTGAGTGTGGCTCTTCCTAAGCCTTAGGAGTCCCCTAATTAAGTTAATAACAATGTACCTACCTATATAGTTTAAGTTTAAAAAATTTGGCTCTCAAAAGAAATTTCAATCGTTGTACTGTTGATATTTGGCTCTGTTGACTAATGAATTTGCCGACCACTGTCCTAGTGTATCCAGGTTCCGGAGAGCAACAGGGAACACGACACACCACCCCGTTCAGGTGGTGAGCCGATCCCAAGGAGGTGCAGGTACAAACCCAAGGTCAGCAGCTGGGCACTGGCAGGAGGGTGGGTCCCCAGCCAAACCGCGCCTGAGGCAGGTTGTCCCTGAGACCATAATGAAGGGTGCAGTCATGCAGAGCTCAACAAACTTACCCAAAGCCAGAGAAAGGAGCTATGCTTTACATCTAGTTTTCACATATATATTTTTATTTTTACAAAGAAAAAGAGATTAACTTTATAACAGCAGCCAGGGAAAGGGAAAAAATCTAGAAAAGTGCTAAAGCAACACAAACTCTGAAGCACGCTTAACTGCCCCCGCCACCCCTTAGAAAGTAGTTTCTAATTATGTAACCTGTCTCTCTTTCCAGTTAAGAAGAAAAGTGACTCTGCTACAGGCAGAAAGAACTTCTTGCTAAACCAGTTGTTAAAAATAAGACAACAGGCCCCACATGGAGCAACTTATGGGAAGCCCCATGTCACCAAAAGGAGACAATCACGCCTGCAGCCTCTCCCGGAAATGGGAGGGTAAACCAGTCAGTGAGGAGCAGCCTGGCCAGCACTGTGAGGGCAACTGTCATCCCTGAGGAAAGTGTCCTGAGCACTGCAGTCCAAGCTCTGCTATAGGACTTCCTTGTTCCCGCCTCCTTCTGCCTACTCTCTCATTGGCACAGCCTTTGGAGCTCCCTTCTATGGACTGGATGGGATGCTGCCAGAGCCATGAATCACTGAATAAAGCCAATATCTTTAAAATGTACTCAGTCCAATTCTGCTTTTTAACACTTAATTTCTTTGGTTCTTAAAAGTTTTCTGGAATGAAACTTCTTTTTCTCAGTGGCTGAACTGAAACTTGTACCTTATTTTGCAGTTTGAGGAGTCTTATCAGATTAAACAAATATATGACAAATGATGAAGTCTACAGGCAGATCTATGGGCATGACCATTTGGTGGAATAATCTAGCCAGTATTTGATCAAAAACATAGATGCGACATAGAGGACATGAAATCTATGATAGGAAAGTTAGTTAAACCTAAACTCCTCCTCTTAACAAGCTGTCAAATAGTTTGTGTTAAAACACCCTTTTAAAAAGCTGAAGCTTGATAAAGTTGAAGCATTCATTGGTAAGTAGTTGCAGGACTTGTGTGCTTTCTCAGGTGGGTTTCTGTTCCAGTTTGTACCTTATTTCTCAGCTCATGGGTCATGTTGAAATATTCACAGCTAAGCATCTTTTCACTTTCCTGCTTCTTGCTAAGTGTGGATTAAATCTCAGTAGCTGCTTTCAAGCTATCACGTGTGAAGTGAAAACGCTTAAACACTACACGAGTTTAACCTGCTCCACAGCCGCTCCAATTCCAGCCGGGACTTGGGAAAAGTGTGCACAGGAAACACGATCTGCCCGGATTGTCCAAAACATTGCCGTGCACCTCCCAGGGTGTTAAACTTCTCACATCCTCTGGAAAAGACAGATGCACTGAAGCTACATTTGCAAGAGTCATTTTGGCCAAGCTCACCAGTCTTAAGTGGTTTTTTAAAGCATCGCCTTCCATTTCTGATACTCCTGACCCCACCTTATTTCACCCACACAAGTCAACTGAAAGGCTTACAACAAAGATTGTGAATAAATTTAAGATTTGGTAAATAGATCCTCCCTTCTTTCTCCAGTTCCCAAAAAGCTATCAAATCTTTTTGGATTCTATCTAGAGAAGAAAAATGGATAGAAATAGACACAGTATTAACTGTGTTACTTATTAAAGTTAATTTCAATCTCACCTACATATACACCAAAATCTTCCCTGCTCTCCCTCCTCGTTCACCAGCCACAGTAACAAGGGGGGCGGGCACTCCGGGCTCCACAGGAAAATGGATGAACCTGTTCCTCTCGTTAAGGCGACTCCCGGACTGACCGAGTGTGGGTGGGTGAGCCTAGGAGACGCACGTTTTTCTCACTAAGCTTTTCAAGGACGGATGCCCAGGTGAGCCGCGCCCAGGCTCCTCCGCAGCTGAAAGGGCTTGTGACGGACTGGAGCGGCCGCCTCCCCTCGGCCCGCGTCCGCGCTGACTCCGAGGCGGCTCCCCGAGGCCCGTCGGCCCCCACACCCAGGTCAGAGGGCGGCGCGCGCACTGCACGCACCCAGCCCGCAGCGCAGGCAGCGGGCGCCCCCTCCGCGACCCCGGACAGCGCCTCCCCACTGGGCCCGCGGATGGGAGGGGCACTGCGGTCTACCCTCGCGCGCTGCTTTCCGGTAAGCGCGGCGGGGCGGTGGGGGTGACGTGTCCCGCGTGGGGGGCGGACAGCAGAGGCGAGCGCTCCTCCGCCCCATCTGCAGGCGCCCAAGGAGGTGCCCGCCGCGCAGCCGTGCGGGAGGCGGACCCGGACCCGGCGCTGGGAGGGAGGGAGGCGGGAGGAGTGACCGACCAGGAGGGGTGGGCCGGGCCGGGGCTGCCGCGCTGCTCCCCGAGTTGTGGCTGGTGTCGAGCGACCTGGGTCAGCTCAGCCCTCCCGGGAGGGGTCCTTGCTGGCACTTCCCCAGCTTATTCCTCGGGCGATTAGCTTTCTTTTCGGGGCCCGCTTCTTTGCTAGAAAATCACTTTCCAGACATTGCAATGATTATCTGTCATCTAAAAGGAAATACATTTTTGATAATGCTTTGTTAATTGTTTAATATCTGTTTGGCACTCTAGTAACAAGGGCTTATTGAAACAATGCAGATTGGTTTAGGTTTAATTTCACAAAATAGGTTAATAATTTAGTTTATTTTTGTACTAAATTGTGCCTGACACATAGACTATAATGAAGTTTCTGAATAAGAAATGAGAAACTATTTTCTTGAGATAATGCTTCAAAATATCTTTCACGTCTAAAAGAGTAAAAAAAAAACAACCAAAAACAGCTGCTTGACCTGCTTTCTGTCTTCTTTTTTTAATTTTCTTTGTTTTTCTTTTTGGCAGTTTGCTGAAGTGGTTTAAAAATCAAAGATTTGGCCAGGCCAGTGTTCCTCAGTGTTTGAGCATCAACTCATGAACCAGGGGGTCACAGTTCGATTCTATAGTCAGGGGACTCTCTCATCACTGGTGTTTCTATCTCTGTCTCCCTCTCCCTTCCACTCTCTCAAATTAATTTTTTTGAAAAAAAAGTTTTGAACATGCCCAGATTTTAAAAAAACAACAACAGCCGAAACCGGTTTGGCTCAGTGGATAGAGCATCGGCTTGCAGACTGAAAGGTCCCAGGTTTGATTCCGGTCAAGGGCATGTACCTGGGTTTTGGGCACATCCCCAATAGGGAGTGTGCAGGAGGCAGCTGATTGATGTTTCTCTCTCATCGATGTTTCTAACTCTCTATCTCTCGCCCTTCCTCTCTGTAAAAAATCAATAAAATATATTTTTTAAAAAATTAAAAAAACAACAACACACACACAATTGGAACATAGTAATGATCTTGAATGGTCATTTTTCTTCAGCGAATCATTCAGCAAACATGTATTATGTGCTCACAGGGTCTACAAAGGTGAGTAAGGCAGGTCGAAGTCCAGCCATAGATCTAAAGCCGCCTGCGGAAAAGCAGACTGTAGACAATTGAAATTACTACTGTATTTTCAGATGCTTGTTGTTAAGAAGCATCTTCGGCCCTAGCTGGTTTGGCTCAGTGGATAAAGCCTCGGCATGAGGACTGAAGGGTCCCGGGTTTGATTTCAGTCAAAGGCACATGCCCAGGTTGTGGGTTTGGTCCCCAGTAGGGGACATGTAGGAGGCAGCCGATCAATGATTGTTGGGGTCCAACCCCAACAGGTCCAGGGGTCCCCAAAGGTGTGGACGGAGTCGGTGAAGAAGGAATGACAGAGGCAGCGTTCAGGTGATCATCATAGCCGGGTTCTCTTGTCAGGGTCTCCAGCCAGGTTCTGTAGCCAGTTCTCCAGCCAAGTTCTGTCTAGGATCTCCAGCCAGGTTTTCTGTAGCCATGTTCTCTCGCTAGGTTCTCCAGCCAGGTTCGGTCGCCAGGTTCTGTAGCCGGGTTCTTCAGCCAGGTTCTGTCTAGGTTCTCCAACCAAGTTCTGTAGCCAGGTTCTGTCCAGGATCTTTTGCCATGTTCTCTCGCTAGGTTCTGTCTCTAGGTTCTGTGTGTTCTGTGTCTAGGTTCTGTGTCTAGGTTCTGTGTCCTGTTGTCTTGTTACATCTGTATTTATACCAGTTGATTCCAATCCTATCAATTTCTATTCCAAAGGTTAGGGCGTTTCTTATCTCCATTCCAGGGAGTAAAGATTATGTAGCTTAAGCATGATTGTTCGTAGTTAAAGTGATTAATTACCCACCTGGCACTTAGTTAAGGGGTTTTATTCCCTCCCTAACTTCAGGGGAAAATCCCTACCTGGGGAAACAACCTTTCTCAGAGAGGTGACCTTGGTTAAAACACATAGTGCCAAGAAGGTGAGCAAACATATTAAGAACAGTATGCCATATATGCCAGGTCCCTTGAGACAGCAAAGATGGACCGGCTCCCGGCAAATGATTCTCTCTCATCATTGATGTTTCTATCACTCTCCCTCTTCCTTCCTCTCTGAAATCAATCTCAACTGCCCTCCTCTGCTGGCCTGATTGCCCCCAACTGCCCTCCCCTGCCGGCCTGATCACCCCTAACCCTCTGCCTCAGCCCCGCCACCTGTGGCTTTGTCTGGAAGGAAGGCAGGACGACTGGAAGATGTCCCGTCCACCTAGTCTAATTAGCATATTACCCTTTTATTAGTATAGATTATATTTTTACAACTAAGGTTTCTTTATTGTCTATGTAAAATTATCAGTATACATTTTTTTCTTGCTTTACTTCTTTTTATGGCTTCTCTATCTGTTTCAGACCTCATTTGAAGGTATTACAGCTGATGGCAATTACTCTTCTTATACTATAAAAGGTAGTGTGTCTACTGAGATTATATTTGTAGCAATGTTGAGTTTTACAAAAATTTCAAAAGGTTTATTAGATAAATATCACTTTGTTCTAGTTTAAAGATAATATAATTTATGGTTACTCAACACATGGTAAATGATACTCATCAATCCAAGGCATTCATGATTATGATATTTTGCCAACTCTTCAGCTGAGCTAATATGCACAATATAATCAGGTAATGTGTCAGCCAGTAAAATATTTCTTATTGCTTCCTTAACTACTGAAGCTACAGTTCCAGTTACCTGCTACTGAGTAACAACCCATACCAAAGCCGTGGCTTAAAACAGCAGGACGCGGGGGCAGGCTGCGGTGGTGCTGGTTCTTGGCAGGTGGAGAAGGGGGCTGCCCCAGACACGGGCATCTGCTCCTGGTGAGCTGCCAGCCTCCCTTCTGGTTGCCCATGTCCCTGACCTTTAGCTCCTGTAAGAACTTGGTTTTGCAGATTCCTGTGGTCATTGTGGGTGTGAAGTCCGTGTTGCCTTTGTTTCCTGCCCCTGAGTTGAAGATAAAGGTCTGAAAACTCCAGGAACTGTGACAGCAGCACTAATGCAGGCTTGCTCTGCCCTCTGTGCCTCTGACTTCACAGAAATGGCCAACCACACGTTACATTTCACACACTGACCTCTTTAAGGACACACCCACGTACATAAAGTAAACTTGGAGAAATCTCACTACCGAACTTCTGTGTTGCAGAAGACACTTTGTGTTGGGGTCCAACCCCAACAGGTCCAGGGGTTCCCAAAGGTGTGGACGGAGTCGGCAAAGAATGAAGGACACAGTGGCAAAGTTCAGTCCATCAGCATAGCGAGGTTCTCTCTTTATTCTCCTGTTACATCTGTATTTATACCATTTGATTTTAATCCTATCCATTCTATTCCAAAGGTTAGGGTGTTTGTTATCTCCATTCCAAGGTCACTACTCCATTGTTCTGTTAAACTACAAGGAAGTAACTGAAGGAGATTATCCTAAGTAAAGATTATGTAGCTTAAGCGTGATTGTTCGTAGTTAAAGTGATTAACTACCTTCCTGGCACTTAGTTAAGGGGTTTTACTGATTTATTCCCTTCCTTAGTCCTGTTAATCCCTAACTCCAGGGAAAAATCCCCACCTGGGGAAACAACCTTTCTCGGAGAGGTGACATTGGTTAAAACACATAGCGCTAAGTAGGGGAGCAAACATATTAAGAACAGTATGCCATATACACCAGGTCCCTTGAAACATATGTTGTGCAGATGTTTCTTCCCTGCAGCAACTGTGTCAAGCAGCAAGGATGGACCAGCTTTCGGCAAATTCCCCCTTTTTTATTTTTATTTATTTTTTTTAATATATTTTATTGATTTTTTACAGAGGGGAAGGGAGAGAGATAGAGAGTTAGAAACATCGATGGGAGAGAAACATCGATCAGCCGCCTCCTGCACATCTCCCACCGGGGATGTGCCCACAACCCAGGTACATGCCCTTGACCGGAATCGAACCCGGGACCCTTCAGTCCGCAGGCCGACGCTCTATCCACTGAGCCAAACCGGTTTCAGCCCCCTTTTTTATTTTTTAAATGATAGCACGTGTAAATCAGCGGGCACCTCTTGGATTGAGTTGTTTAAGACTCGGAAGACCTGTTTGTGACAACTTTGGTATAAAAGCCTCCCAGAAAATACGTTTTCTAAAGGAATAGAAATGGAGTGAGAGTGAAAGTGCAGTGTGTTTGTGGGTAGAGCCTGTTTTCTCTGTTCCTCAAGGGCCCTTGAGAAGGCTATACCGCCCGATTGCAGCCGCACCTCCATCGCTGCCACAGGCGTGTATTAGGTGAACCCCAGAGGCTGGTCAGCTTATACCCTCCACCCCCACCCCCTGGGTGTACAGAGGGCTCCCTGGTGCTCTGTGTCCTGTAGGCCTGAGGGGGTGAGAGCAGAGGAAGGGGGAGAGGACACAGCTTTGTCCAGGTAGCTAATTGGTCTGTTTGTAGTGTCTTCATTTTACGTTCTGTTTTATTAACGTGTATTTTTACTGGAAATCACCCAAGTCCTCCAGGATTCCAGGTTGATGCAATAGGTTTCTCTTATTTTACTTTTAATTTCTCCTCTTTCTGGTTTCCTACAGAATCGTTACAGTTATGAACAAATATTGATACATTATTGTCAACTTAAGTCTCCATTTTATTTAGGCTCCACAGTCCAGGCACAGTCTCAGTCCTTTTTTTTTTTTTTTTAAATATATTTTATTGACTTTTTTACAGAGAGGAAGGAAGAGGGATAGAAAATTAGAAACATTGATCAGTTGCCTCCTGCACACCCCCTTCTGGGGATGTGCCCGCAACTAAGGTGCATGCCCTTGACCAGAATTGAACCTGGGACCCTTGAGTCCGCAGGCCAACGCTCTATCCACTGAGCCAAACCAGTGACAGCTCAGTCTCAGCCCTGACATGTCTTTTAATTACTCTCCAGTCTCCCAGCTGGGTGGGTGCTGTGCTAGGACACGGGCGGGGGGAGAAATGCGCTGCCAGGGCCCGTGCTGTGCAGACCGCAGGGACTGCATGGGGAGGCACGTGGGCAGCTCTGACACACGCCAAGTGACAGGATCCGGTCCTAACTGAGAAAGGTCAGCTGGCCACAGCGTGGAGGTGGGACTGGACGAGAGGGGACAGGAAGCCGAGCAGCGGGCTGGCTGGTGAGCGTGGTGCTGGCCGAGCTGAGGCAGGGTCGGGGTTGCAGAGGACCAGGGTGTGAGGACCAGAGAGGCGCGGTCAGCACTGTCCTGAGGATGGAGCCAGCAGGGGTGTGGGAGCTGGAACCAGGGGGACTGGCCATTCGGACCCCAATAGGAGAGCGCATTCTGCTGAAAGGAGACTATGTGCTAACCTCTGGATCTATTGGCCTCGAAGGAAGGACAGGACTAAGAAGGGAGACAGGAGAGTGCTGATCGCACGCTGGGCAGCAGCCAAAGGCACCGCCTCACTAAGTCCTCCCAGCCACCCAGATGGAGCGTTATCCTCATCTGACAGGGAAGACTGAGTCTCCATTCTCTGCCTGAAGCCGCACAGCCGGGAGGTGGTGGGGCCAGAAGCCAGCTCTGCGCTGTTGAGCTCAGGCCCTGCCCCACAAGAGCCTGGGCTCCACTTGGAGCTGCCAGGAAGCTCTTGTCAGGCGAGGCCTCAGGAAGGGGCGTGGGCAGAAGCAGACCTGCTGTGGCCAGGAGCACAGCTTTCCGAGCCTGGAGGAGGCAGGCCCACATGGCTCAGGGGCTGGCATCGTCCTGTGCATCAGGAGGCCCAGTCCCACTCCTGGTCAGGGCACGTGCGGTTTTCAGCCGTGGTCCCCGGTATGGGAGTGTGGGAGGTAGCGCATTGGTGTTTCTTTTTCTCCCTTCCTCTCTCTCTAAAATCACTTTTAAAAAAACAACAATACTGGAGGCAGGGAGTAGGAGTGGTAATGGCGAGATGGCTGGAGTTTGCAGGGGTGAGTACCAGAGAGGAGGGTTTTAAGCAGAAAAAGAGTCTCCGAAATGTCATGAAGATTCTTCTTGATTCTCTGGTTGAACACCAAGCTGCACGTACCTGGACGGGATCCCAAGAGGCCTGGACGGACATGACTGAGGACGGAGCCTCTCCTGTGAGGCTGCAGCTTGCACGGGCGCGGGAAGCCCTCCTCGCTGGCCACCAGGGCACAGAGACTCACTGAAGATGGGTCACCCCGTAGAGAACTCAGAATCGGTCATGGCTGCTCTCGACGCACCTGGACTTATTTTAAAAGCAAGCCTTGGACGGACCAAGTCTGTCTGAAATTTAATAAGTTGTTGCCAAACGAAGCACTAGAGCTACTGAACCCTATCAGCATATGGCTACCTCAGGATGAACAGCGTGGCGTCCAGCACCCAAGCAAAATACAAGACCCGAAGAAGCAAACGTGTGATTGATCATCAAGAGAAAATAGTAGAAACCGACACAGAAAGGACAGAGTTGACGATAAACCACCCCAGCATTTAAAAAGTATATTCAGGTGTTTATAACAAACATAAAAATAAACAAAAATGAAAGAAATGGAAGAATATGTGTGTAAAAAACATAAAATCCAAAACCTTATGCCTGTTGATGGGCTCAACAGTAAGTTGCATGTTGTGGAAACAAGAGACTTGTGGACGGGGAGACATGGAAATAGCAACTGTCTACACACAGCACAGATGAGATGCAAGCAGGCTGCCCCCTCCTCCCAAAAGCGATGAGACAGCGTCTCCCCAAAGGCCGGAAGCATTTACCGCCCAAGCCCAGGAGGAGCAGAGGGGAAGGGGCAGAAGGAGACCATGTTCCCAGGGGGGCTGTCCTGCTGATGCTCATTCAGGCTGGAGGGAAAGGGAACTAAAAGTCCAGAGCGGCTTCCGGCTGGGCACCAGCGCCAGAGGCAGACACTGTGCCCACAGGCAGCGCCCAGACCAGGCGGCACCGTCACAGGCGCCACCATCGCCACTGGCCACCCCGATGGTGACAGGCGCCCACTTCTGGGCTGGCACCGCAAGGGGCCTCCCTCATCTGGAGGCCCTGGGAGCAGCCGAGCATCTACCAGCCAGTGGAGCTGAGGAGCTCGCGGTGCCCCTGGCAGGCGGACACCATGGGCACCAGCCTGTCTGGGGGCTGTTGCGGGGGTGGGAGGACCCCCTCCCCCGTGCCTCCCCCACACGTCCAATCCACTCAGGGCATAGACACCCCTGTTATTAGAAGGGTTTTTATTTTATTGAGACCAAAGCATCATTCCTTATAATTATGGCCTTTGGTTCATGATTTGTCTTAACACACACACGCACGCACGCACACACATGCACATGCACGCACACACGTGCGTGCGCACACACATGCACGCTCACACGTGCACGCACATACATGCACACACGCAAACATACGCACATACGCGCACACACACACACACGCGTGCGCGCACACACACACACACACACATACACAATCGCTCGGTGAATGGGACACGCCCCTCCTCGGGCTCAGCCCCTCCTGCCGGGCAGAGGGCGGCGCTGGAGGGACAGGGACTCCGGAGCCAGGAGCCCGGCGCCCCTCAGCCAGGAAAGGCTGGCTGCCATTCGGACCCCCGCAGCTCCCGACCCCTCCCTGCAAGCCGGTTGCTTTGTTTCCTATGACACCTGCGCTGGGAAAGCCTGCGCAGCGGCCCCCTCCCCGCCCCCTGAGGCCTGGAGGCTGGCGGGACTGGCACCAGGTGCAGAGGGAGCGTCACAGGGCGCCACCCGGGTGCGCGGGGGCCCTACTGCCCCCTCCCCTGGCGCGCGGGGGCCCCACTGCCCCCTCCCCTGACCTCGGGAGCCCCACTGCCCCCTCTCACCGCCTGTCCCCCAGTTACTTCTCTGTCTGGATCCAAGAACAAGCCCCGAGGTCTGGCCTGGCACTTGGGTAATAACACAGGATCCCAGCGCCCACTCCGAGCCCGCAGGCCCAGCATTAGCCCCCAGGGACCTGGAACCCGCTGCGCTTCTGTCCTGACAAAGGCCCCAGTGACTGCTCAGGGGAAGCCGCTCAGGTAGACCGGTGTGGGGAGTGGGGAGGGTGGCCTCAGCGCTGGCAGGGGCGTCGGGAGCCCCAAACAGCACCGGGGCTGGCCCTCAGGTCAGAGCAGAGTTCCTGAGCCGCCTCTGCTCCCGGGTCGCCCCGCTGAGTCCTGGCATCGGAAACCAGCGCTGGGCGGGCGGAAGGTGAACACTTCGACCAGCCGCCGCTCTGCGCTGGGGAAGGTCTCTAAGCTCCGGTGAGTGTCCTGCCTGTGACACGGGCTGAGGAGCCCGCCTCCCTGTTCAGACGGTTCTGAGCCAGGTGGGATGACGCACTGACCTGCAGGGGGATGAAGGCTCTGGGCGCGAACACCAGGGAGCAACCTGTCCAGCTTCTGCGTCACTCCTCGGCCTGCAGTGTGCTTTGCACGTGTAAGAACGTGTTACAATCTCTTGTTTGTACATTTTAAGGCACCTCAATGCTTTTTGAAATAGGGTGGGTGTGGAGTAAACTTAACATACACATTTTTTATTGTTCATCCTCACCAGAGGATATTTTTCCCCCATTGCTTTTCAGAGAGTGGAAGGGAGAGAGAGAGAGAGAGAGAGAGAGAGAGAGAGAGAGAGAGAGAGAGAGAGGTATGTGAGACAGAAACATGGACTGGTTGCCTCCCCCACTCACCTCTTCACCCCTTCTGGGGTCAGGGAGTGAACCCGCAACCCAGGTACATGCCCTTGACTGGGAATTGAACCTGTGACTCTTTGGTTCTCAGGCGGACAGGCTAGCCACGTATCCACACCGGACAGGGTGAAAGATAGACAAAAATTTTAAGAAGCTATAACCCACTGTTACCAAACCTTCTCTCATGATATTCTTGAGCTAATGGCCTACCCAAATGGTATAACAGCCCCATTACAAACACGATTTTCAGAAAGGCCTTTCCTTAGATACCACAAAACATCAGAAAGGAGGATGGCAATATACAGATGGAGAATACACGGAAGTAGAGTGATTTCTCTGGTGTGCTAGAGAATGAGACAATTCTCTGTTCCTAATTCATTTCGCAGTAAAAGGAACTGGCCTCTTTGGAGAAAGAACTGATACAGCTTTGGGTGAGAGAAGGTACAGGTGAGTTGATGTACCAGAAAGCAAGGAAGTGCATAGAGACTGGTGGAGGCATTGAGGGAAACTACTGTCCAACCTCAAGGAATTTAAACATCAAAACAACCTGCGTGCAATGGATTTTAGCACATTGAACAACGAAAAGAGTACCAACCCACACAAAAAAAGAGAGGAGAGGGAAAAGGAAAAACTTTTTCAGAAGACTGTTGGGTGAAAAAATGTGTAATTGATGATAATATTATAAAATCACTTTTTAAAATCATTGATATCATAATTTATTCAGGCAAGAATTATCATTGGGTCTATAGCATTGAGTGCAAATTAATTGGGGAACAGAATATTAACAAATTCAAAGTATTTGCATGTGTGTGCATGTGTGCGTGTATGTATGTGTATAATGTATAAATCTAGTGGGAGCCACCTTGTCAAGTTATCAAAATCTGTATCCCACTTTAAAAAAAATCTTTATTGTTGAAAGTATTACATAGGTCCTCCTTTCCCCCCATTAACCTCTTCCAGCCACTCCCCTTCCTCTGCCCCACCCCAGGCCCTCACCACCGCATTGTCTGTGTCCAAGGGTGATGCATATATGCATACAAGTTCATTGGTAGGTCTCTTCCCAACCTGCCTTTCCTCTGAGGTTCAATGGTCTGTTCATGCTATTATGTCTCTGGGTCTATTTTTGTTCATGAGTTTATTTGGTTCATTACATTCCACATATGAGTGAGATCATGTGATACATATCTTTCTCTTACTGGCTTATTTCGCTCAGCATTATACTCTCCAGGTCCCTCCCTGCTGTTGCAAATGGTATGTACCAAAATTTTTTTATCCATTAATCTGCTGATGGGCACTTGGGCTGTTTTCAGAACTTAGCTATTGTAAATGATGCTGCTATGAATGTAGGGGTGCATATACTTTTTCTGATGAGTGTTTCAGGTTTCTTAGAATATATTCCTAGAAGTCGGATCACTGGGTCAAATGGGAGTTCCATTTTTTTTTTTTTTTTGAGGAAACTCCATACTGTCGTCCATAGTGGCTGCACCAGTCTGCATTCCCACCAGCAGTGCATGAGTGTTCCTTTTTCTCCACATCCTCGCCAGCACTTGTCATTTCTTGATTTGTTGATGGTAGCCGTTCTGACAGATGTGAGGTGAAACCTCATTGCTGTTTTGATCTGCATCTCTCAGATGATTAATGACTTTGAGCATTTTTTCATATGTCCCTTGGCCTTTTGTATGTCCCCTTTGGAGCAGTGTCCATTTAGGTCCTTTGCCAATTTTTTAATTGGATTGTTAGTCTTCCTTTTGTTAAGTTGTATGAGTTCCCTATAATTTTGGAGATTAACCCCTTATTGGATGTATCATTAGCAAATATGTTCTCCCATGTAATGGGGTTTCTTGTTATTTTGCTGATGATTTCTTTTGCTGCGCAGAAGCTTTTTGTTTTGATTAAGTCCCATTGATTTATTTTCTCCTTAGTTTCCATTGTTCTAGAATATGTATCGGTAAACATATTGCTATGAGAGATGTCTGAGATTTTGGTGCCTATTGCTTCTTCTAGGACTTTTATAGTTTCATGTCTTACATTTAAGTCTTTTATCCATTTTGAGTTTATTCTTGTGTATGGTGTATGTTGGTGGTATAGTTTCATTTTTTGTATGTAATTGTCCAATTTTCCCAGCACCATTTATTGAAGAGGTTGTCTCTGCTCCAATGTATGCTCTTGCCTCCTTTGTCAAATATTAATTGAGCGGAGTGGCTTGGGTTGATTTCTGGGATTACAGTGGCTTTGTAATGTAACTTGATATCTGGTATTGTGATTCCTCCAAATTTGTTCTTTCTCAAGATTGCTGCAGCTATTCAGGGTCTTTTTTTTTTGTTGTTGTTGTTCCTTGTAAATCTTTGGAGTGTTCTAGAATTTTGAAACATGTTGACATTTTAATGGGGATTGCGTTGACTCTATAGATTGTTTTGGATAATATGGGCATTGTAATGATGTTGATCCGACCAACCCATGAACACGGATATTCTTCCACTTGTTTATATCTTTCTCTTATCACTTTTTTCAATGTCCTGTAGTTTTTAGAGTACAGCTTTTTTTTTTTTTTTACCTCCCTGATTAAGTTTATTCCTCAGTATCTTAATTTTTATTATAATAGTAAATGGAATTGTTGTTTTAGTTTATCTTTCTGAGCATTCACTATTGGTGTATAAAAATGCGGTGGATTTCTGGGTGTTAATTTTGTACACTGATATGTTTCCAAATTCATTTATTAGATCTAGTAGATTTTTAAGGAGTATTTTGGTTTTTATATGTACAGTATCATGTCATCTGTGAATAATGAATGCGTTACTTCATACTTTCTAACCTAGATGCCCTTTATTTCTTCTTCTTGTCTGATACCTATGGCCAGGACTTCCAGCACTATGTTGAATAAGAGTGGTGAAAGAGGGCATCCCTGTCTTGTTTCTGTTCTTAGGAGAAGTTGTTTTAGTTTTTGACGATTGAGTATGATGTTGACTGTAGGGTTTTCATATATGGTCTTTATTATGTTGAGGTATGATCCCTCTATTCCCACTTTGCTGAGAGTTTTTGTCAAGAAAGGGTATTGGATTTTGTCAAATGCTTTTTATGCATCAATTGATATGATCATGTGATTTTGTCTTGCAATTTGTTTATGTGATGTGTCACATTTATTGATTTGGGAATATTGTACCAGCCTTGCATCCTGAGAATATATCTCACTTGGTCATGGTGTATGATCTTTTTAAATATATTGCTAGATCCTATTTGCTAAAATTTTGTGGAGGATTTTAGTGTCTGTTTTCATCAGGGATATTGGCCTGATGTTCTCTTTCTTTGTCATGTCTTTATCTGATTTTGGGATTAGGGTAATGCTGGCTTTATAGAAAGAGCTTGGAAGTGTTCCTTCGTCTTGAATTTTTTGGAATAGTTTGAGGAGAATAGGTTTTAGTTCTTCTTTGAATGTATGCTAAAACTCCCCTGCGAAGCCATCTGGTCTAGAGCTTTTGTTTGCTGGAAGTTTTTTTTATTATGGCTTCAATTTCCTCCATAGTTATTGGCCTATTCAGGTTTTTTGATTCTTCCTGATTGAGTTTTGGAAAGTTGCATTTTCCTAGAAATATGTGTATTTTGTCCAAGTTGTCTCATTTGTTAGAATAAAGTCATTGATAGTGTGTGTGTGTGTGTGTATGTATATATATATATATATATATATTACTATCCTTTGTATTTCTGTGGGGTCAGTTGTTATTTCATTCCTGATTTTGTTTATTTGGGTCCTCTCTCTTTGCTTCTTGATGAGTCTGGCTAGAGGTTCATCAATATTTTTTATTCTGAACTGAAGCTGGGTCAGAGAGACCCAGAACATCCATCCAAAAGAAGGATCAAGGCCCCACAGAAGCTTGCATTGCTTCACAGCTGGGCCTCATCTGAGCACCTCCAAACCCCAAACAAGGAAGAGGAAACTGCATATCTCTCCATAGCTCCTGCTGGGTAGCCTCAGGAAGAGGCTAAATTAGCACCTCCTTAGAGATCCAAGAGCCTGTGTACCCAGTGGGCATATTGGGACCATCCAGTTTACAACTCCTCCGATCCACAAGGGACACACTCAGGGGGCAGACTCAGTGAGCACCAAAGCCCCACTGAAGCAAATCTTGCCCCAGAAGGGTGTCTCCAGCACAGAAGTGCTCCCACTGTAGACACAGCTGATTCTCACAGCCAATTGGCCTGAAGGTCAATTCCTCTCAGTGATACCAACTACAATCAAGGCTTAACTATAACAAGACTGTGCATACAGCCCACAAAGGGGTGCACCAAGAGTGTTCACCTCAGGTAATTGGGGAGGCTGAGCCACTGGGCCCTATAGGACACCTAGCACACAAAGCCACTCTATCAACACAGGGAAGCAGCCAAAATTCGGAAACAAAGAAACAGATTACAAATGACAGAAATGGAGGAAAGAAAACTACTGGATATAGAGTTCAAAACCATGAGTGTCAGAGGTGACACGCAAACTCATATTTTGGTTGATTTTTCTTTATTAAATGGCATTTAAATATATAAAATAAATATCAAAAATATAAGTCTTTGTTTTACTATGGTTGCAAATATCAAAAAATTTCTATATGTGACATAGCACCAGAGTTAAGTTAGGGTTTTTCAAAATGCTGACACTCCGAGCTCAAAAGGTTCGCCATCACTGTTCTAGGCCAAGGCTCCCACCTCCCCCACAGAGTTGGTTTGGAAATTAGAAAGAAAAAGGGGGGAAAAGGGAATCAAAACTGTGGCTCTCTCCCCACTGGCTCCTTCTGCGGGTGTGGACTCCACCGCCGCCAGCAGCCACCCACCTTTTTGCTGCTGCATGGACGATGCGGGTCGCCCCACGGATGCCACAGGCGGTGTGTGTGTGTGTGTGTGTGTGTGTGTGTGTGTGTGTGTGTTTGCTCTGAGCAACCCCTCTTGCGATCTCGCCCTTCCTACTTGTCTCCAGCTGCCTTCTTCCTTCCTGGTTATGTCACCTCCTCAACTGGACCACAGCGGGAAATTCCAGGGAATGTTCTCCAATGTAGTGGTGGCTCCAGCCTGGCCCTGGGCGAGGCGCCGGCAGGTTTCTCCTCTCTCTGCATCCCTCTCGACATGACACATGGGGAGTGCACATGATATTCTCACAACAAGGATAAACTGGAAAAAGTTAAAAATAAAAGTGGCAGAAATGATAAATTGTGAATCACTAGAATAGTAAAATGTGGAAACTAAAAATTATTATTTTAAATGCAAATCAGCTGAGTAAATTAAAAATAAAAGGATCATGCAAGAGAAAACAAAGTCAGTACTGTAAGATTTTAATAGTGCATGGAAGTGGTATGCTATGATATGAAGCTAGACTTCGATAAGTTAAAGACAAATAGGTAAATCTTAGACCATGACTGAAACAATAACAGTCATAAAAACAATAATACTACCAATAAAGCCATTGCTGATAGGTCAGCAGAGGACATGAAATGGAGCTCAAAGATAATCCATGAGCCCAAAGGAAAAAGTTTGAGAGAGAAAAAAATTAAATGAGTCAGCCAATAAAAACAAATTGTAAAATGATGGTAGGATTAAACCTCAGACGGGAAAATACTTCATCAAAAATAAATGGGCTAACCCTGGCCAGTGGCTCAGGTGGATGGAGCATTGCCTAATACACCATAAGGCTGAGTGTTTGATTCCAAGTCAGGGCACATACCTAGGTTGTGGGTTCGATATTTTCATATTTCTCCCTCACACTAATGTTTCTGTGTCTCTCTTTCTCTCTCTCTTGCTAATAAATAGATAAATAAATTAATAAATAAATAAATAAAATCAGTAAACATATCCTCGGGTGAGGATATTTAAAAAAACCAAATGAAATGAAATAAGAAGTGGACTAAATCGTCAAATAAAAAAGGCAGACAATGTATGACTGGATTAAAAGACTCACTGAGATGCTTAGTACCAAAAAAACAAACAAACCCAACCATCTAATTTTATTTTAGTTTTTTAAAGGATAGTTCTGAATTTATTAAGTGGATTAATTCTTCATAAATAGGCCCCCTTTTTCTTTCTTTAATCTTTATTGTTCCGAGTATTATAGATGCCCCCCTTCTCCCCACCTCACTTTTATATTTATATGTTTTTATTGATTTCAGAGAGGAAGGGAGAGGGAGAGAGAGATAGAAACATCAATGATGAGAGAGAATCATTGATTGTCTGCCTCCTGCATGCCCCACACTGGGTATCGAGCCCGCAACCCGGGCATGTTCCCCGACTGGAAATCAAACCTAGGACCTCCTGGTTCATAGATCAACAACGTTCAATCACCGAGCCATGCCAGCTGGCCCCTGCTGTTGTAAATATTTCCCTCCACGTCCCGCGTGGTTCAGGGTTTAGGAGCTGGAAAAGGAGTCGCACACAAATAAAAGAGAAAAGAAAAGAGATAATTTGGGAATATTGGGGGGCCAGGCATGTAATTTCAACTCAAGAGGAAGGACTTCCACTGGTGCTCAGGCTGCACCAACCATTTTATAGTCAGAGGTAAACAAGGTAGTGGTTACCATAGTTACACTGTTCTTATGAGTTTCACTTGTTTTGACTATAGTTACACTTCCTGCACTTCCCTCAGCCCATTAGCTTCCCAGATAAGATCTGGGAGTGTTATAAGGTCAAGCCTAATTATGCTAAGAGGACTGTGCCCTCTAAGCTGGGACTTGTTTGTGACTTTGCCAACAGGTCAGTCTGAGGCTTAATCCTATATCAGCTCCCCACATCTCACCCTTCTTTTATTATTAAGCTACTATAATGAAAATAAAACTTAAACATCAAGAACAAAAAGCTACCATAATAAAAGTAAAACTTAAGCATCAAGAACAAAAATGTTTAAGTCCCAATTTCGATGTCCAACAGTTCTGAATCCAAGTTTCAATGTCCGACAGTTCCTTATGTGTACATGTCAGCAATGATATTTCAGTTCTGGATGGTGGACAAATGGTGGCAATGCAGGTCCGACCCTCTCTGGTTTGATCCTGGGCAACCTGCAGCAACACACAGCTGCTGACTGCTAGCATGGCAAAGCGTCGTCAGTGTCTTCCATCTCTGGATTGTTTTTCCTCTTGTCTTCATGGCTGGAGCATTCCTGATAATTCCTCCCTCTTGCAGGAATCCACATGGTCTTGAGGTTTTATTCCCTCCCTAACTTCAGGGGAAAATCCCTACCTGGGGACACAACCTTTCTCAGAGACCTTGGTTAAAACACATAGTGCCAAGAAGGTAGCAAACATATTAAGAACAGTATGCCATATATGCCAGGTCCCTTGAAACAGCAAGGATGGACCGGCTCCCGGCAGAGTTGTCTTCTGAAAATATACAAACATATTCTCGACCAAAAGTTAATAAAGGAAATTTTACTTGGGATCCTTTTTATATTTGCCCAAATAATTTTCCTTTGGCTCATTTTGACACCGTGTATGTTTTTCATGGGTGTCTTGCTGTTAGCATTACAAATGAAAAATTTTTTTCTAGATGTGATTTAGTTATAGGATATATTTTCTTACATGGTATTTTTCCACTATCCCCCCCTTTTTTATTTAATTATTAGGAGGCTTTTGGAAAATTTTTATAATGTAGTCTAGATAACTTTAAATTTTGAATTTTTTGCACAAAAATATGACTCCTTTAGGTTCATTGCATGTTAAGCAATTTTACCATGAAATGAAAATTTTGGTTAATACTTCTTATTTCAATTAAACTCGTTACTGTCAAATTTAATTCTCTAACAAGAATCTTAGTTACACTGTCAATATTAATGGGAAGGATTATTTTGCATCCTTGGGAAGGCCCTGAGCGTTCCTGGTGTTAGGCTGGATGTAGATATAGGGTAGCTGCTGCCAGCCAAGTCTCTGTTGTTTGAGTCCTGCTCTGAGCTGGGCCAAGTCTCTTTCTGTTACCTGGGTCTGGATCTGAGCTGGGCATGGGAAGTGGGAAGCAGCCATGGGGACAGGAGACCTCCCTCAGAAGGGGCAAGTGTTCAAGCCCCTGCATAGTTGGGGGGATGATGATCTGTGCCCCACCTCTGTTGACCCTCAAGTTCTCTCCTGATGGCCCCTCTGTGACTGTGCCTGTCTTAGGTTGTTCCTTCCCTGGGGAATCTTACCCATCTCTGGCTAACCAGCCATCCTCCGGGGCCAAGCAGGATGATGTAAGGTTCAGTTCTGTCTCCTCGGTAGCCTATGCCCCGTGGCCTCCATGCCCAGCAACTGCCTTTGGATCCCCTCGCCTGCTGGCGGGGCCCCGGCATTGATCACATATCTTGGGGAACCCAGGTTTCTTCTCCAGGGAGGGCCCAGCTCATGCCATTGGGTGAGAGATTGATCCATGGTACCAGCCACCATGAGGCTTCAACCTCAGCATGAACAGAGCTCAGGCAACAGCTGTGGGCAATTGGATTGTAAGAAGAGGGACCCTCTTGGCAAAAAGGGCAAGAGAGGTCAATACAGAATGCTCAAGTGCCTTCCCAGGGGGCCTTCCACACAGTGGAAGGGATTAAATCCTTTCATGTTCTTATTAATTTGCTGCCAAACATTCAGAGAATTAGTTTGTTTCTTTGTTTGGGATAAATGTACAATATGCTGTTGCAAAATATCAAAAATTATTAATGACATTGTAGAATAATATCATGTAAGGATATTTTTTGCTCTAGGCCATGGCAATTCAATTTTAAACTGGAAATGACATTAATTAAATTTCTTCAATTAGTCTTTCAGTAACTTTACACTAGCTATATTCAGGAAGGCAAAAACCCAAATTATTTACCTTTCTATATTAAACCTAGTACATTTAATTACAGTCCTCCAGATGTTTGAAGGAAAAACCTCTTTCTATTATTTTCTTGCAGAGTAATTTCCAATCAGTATCCTCGTCCTCTCACAGCTGGGTTACACTTGGAGAATTTCAATTTAAAAAAGAAAAATCTTTTCCTTTTAAACCAAGTAACCTACAGGGTTACTTCTTGGATGTTGACTGATAGTGCCGCAAGGTCATGTATTTCAAGTCAAAGTCATTAAATTTGGTTGAATTAAAAAATCCTTTAAAAAGAGAGAATAAACTTTTGAAAACATTACAGGCCCTGGGAAATGTCCCAAAGTCATTCCTTGGTTATAGTTTTGAAATCCAACTTGAAAGATCATCAAATATATATGTGTATATAAGATTTAAAGATTATATTCAATTCTGTCCTCTAGATTTCATACGAGGCACACTCAGATCAATATTTCAGCATTATTTCACTTCAAAATACCTAGGTATAAGTTTTTATCATTTGAGTCCATAAACTCCAAGGTCCCAAGTTCCCAGTGGTTCTGGAAAACCACGCTTGAGGCTGGCAAACAGGCCTGGCCCAGCCCTTGGCTTTAAAACGACCATAATTTTTTCTGGGGAAAGTCAAGAAGCAAACTTGTCGCTACATTGTTTCCTGCCAGTTGCTTGCTGGTGAGAAATTTCAAAATTGGCCACGAGATCGCAGCCATGGAGACTGTTTTCTGCTGGCGAAACAAGTTTGGTCTAACCTGGTCCATTTAAATGTCAGAGCTAAGCTAGTTTCTCCCTGGGCCATTGGACCTTCATAATTAATATCTTATATATGTTTTAAAAGTGGTTCACTGGCATCCCAAAACTACTCTTTATTATAGAAAACCCAATCCTGCCGCTAGAACCTGCCTGCACTTCTTCCTTGGGTCAAATTTGCCATTTTTCTTAGGAAATAATCAGTCTTGGGTTTTATTTTGTACATTTGCAAAGAGATTCCAGCTCAAAACTCTATCGAAATGTCCAAAAACAGGACCATTGCATGCATTAGTTTTAAGCCAGCTTTTCTCTTTACACATGCACAGAAATCCCAGATGCATTTTTAAATTTTGTAAAACTTTTCAATTGCGAGAAGGAGACTTTAAATTAGAATACTTGGGGAGAGGGTGTCCATATTGGCTCACCATGTGCTCCCTTCTTCCCTTCCCCATGTCCTGCTTGGGGGGAAGTTTCAGCAAATTACTCAGATGCCATATTTTTTTCCCCCAAAGTCATGCTTAATAGAAAAAGGCATTTTAAATTTTTTCCTATGTCACTTTCCAAAGTAATAGCTAGCACCCAAGATTATCTTAGCCAAAATTTAGTCATCATAAGATGTTCTCCAGTAATTTTTAAATAAAGGTAGTCTTTTTGCGGGCGAGCCGATAGCTCTGCCCTCTCCTGCCACCTTTGAATCTCTCCGCACCAGAGGCAGATTTGGCAGCGGGGTTTCATTTCTCATTACAGATTTTAGATTCCAAATAGATATTAAGATTTTAATTTGGACAAGAAACCACATTAAGATGACCATGGCACTCTTTTTTCAGCCTGATTTAAAAGAGTACCTTTTAATATTACAGTTTCTTTATAATTTGGCCTTTTTGCACAGGTGATTCTATTAACGGAGAATTAAATATTTCAGGATTAGGACATGGAGGTGGAGGGAGCCATGAAGGCCATTCCTCTCATTTTTTTCTTTTCTTTCTGCTCCTCTTTAGGAGCGGAGGGTGCAAGAGGAGGAGATTTATCCTCCTTGGCCTCTCTTAAAGGCTCTAGCAAATGAAATACCGTGTTCCACAAGGGAAAACAGTTTTTGGAGGCAAGTTTTTTCCTGCTGATGAGCAAATTCTGAGTAACTCTTTGCCAAACATTCAAGATCTAATGTACCTTCTTCAAGAAACCAAGGGTTATGTTCTATAACATCAAGCAAAAATTATAAGAGATTACTTTCAGAAGCTTTAAATTCTTAAGCATGCAAATCAAAAATCTATAATAAAGTTTCTTACTTTTTACGCTGAATCCTGCCCCATTAGCCTGGCTAAGAAAATGTTCCCACCCTAGTTACAGATCGCGACTTCTGCAACTGATTGTGGGCTTTGCGTGAGGTGAAATATCTCCCCACCTTTATGGTGAATTTTTCGTTTTTTCGCTCTAGGTGAAGCCTTCACTTCCAGATTTCCCGTCGGGTGCCAGATGTTGTAAATGTCTCCCTCCACGTCCCACGTGGTTCAGGGTTCAGGATCTGGAAGAGGAGCCGCACACAAATAAAAGAGAAAAGACAAGAGATAATTTGGGAACATTGGGGGGCCAGGCGGGTAAGTCCAACTCAAGAGGAAGGACTTCTACCGGTGCCCAACCATTTTATAGTCAGAAGTAAACAAAGTAGTGGTTACCATAGTTACACTGTTCTTGTGAGTTTCACTTGTTTTGACCATAGTTACACTTCCTGCACTTCCCTCAGCCCATTAGCTTCCCAGATAAGATCTGGGAGTGTTATAAGGTCAAGCCTAATTATGCTAAGAGGACTGTGCCCTCTAAGCTGGGACTTGTTTGTGACTTTGCCAATAGGTCAGTCTGAGGCTTAAACCTATATCAGCTCCCCACACCCTGCTCCCCAAATTTTAATTGTAAAGTTATAAAGGGACCAAGAGGTTTGCAAGTAAAATGATTTCTTTAAAATTACATAAAAATTCTTATAAGAAAGCTGTGGTGACTACATTAATATAAGAAAAGTGAAGTGGTTATATGAATTAACATTAAAGAAATCTTAGAACAATGAAAATCATCAGTGTTAAAAAGGGCTATTCCATAATAATGAAAAGATCATTTCAACAAGAAGATACTCCTAAATATGTATGATTAACTTCATACATATAACTTCAAAATACTCAAAACTGACAAAATTTAAAGAAGCAATAGACAATTCTAGAAAACCTTGAGATTTTAACACTCTCCTCTCAAGAGTGTTAGAATTTGATAGAACAAATTAGGGAAAAAACTCAACAAAGATATAGAATATCTGAACCTGAGAGTTATGGTTTGTTACTTGATTTAAGTTTATTGTCATTTATAGAAACCTCTATCCAACAACAGTAGAGAGCATTTTCCACCCAAATGTATTGGGAATATTCACCAACATAGACTACATTCTAGGCCACAAAAATGTCTCAGTGGAAAAGAATTGTATGTTCTTTCATATAAAATATGAAAGTTTAGAATTAGAATTCAGTCACAAAAATAGCTGGGAATAAAACTACAATCTTCTGCATCAGGGTCGGGGAAGGTCTGGCTGGCGGGCCTTTTTAAGGCCTGAGAAATCACTGGGTCTGGCCTGCCACAGCATTAGGGGAGGTTAATTAAATGTGTGACCAAGTACAACAGGCTAATTTTTAAGTTCATAACTTTGTATGTTAAAAATACCAAATGGCCCTCGGTATAAAAGGGTCAAAGACAAAAAATCACAAGAAAAAATTAGACTATATTTGGAACTGAATATAAACACAACCCATTAAAATTTGTGGAATGAAATTAGGTAACTAAGAAAAATGTGGTTATATTAGATGCAAAGAAAAGCATAAAGTCAGTAGCCCTAACTGCCACCTTAAGCTAGAAAAATGAGCAAACTAGGCCCAAGGTTATAGCTGAAAAAGTTAAACAAAGACATGAGTACTTGTGAAAGAGTAAAAAAACAAACACTATACAAATGTACTGAAACCACATATTGTTTATTGGAAAAAAATAAATAAATGTTATCCAACCCTAACTAGACTAATCAGAAAGAAAAAGAGAAAACACAAGTTACTAATTTAGGTTTGAAGTAAGTGACATAAATAGTTTCCTAATACTAGATGCCACAACTTAGAAAAACTGTACAAATTCCCTGACATTCCCAAAGTGCAGAAACTGCCTGAAGAAGGAAGAGAAGGAAGCAGCATGGCTGGACCTGAGGGGAGAGGGTAGCAGGGGGAGGAGCTGAGGGTGGGGGTGGGGGTGGCTGGCTATGGGGTTGTGGTCAGGATGAGCGCTGGTGCCACAGTGAGGCCAGCTTTCTCTGCTCACTTTTGCCACTTGGAGTTTTGTTTCTCTGGGAGCCACAGGGCCCCTAGGCTCCTGTCTAGAGAGCAATGTGCCCTCCTGGCTCTCTCCTGTTCCTTCTTCTGTGCTAAGCTACTTTTGTTTTGCTCTCCCCAGCTTTACAAAAACAATGATGATGTGTGTTAGCTATGGAGAAACCTGTGTAGAGCTGCCAGTTGGCTGGACTGTCCTCCTGTGCACATCAAAGGGTGAGGCTGGGATCCCAGCAACTAACCCATGTTTATCTGTCACATGGATGGTTCTCTGTCTGTCTCCCCCTTTCTCTCTCTCTATAATTAGTGATGATTAAGTGCAGACACACACATATATAGACAGTTTAAGCTTGGGGGAAAAACATGAAAAAATATCATGTGAGGAGGTAGAAAAACTCTCTTATTTTTGAGTTTTTTAATGATTAAATAAAGTAGGAACAACTTTCTTCGAATTTAAAATGAGGTCAGGGTCTGGACACATGGTGTTCTAGAAACCAGAAGTTTATGTAAATGAAATTGTGTCCCCTGTAGGTAATCTGAGAAAGTCACAATATGACAAATGTTACAATTTCAAAGAGAAAAGCTTTTGATGGCAAATTCTGGAAACTAAAAAATCAAGCTCATTGATTCTTAGTTACAGTGTAGAAAGGTCCTTAAAGAGTGAGCATTTGAAAAGAACAGCAACAATATCCAGGTGCCTGCAGTTTCTCCCAGGGGGTCATGTTCTTGGCAGGGAGCACCTGAGTTTCCTCTCTGACCGACATGGCGCTTGTGTGGTCAGCCTGTGGTGCCGGCGTCCAGTGACTGCCCCGCAGCTCAGCCCGGCCAGGAAGCGAGCCCGAGACACTTCTTCTGACTCAGGTGGCTCCATGTTGCTGAGCCTCAGCAGACATGTAGAGGCATCTCCATAGGCCCGGGGGCGTCTCCACAAACCATGAGGAAAGATGAGGCAGGAAGATTGTCTGCCTACAGAGGGCCAGCAGGGGGGTGGCTGGTGTGGGAAATGCTGTGTGTGTTAGTGTAGTGTGTGCTGTGATATAGTGAGAGTTTGGGTGAGGAGTGGGGTTACTGAACATAGATTTATTCATGCTTTGCTTTGAAGTATGGCAGTGAAAGGGCGAGGGCTATGCCCTCCATCTTGCCCCGTACCCTCCATGTTGGGGCAGCCGCCATGTGCTCAGGAGAGTACCTTCTTCCCGGAAGCCCAGGCCCCTGCTGGCCACACCCGGGATTTCTTTAAACTAACCAATGACAATCAAGGGAAGTGCACGCCATCAATATGACTACATCCTGTGTAATGAGACACCAACTCGCGCCAGGCCAACTGGCAGGGCCCACAGTCCCCTCTCCTGCCCTTACTCCACCCTCCTATAAAACCCCCGTCCCATCAGGCTTCAGTCTCTCTCTGCCACTGGGCTCACTGTTGCATTGGTGAGTGTGGTCGGGGAGCCGAACTAGTTCGAAATGAAGGACTCTTTGCTTTTGCATCGGACTTGCTGGCTCCCTGGTGGGCTTTTTGGGAACCTTGAAATATGGGCACAACAGCAGCAATCATATCAGGTAGAAACTGTAGTTTAACTCTAACCCTGCTGTTTGGCTTAACAATAGAAAAGTTATTTTGATTTTCTGAATTATATAAATCATCCCATTTGATTGAATGCCTTATTGATTGTAATGTGAATATCCCATTGATTGTGATCTTACTGGTTTTAGAAAGCAAATTCCTCTGTACCTGGGAACCAGGACAGCACAATTATCCCAAGACCTGAGGGTTCCAGATAATGTTTCCCTGTCAACTCAGTGGTCCCAAGACCCGAGAGCTCTAGATAATGTGTTCCTGTCAACGAAGTGATCTGGAGACCCAAAACTATAATTAACATGCTTAATTCTGCTTCTGTAAACTGCTTTTTTGCGAACCAGGTTCCTCATTTCAAACCCTGGGATGTAATCAATACCTTTGTGATTTTGCCTATATAAATCTGGTGTTGCAGCTGGGAGGACACTGTGAGATTTGGGAGAGCGAAATGCTCCCTTGTAGTCCCGGATTTGCAATAAATATGATTCTTTAATTCAACTTCTTGAGGCGTCCTTCTGTGATTCACGGGGTACACTATAACAGCTTCATCTTATAGAGGAACTAAAGACATTGGGACTTTAGTGGGGCCTTGACTTATGAGCTTAATTCGTTCCGTGACGGAGCTCGTAAATCAAATTACTCGTATGTCAAATCAACAGTGAATGAGTGAGACACGTGATGCTGGGCTGATGTTGTGGCGTTCACTGTGACGTTCGCTGCGCCAACTAGCGGTGGGGTATCTGAAGCTGGCTCATAACCCGAATTTTAGCTAGCAACTCAAAGCAAAAAATCGGCCGAGAGACAGCTCGTATCTTGAAAAACTCATTAGTCGGGACACTCGTAAGTCAAGGCCCCACTGTATTAGCAAACATGTCCTGTGGAACATAAAAAATTGTACTATGAGAAAGTTTATTTCTAGAAAGGAGTTTGTTCATGCATTTACCAATCTAAAGAATACTGGTGTCACAGACAATTCACATTCCTCATGAAGGGATCAAAATTCTGCCACCGGATGCCAATACTTGGAATCTTAATCTTAAACTGTTTGTGGAGGAGCAGGACTCCTCCCAAGGAAATGCTCTTCTCTGCTGCCCCCTAGTGTAGATATTAGGGATAGCATCTTCTAAAGCATCTGCTCATATCATTTTGCAAGGACTGGAAGGCCCCAAGCTCCGAATGCCTTGTGTACTCACGTTTTCTTTTTGATTCAGCCTCTCCTGCAGGCAGGGTCTCTGACTCTCTCATGTATGTGAGGGGCCTATCCATACGTGTGTCTTACAGGTGGTTATTTTCTGTTGCTAATCTGTCATATCTATTTGATTATTAGACCAGAAAAGAACCTTGAGTTTAGAGAGAAGTTTGTTTCTCCCCCACATAAGCCATTAACCTGATATTTCATAGAGTGTAAACTTTGGAAGTACATCTACTCCACCCTGTCCTGAACTAAGATTTATCAAGTTATCTAAAGAAACATTTTTGGGACTGGATGATTTTATCAATGAAATTTGGAACAATCTACTAATTTAGTTTCTGGATGTAAAGTTTTTATTTACCGTCCAAAGGTGGAAATAAAGAGGACACAGCCTTGCATTGTGCATGTAAATTTTCAGGTAAGTTAAGAAAGAACCTGTAGTTCTCCCCCATTTCTTCCTAAGAGGTTTCCATGATGATACCTGGTTCCAGGAGGGAACATCAGCCTATTTGCCTCAGCTTTAGGCCTTAAGGCTCCAAACAGGAGCCTGTTGACCACCCCCACCTGTACATGTCCTGTTGTTTTGGGGTTGTCTTAGAAACATAACCTGCCAAGTGTGCTGTGCTTTTCCTAAATATCACTCTGCTCCACCATTTCCCAAAACGTTTTATATACCAAATACTACCTCATTGTTCTTCATATTCATTTGTATGCAAATTAACTGAACAGAATAGAAGGTTTAGTAAGTTACCAAAATCCATCCATAAATTTTGTAAGATAAAGATGTCTCCTTAGATCAGTTGTGAAAATGTGCCTTATAAAATAAACTAGAGGCCTGGTGCACAAAAATTTGTGCACCCAGGGGGGTCCCTCAGCCTGGCCTGTGCCCTCTTGCAGTCTGGGACCCCTCGGGGGATGACCACCTGCTGGCTTAGGCCCGCTCCCCGGGGGATCGGGCCTAAGCTGGCAGTCATACATCCCTCTGGCAGCCTGGGAGCCCTCGGGGGATGTCCACTTGCAAGCGGGGAGCAGGCCTAAGCTGCAGTTGGACATCCTTAGTGCTGCTGAGGAGGTGGGAGAGGCTCCCACCACCACCGCTGTACTGTCATCTGTCAGCCTGGCTTGTGGCTGAGAAGGGTTCCCCTGGTGGGAGTGCACTGACCACCAGGGGGCAGCTCCTGCATTGAGCATCTGCCCCCTGGTGGTCAGTGTGTGTCATAGTGACCAATCATTCTGCTGTTAGGGTCAATTTTCATATTACCCTTTTATTATATAGGAGTGCATGGCCAACTTGGGTGAGGGGCTGATGGCTGTTTGCAGCCTGGCCACAGCCCCTTCAGGGTGGGGGTCCCCGCTGGGGTGCCTGGCCAGCCAGGGTGAGGGGCTGATGGCTGTTTTCAGCCTGGACAAGCCCCCCAGCAGGGACCCTCACCCCTTGAGGGTCTGGCCAGCCTGGGTGAGGGGCTGATGGCTGTTTGCAAGCTTGCCACAGCCCCTTCAGGGTGGGAGTCCCCCATGGGGTGCCTGGCCAGCCTGGGGAGGGGCTGAGGGCCGTTTGCAGGCTGGCCATGGCCCCCAGCCACCCAAGCTCCCAGTGGAGGCTTGCTGGAAGCAGGTATCTGGGATTTATTTAGCTTCTATAATTGAAACTTTATTGCCTTTTGTGGAGGCCACTGCCGGCTCAGGGCATGCGGGAAGCTTGGCTTCCTTCTTCGCCTGGGCAACCAAGCCTCCTGCTTGCTCCAGCTCCATGGCTGCTGGCTGCCATCTTGGTTGGGTTAATTTGCATATAGTCACTCTGATTGGCTGGTGGGCATGGCTTATGGCTTAGCAAAGGTACTGTCAATTAGCATCTTTGTCTTTTATTAGTGTAGATGGTGTTGGGACATGGGGCAAACAGTAGGTCACAGATACAGGATGACTAGCAGGATTTTTCCTGATTCGAGAGGCAGGTGGACATTAGTGAACATTTCCTGTGGGACCACTTTTCATGAGCATGTCCTGCAGCTGAACACCAGCATCTGGAGAGTACTGCTTCCCTGTCAGTCTAGTGAGCTGCGTGGTCCCATCTTATAGTCTCTCTGGAGGCAGAGGGAAGGCACTGAGGCTCAGTCTGTCAGCAATGAATATTCTGAGCTATAACACAGGAGAATTTTGCCTGGCTGGTATTGCTCAGTGGTTAGAGGGTCAGCCCACATGGGAAGAGTCGCAGGTTTGATTCCCAGTCAAGGGCAATACCTGAGTTGCAGGTTTGATCCCCCATGAGTACAGGAGGCAAATAATCGATGTGTCTCCCTCACATTGACTTTCCTCTCTTTTTCCTGCTCCCTTCCTCCCTTCCACTCTTTAAAAGATTAATGGAGAAAATATTCTCAGGTGAGGACTAACCAAAAAGATAAAAAAGGATTTTTTCCAAGGTACAAAATGAAAATCCTGAGAAATCTGTTCTGTGTTCAAAAGAACATTGCTTATAAAAGTTAGAACCAGGCTCAGGTAGATTCCAGGGACTCCAAGCTTTAGGGGTTCCCTTTCTCAGAACTGCTAGGATTGCACATGAAGAGGTGCAGATTATGAAAGGAGCCACTTTGGGCTAAACAATTAGGAAGAATTTTTATTCTCTTTAGACTAAGAGACCAGGCTTGGTGAGCAAAGAAAAAACTTGTGTTGCCATCACAACAGTCTAGCTTATCATTTATAAACTAGAGGTCCATGCATGAAATTTGTGCACTAAGGGGGGTGTCCCCTCAGCCCGGCCTGCTCCCTCTTGCAGTCCAGGAGCCCTCCAGAGATGTCCTACTGAGGGACCTAAGCTGTCAGTTGGACATCCTTAGCACTACTGCGGAGGTGGGAGAAGCTTCCGCCACCACTGCTGCACTCAGTGGTGAGCCCATCTTCTGGTTGAGCAGCATGCCCCCTGTGGGAGCACACTGACCACCAGGGGGCAGCTCCTTCATTGAGCTTCTATCTCCTGGTGGTCAGTGCATATCATAGTGACCAGTTGTTCTGCCATTTGGTCAATTTGCATATTAGCCTTTTATTATAGGACCAGAAGCCCATTGCACAAAGATTCGCGCAATAGGCCTTCCTTCCCCTGGCTGCCGGCACCGGTTTTCCTCCGGCACCCGGGACCCAGGCCTTTGGTCCGGCTGCAGAGGGGCTTGGCTTCTCCGCTGCGGCTGCAGTGGAGAAGCCAAGCGTCTTCAATCTTTAGTCTTTGCTCCATGCCTGCGTATGCAAATTAACCGCCATCTTTGTTGGGTTAATTTGCATAGTTGCTCTGATTGGCTGGTGGGTGTAGCGGAGTGACACCAATTTGCATGTGTCTCTTTTATTAGTGTAGATTATCCCATGTTTTCCTCTAGAACATTTTTCCTAAAATGAAAATAGCTTTGTGTGTGCAGTTTACTTAAGCAATAAAATATAGAGTTAATTCAAAATTCTACCCTGAGTTAAAAAAACTGCTATCATTTTAAGTATATCCCCGTTCAGACATCTCTACATGTGCACATTTTCTTTCTTCTGTTTTCTCTCTATTTAATTTACTATTTTAGATTTTAATATGGCTGCAAAAAATGTAAATTTTCAACTTTTATTCCTAATATGTGCATTTATGAGTGAACATTTTTTCATAAGTTTTGGTATGTGATATTATCATTCAGTTCAACTTATTTTTTAACTTGAATTGTGATGTATTTTTTGGGTTAGACATATATTTCACAACTTTTAAATATAAGGAGTTTCTAGGTACCTCTGTTCCTGATTTCTGGATTAACTACAATAACAACAAGAAACATATTGTATATAATTTCAGTTCTTTGAAGTTAGTTGAAACCTGCTTCATAGTCCAGCAGGTTCACTTAAAAAATAATTGAAGTGCTCCTCCGCTGCCATCTCATGTGCATCTTGGGAGCAGCACCTCAGTGCAGGTCAGCAGGACAAGGGGGTGGCTATAGTGGAGCATCTCTAAGTGCTGAATGAAATGCTATTTAGGAGTGTGTTTCAGAACTTTTAAAACTAGGAACTTTCCTATCATCAACAAATGACAAGTGCTGGCAAGGATGTGGAGAAAAAGGAACCCTTGTGCACTGCTGGTAGGAATGCAGCCACTGTGGAAAACAGTATGGAGTTTCCTCAAAAACTTAAATATGGAACTCCCATTTGACCCTGTAATCTCACTTCTAGGACTATATCCCAAGAAATCAGAAACACCAAGCAGAAAAATTATATGTACCCAGCACAATTTACAATAGCTAAGATTTGGCAACAGCTAAGTGCCCATCAGCAGATGAATGGATTAAAAAACTATGGTACACTTACATAATGGAATACTATGCAGCTGTAAAAAAAGAAATAACTCTTACTATTCACAGTAGCATGGAGGGACCTGAAGAGCATTATACTGAGCTAAATAGGCTAGTCAGAGAAAGATAAATATCGCATGATCTCACTCATTTGTGGAATCTAATGAACAAAATAAACTGATGAACAAAAATAAATCCAGAGAAAGAGAAGCATCAAACAGACCGTCAAACCTCAGAGGGAAGACAAGGGAGGGTGGGGGCAGGGGAGAGATCAACCAAAGGACTTGTATGCATGTGAAACTTTGGAATAACATCTTCATGCCTTTAGCAGGAAAGGTTGTTGGATACAGTGGGTTATCTGAATGTTGAATGCAGTTTGCTGCTGAGGTTGTTGAAGTGTTTTACATCCTCACTGAAGTCTTTGCGTGAGGCTATTGGTTCTGAAAGAGGTATGCTCTGTCTCTGAAGGAGAGAGGTGTATTAAATTTATTATGATTATAAATGTATCTAGTTTCCCTTGTAGCTCTCTTATATGTTCTTTGATTTCATGTTATGAAGTGCTTGTGAATTTGGATATTCCTGGTAAAATGAAATTATTGATATGAAGTGCTCTTTATTTATAGTAATGCTTTTTGCCTTCAAGTCTTCTGTATTATCATATACTTTTTATTTGGCTTATGTTTGCTTAATATATTTTTTCCATTCTTTCACTTTTGATAACTTTGTACCCTTGGGTTTTCAGTAGCTTTCAGTTTTTATATTAGTTATGAGTAAAATGAGTTGATTTTGGTTCAGTATTTTTCCCCATTCAGTTCTTCCAACATTCTTTATTATATAATGCATATTTTCCCACTGACCTAAGGAGATATTTTTATTTTACCAAATTTCCATATGTATTTGAGTCTATTACTGGACTTTGTTTTCTGTTCCATCAGTTTATCTATTTTCAGGACATTGCCCAAGTTTTTAAATTACTGTAGTTTATAACACAATACATTGTTCTATCTGGTTGGGGTAGTTTTTACTCATTTATTTGTTTTTCTCAGAATTCTATTTAAAAATATTTTTATTAATTTCAGAGAGAAAGGGAGAGGGAGACAGAAACATCAATGATGAGAGAGCTGTCTCCTGCATGCTCCCCACTGGGGAGATCAAGCCTGCAACCAGGGCATTTGCCCTGACCAGGAATCGAACTGTAACCTCCTGATACATGGGTCAACCACTGAGCCATGCTGGCTAGGCCAGAATTTTCTTTTTTTTTTTTCTTTTTTTTAAAATATATTTTATTGATTTTTTACAGAGAGGAAGGGAGAGAGATAGAGAGTTAGAAACATCGATGGGAGAGAAACATCGATCAGCTGCCTCCTGCACATCTCCCACTGGGGATGTGCCCGCAGCCCAGGTACATGCCCTTGACCGGAATCGAACCTGGGACCCCTCAGTCCGCAGGCTGACGCTCTATCCACTGAGCCAAACCGGTTTCGGCGCCAGAATTTTCTTTTACATTTTTCATTTTAACATGTGAACTTAAATGAGCTTGTTTTGGTCTTTAAAATCTTGCTGATATTTTAATCAAATCATAATAAATTTATAATCAACATTGGGAGATTGACATCATTATGATTTTTCTTTCCAAGAATATGATGTTACTGTCCAGTTGTTCAAGGTCTGTTATTGGGTAGCATTTTAAAGTTTTATTTATACAGATTGTGGATCATTCCTAGGCATCTTATGTGTTTTGTTGCCATTGTACATTTTCTTTTATTATATATTTCATGTACTGTTTTAAAGGATATGTATTTATATGCATGTTATCTCTCCCTTCCTTTCTGAAATAAATAAAAAGATATTAAATAAGTAAGATTATTGATTGTTAGTAAAAAAATCGATATGAACTTTTGTTTCTTCACCATATAAGCAAGTATTCAGACATTTTGGGAGTACGTGTCCATCACCATTTTCTGAACTAAGATTTTAAAAAATATATGGTAATATTGATTTTCAGAGAGAGAGGAAGGGAAAGGGAGAGAGAGACTGAAACACCAATGAGATAGAGCTATCACTTCAATTGGCAGCCTCCTGCATGCCCCCTTCTGGGGATTGAGCCCACAACCCTGGCATGTGCCCTGACCAGGAATCGAACCAGCGACCTCTTGGTGCCTGACAGAATACTCAATCCACTGAGCCAAACAGCCAGGCTGAACTAAGATTTAACAATTAAACTAAAGTAACTTATTCTCAACTGAATGATTATGTCAATGAATGTGGAAAAATCTACTAATTTATCTGTGGATGTAAAACTTTTATTTAAAGTTTCAAAGGTGGGAGCGCAGCGTTGGACCTGTAAGGATATAAGCCGTTTGAGGAAGGTGGTGGGCAGACCACCTTGGACAGCGCCAAAAGTGGTGGTGCTGAGTAGAGATAAGAAAGAGGTGGACAGCCAGTTCATTTGGCTGCAGCTGGCCACCAGGTAAGATGCGTTCTCATTTCTCTCTGAGAGGCGGCCCATTCTATCCAGTTCGGTCAACATGGATTTCAGGGAAATTCTCATGATAGCTTCTAAAGGACAAGGAACCATCAGCACACTGAAAAGGTATAATTTGGCAGTGGGTCCTGCCAAAAAGACCCAAAAGTTAAGGGTGTCCAATCAGCAGTGTGCAAGCTTTTCTCAAAAGAAAAGAGGAGGAGCTCAGAAGAAAAGCCATAGAGGAAAAGGAGAAAAGAAGAACTACTCAAAAAGTGAATTGAGCCCTTCCACACGGTGTGGCTGAGGGAGCGCCCGTCCCTGCAACCCCGCCGCCGCCTGCCCCCGCTTCCCCCGCCATGGACCCCCGCAAAGTGAGCGCGCTCCGGGCCTTCGTGAAGATGTGTAAGCAGGACCCGAGCGTCCTGCACAGCGAGGAAATGCGCTTCCTGAGGGAGTGGGTGGAGAGCATGGGAGGTAAAATACCACCTGCTACTCGTAAAACTAAATCAGAAGAAAATAAGGAGGAAAACACAGATAGTCAGAAGGTGGAGGAAGACATAAAGACAGATGAACCATCAAGTGAAGAAAGTGACCTAGAAATCGACAATGAGGGTGTGATTGAACCAGACACTGACGCCCCTCAAGAAATGGGAGATGAAAATGTAGAGATAACTGACGAGATGATGGATCAGGCAAATGACAAAAAAGTGGCTGCTATTGATGCCCTAAATGATGGTGAACTACAGAAAGCCATAGACTTGTTCACAGATGCCATCAAGCTGAATCCTCGTTTGGCCATTCTGTATGCCAAGAGAGCCAGTGTCTTCATCAAATTACAGAAGCCAAATGCTGCCATCCGAGACTGTGACAGAGCTATTGAAATAAATCCTGATTCAGCTCAGCCTTACAAGTGGCGAGGGAAGGCACACAGACTTCTGGGCCACTGGGAGGAAGCAGCCCATGATCTTGCCCTTGCGTGTAAATTGGATTATGATGAAGATGCTAGTGCAATGCTGAAAGAAGTTCAACCAAAGGCCCAGAAAATTGCAGAACATCGGAGAAAGTATGAGCGGAAACGGGAAGAGCGAGAGATCAAAGAAAGAATGGAAAGGGTTAAGAAGGCTCGGGAAGAACATGAGAAAGCCCAGAGGGAGGAAGAAGCCAGACGACAATCAGGAGCTCAGTTTGGCTCTTTTCCAGGTGGCTTTCCTGGGGGAATGCCTGGTAATTTTCCTGGAGGAATGCCTGGAATGGGAGGAGGCATGCCTGGAATGGCAGGAATGCCTGGGCTCAATGAAATTCTTAGTGATCCAGAGGTTCTTGCAGCCATGCAGGATCCAGAAGTTATGGTGGCCTTCCAGGATGTGGCTCAGAACCCAGCAAATATGTCAAAATATCAGAGCAACCCAAAGGTTATGAATCTCATCAGTAAATTGTCAGCCAAATTTGGAGGTCAAGCATAATGCCCTTCTGACAAATAAAGCCCTTGCTGAAGGAAAAGCAACTTGGATCACCCAATGGATGTCGCAATAATACAACCCAGTGTACCTCTGACCTTCTCATGAAGAAAGCTGGGGTGCTTTGAAGAGAATCCCGACCCCTTTGCCCCAAACGCAGCTGTAACATTTTACAGTGGTTTGCCATTATGGTATTCATTCAGATAATGTTTTCCTACTAGGAATTACAAAGTTTAAACACTTTAAACTTTAAAAATACCTAAAAACAAATTAAAAGGGTGTGTTAAACCCTACATTTTTCTTTACTAAAAAAAAAAAAAAAAAGTGAATTGAGCTAAAACATGACAAGAAAGCAAGAGCTATGGCCAAGAGGACAAAGGACAATTTCCATGGTTAAATGGGATTCCTGTTGAGGAAAAGTCAAAGAAAAGACAGGCAATGGAAAGCCACACTAGTCAGGGAATAGACCAAGAGTATGAGATGGAAGAAGAGGAAGAATTCTTAGAATACAATCAGGCAGCATCAGAGCAGGAGTATGAAGAAGAGCAAGAACCTCCTCCCAAAGTTGAAAATAAACCAAAGGTCCCCCTTAAAAGTGCCCCAACATCATGACTTCACTGACCTACTCAGGCTGGCTGAGAAAAAGTAGTACGAACCAGTGGAAATCAAGGTAGTGAATAAAACCAGAAAAGTGGCCTATGACTGCACAAGAACTTAGCGAGGGAAGGAAGACATATGAAAAAGAAACCTGAGGCAGATGCAGGACTGCCTCTGACCAAAAAGGTGCCCTCTCAGACAGAAGGTATGGGCACGAAACCTAGCAGAATTTCTGGGGACAAGCATCCTTCTCCCAAGGGCACTGCCCTTCCTCGTGCTGAGAAGAAATCTAGACCCAGCACAGCTAATAAGAAACATTCAGGTTTGTTTTCATCCAAATCCATGCCAGGAGAGAGGCCCAAAGTAGGATCTAACAACTGCTCCCAACCCTCGTTTCGGGAGGACCATGACAGGCCTGTTTTCAATGGGGCTGGAAAGACCCACTCGAGCACCTATTCACCAAGTGTTCCAAAGGCTTCTGCTAATGGGACTCAGAAATCTGTTACTGAGCACAAAGCCAAAAATCTCCTCCCCATCCTAGCCATTTCAGACCTGGACCCATGGTCACCCCACATAAGGCTAAGAGTCCAGGTGTCAGGCAGCCAGGCAGCTCCAGCCCAGCTCCTGGGAAGCCCAGCACAGGGAGTGTTTGACCTACAGTTAGTTCTGGCTCCATGCCCAGGTGCCAGGATGGCAGCCCCAGCTCAGGACCTGAGTGATCAATCAGTGGGACCAAGAGGCCAGCCAGTGACTCAAATCCTCCTGGAAGGACAGTCAGTAGTACAGGGGGCTCTGGACGACCCATCAGTGGCTCAGGTGGTTCTGGGAAGTCAGAGGTCAGTTCTGGTGACCCTGGGTGGCCTATGCACAGTCCACATGACCGATGACCAGTGAGTGGCTCAATGCCCCCCAGCCCCCGGGAGGTCAGTCAGTGGCTCTGGGGGATCAGTAAGTGGTTCAGTTCCAGCTGGACGGCCTATCAGCAGTTCAGGCCCTAGAAGACCAGTGAGCAACTTGGGACCTGGGTGAAGAGTTAGTAGCTCAGATCCTCCCCATAAGCCCAAATGCACTTTTGTCTCAGAAACAGTATCTTCTAAGAATATCATTACCCAGCCCAGCAATGGACAGATGAATGGAATGAAGCCTTCCTTAGCTGGCTACAGATCTGCCCAAGGTCCTGAAAAGTTTCCCTTCCCTAGAGGTTACAAAAGACCATGAGAATGTGAAGAGGAGGAACATGAGGACTATGACTCCGAAATGGAAGATTTTATCGAAGATGAAGGAGAATCTCAGGAAAAAATATCCAAGCACATTCTTTGTCTATGACAGAAAAAAATACAAAGATGAAAGTGATTATGCCTTATGTTACATAGAGAGTAGTTGGAGAGAACAGCAGAAGGAAGAAGCAAAGAGTTTAAGACCCGGTATGCAAGAGGACTTTGAGGGAATGAGACGGGAGGAAGAAGCAACAAAATGCAGAGAGGTCAAGAAGCTGAAAAGACGTTAGCTGCTGCTTTTATTTATTTTTGTGAAACTCTGGAGACACTCTACTGCAACGAAGTCCTGCCTTCGGACTGAAGAAGCCCATTATCACTTTAGATTTATACTTGGGACCTCACGGACAAGGAATGGATACTATATATTTTGAGCGTAAAGTATTTTCAAATACCTTCCGGGGTAAAAGCTGTAGTGCAGATGACATAACTGCTCAGAGGTGCCGGCCTTGATCCTGATGAGCTATGCACTGTAATGTGGGCCCACTCCACAGTCAGCCAATCTTCTTTTGTTCCTTTGCTATTTTAAAAAGGAAAAAAGATTGCCTCTTGAATTCCATAATTTTGCTGATGGGTGAGTAGGGCAATGGCCGGCTCCCAATCAAACTTATTTTGTCTTTTTATGAGGAATCTGGCCCTTTCATGAATGTTGCCAGGAATAAAGTCACCTGTTCTAATCTATATGTTTGGATTGAGAACTTGAAAATGTAAGTAGGCTTTATAATTATATGGATGTCATCTCTGTGGCTTTGAAGTAAAAAGTAGAATAAATTATATTGTATTCTATATTCATGGATTGGATGCTGAGAATTCTTATTCACTGATTTAGGCGTTTAGGCAATTAACCAAAAAAATTTCAAGTTAAAAAACAAGTTATTCCATTTGGTGTAAAAATATTCTTTTCCAAATTTTTCTTTCAGATTTATTGTAAAATAGATAATGTTACTGTGCTGATTTTATTTAAAAAGTCATTTTATATTGTAGAAAAAATATATTATTCAAAGATTAGAGTTGAAAGAGTAATAGTTTAAAAAATAAGCAAGTGACACGTGAGGCTTCTCTTACTCCCCCACTATAAAGATATTTTGGAATCCAAAGTGCCCTTGTATCTCGTGATGTTAATGACTTTGCATTTTTATCTTAAAATTCCTTAGCAATTAATGACAAAACCCAAAAACTAAATTCATGTGTATCCAGGGGAAATAAATAAATAAAGTTTAAAAGGTGGGAAGGAAGAGTACCAAAATTTTGCATGGGGCATACTGATTTTAAGCTCATCATTAAGAAATAAAAATGAGAAAGACCCTACAATTGTCTCCCATTCCTTTCTAAAAGATTTAGTTGGAAAAAAAACTGGTGTAGGAAGAGAACTTTACCAGGAGTTTCTCTAATTTTTTAAAATTCTTTATTGTTTAAAGTATTACATATGTCTTCTTTTCCCCCCATTAAACTCTCCCCGGCTGCTCCCACCCCCAAGCACATGCCCTCACTCCCTGCTGTCTGTGTTCATTGGTTATGCTTATATGCGTACATACAAGTTCTTTGGTTGATCTCTTACCCCATCCTCGCACCCTCCCCTGCTTTCCCTCTGAGGGTGGATGGTCTGTTCGATGCTTTTAAGTCTCTGGATCTATTTTTATTCATCAGTTTATGTTGTTCATTATATTCCACAAATGAGTTAGATCATGTGATATTTATCTTTCTCTAACTGATTTATTTCGCTTAGCATAATGCTCTTCAGGACCATCCATGCTGTTGCGAATGGTAGGAGTTCCTTTTTACAGCAGTGTAGATGTACCATTGTGTAGATGTACCACAGTTTTTTAATCCACTCATCTGCTGATGGGCATTTAGGCTGTTTCCAATTCTTAGCTATTGTAAATTGTGCTACTATGAACATAGGGGTGCATACATCCTTTCTGATTAGTGTTTCTAGTTTTTTGGGATATATTCCTAGAAGTAGGATTACTGGGTAAAATGGGAGTTCCATATTTAGTTTTTTGAGAAAACTCCATACTGTTCTTTACAGTGGCTGCACCAGTCTGCATTCCCACCAGCAATGCACGAGGGTTCCTTTTTCTCCGCATGCTCTCCAGCACTTGTCATTTGTTGATTTGTTGATGATAGCCAGTCTGACAGGTGTGAGATGGTACCTCATTGTTGTTTTGATTTGCATCTCTCAGATAATAGTGACTTTGAGCATGTTTTCATATGTCTCTTGCCTTCCTTATGTTCTCTTTCAAAAAGTATCTATGTAGGTCCTGTGCCCATTTTTTGATTGGGTTGTTTATCTTCCTTTTGTTAAGTTGTATGAGTTCCCTGTAAATGTTGGAGATTAAACGCTTTTCGGAGATAACATTGGCGAATATGTTCTTCCATGCAGTGGGCTTTCTTGTTGTTTTCTTGATGGTTTCTTTTGCTGTGCAGAAGCTTTTTATTTCGATGTAGTCCCATTTGTTTATTTTCTCTTTAGTTTCCATTCCCCTAGGAGTTGTATCGGTGAAGATATTGCTTTGGCACATGTCTGAAATTTTGCTGCCTATGGGTTCTTCTAAGATTTTTATAGTTTCCCATCTCCCATTTAAGTCCTTTATCCATTTTCAGTTTATTTTTGTGTATGGTGTAAGTTGGTGGTCTAGTTTCATTTTTTTTAAGTATCTGTCTAATTTTCCCAAACCATTTATTGAAGAGACTTTCATTTTATTAAATATATTTTATTGATTTTTTACAGAGAGGAATGGGAGAGAGATAGAGAGTCAGAAACATCGATGATAGAGAAACACTGATCAGCTGCCTCCTGCACACCTCCCACCAGGGATGTGCCCGCAACCAAGGTACACGCCCCTGACCGGAATCGAACCCGAGACCCTTCAGTCCGCAGGCTGACGCTCTATCCACTGAGCCAAATCGGCTATGGCTGAAGAGATTTTCTTGACTTCATTGTTTGCTCTTGCCTCTTTTGTCAAATATGCAGCGTAGTGGTTTGGGTCAATTTCTGGGTTCTCTATTCTATTCCATTAATTGCTATGTCTGTTCTTGTGCCAGTACCAGGCAGTTTTGAGAACAGTGGCTTTGTAATACAGCTTGATATCTGGTATTGAGATCTCTCCTACTTTATTCTTCTTTCTCAGAATTGCCACAGCTATTTGGGATCTTTTTTTATTCCAGATGAATTTTTGGAGAGTTTGTTCTAGGTCTTTGAAATATACTGTTGGTATTTTAATGGGGAGTGCATTGAATCTATAGATTACTTTGGGTAGTATGGACATTTTAATGATGTTGATTCTACCAATCCATGAACATGGTATGTTCTCCCATCTGTTTATATCTTCCTTTATCTCTCTATCTCTTTTTTCAACATTCTGTAGTTTTATGAGTAGAGGTCTTTTACCTCCATAGTTAAGTTTATTCCTAGTTATCTTAATTTTTGTGTGTGCAATAGTAAATGGGATTGTTTTTTAAATCTCTCTTTCTGTAAGTTCACTATTGATGTATAGAAATGCCATAGAATAATGCTCAGCGTGACTTCAAGCCCGGCGACTTCCCAGCGTTCAGATCCTCGGACTTTCCTCACAGCATAGCCCCCAAACGTCAGTCCCTCGCTCCCACTTCAAATGAAGAAACCGAAACTGCCTCCAGCCCCCAAGCCAGAGAAGAAGCCGACCCTTAGGATGTGTCAAAGGGAGAAAAAGAACAGCAAGACGCGATTGAACATATTGATGAAGTATAAAATGAAATAGACAGACTTAATGAATAAGCCAGTGAGGAGATTTTGAAAGTAGAACAGAAATATAACAACTCTGACAACCATTTTTTTAAGAAGAGGTCAGAATTGATTGCCAAAATCCCACATTTTGGGGTAACAACATTCGTCAACTATCCACAAGTGTCTGCACTGCTTGGGGAAGAGGATGAAGAGGTGCTGCATTATTTGACAAGAGTTGAAGTGACAGAATTTGAAGATATTAAATCAGGTTACAGAATAGATTTTTATTTTGATGAAAATCCTTACTTTGAAAATAAAGTTTGCTCCAAAGAGTTTCATCTGAATGAGAGTGGTGATCCATCTTCAAAGTTCACTGAAATCAAATGGAAATCTGGAAAGGATCTGACGAAACACTCAAGTCAAACACAGAATAACGCCAGCAGGAAGAGACAGCATGAGGAACCAGAAAGCTTCTTTACCTGGTTACTGACCATTCTGATGCAGGTGCAGATGAGTTCGGAGAAGTCATCAAAGATGACATTTGGCCAAATCCACCACAGTACTACTTGGTTCCTGTCATAGATGATGAAGAAGGGGAAGGGGAAGAAGAAGATGATGATGATGATGAGGGGGAAGAAGGAGAGGAAGATGAAGGAGAAGATGTTTAATGAACACTGATGGGTCTCAACCTTTTTAAATTTTTTTCCAGTCCCTGGGAGCAAGTTGCAGTCTATTTATTCTTTTTCTTCCCCCGCCCCTTGTGCTCAGTCGCCCTGTTTTTGAGGTCTCTTTCCTCTCCTTTAGACCATCGTTACACCATGGTTCTCACCTTCTTTGGGGGGAGGGTATACCTTGAGCAGAATACAGTGGGAAAAGAATCTTTGCCCCTTTCTGTTCTAAATTCATTTTTATCCCTTCCTGTCTCAAAAAAACCTTCATGGAATCAACACCACCGTGCTCTGTGGGAAAAAGGGAAAACCTTCGCTCCCTTAGCTCTGCTGGGAGCTGGAGGTTGCTAGGCCCCTGTGTAGTATTGCATAGAATTCTAGCTTTTTTTCCTCCTTTCTCTGTATATTGGACTCAGAGATTACACTGTGTCTCTGTAAATATGGACAGTTAGCATTTACCAACACGTATCTGTCTACTTGTTTAAAAAAAGAGAAAAAAACTTTAAAAAGGGGGGGGTGGTTCAGCAAAGGGGGATTTGAGATGTTTGGGTGGGTTAAGTGGGCATTTTGAAAACATGGCTTCTACTTTGGCATGTTTAATTGGGATCTTAAACAGGCATCATTGCAGTCTAAGATGACACTTTATAAATAGAATTCTCTTCTAATGATTACTTGAACCCTGCCACTCGATGGGAGAATAAGCAGAACCTGTAGGATCTTATTCAGAATTGACATTTCTCTATTGTAATTTTGTTCCTGTTTATTTTTAAATTTTCTTTTTGTTTCACTGGAAGGGAAAGATAATGCTCAATTTTAAACATTAAAAGTTGGCCCTAACTGGTTTGGCTCAGTGGAAAGAGCATCGGTCTGTGGACTGAAAGCTTCCAGGTTCAATTCCCGTCAAGGGCATATACCTTGGTTGTGGGCACATCCCCAGTAGGAGGTGTGCAGGAGGCAGCTGATTAATGTTTCTTTCTCATCGACATGTCTAACTCTCTATCCTCCCTTTCTCTCTGTAAAAAATCAATAAAATATATTTTTAAAAAGTTTATAGGTTGCTTTGTTACAATAAAACTAAATGTGTACAAAAATGCCATAGATTTCCTGGCATTAATTTTGTATCCTACTACATTGCCAAATTCATTTATTAAGTCTAATCATTTTTTGATGGAGTCTTTAGGATTTTCTATGTACAGTATCATGCCATCTGCAAATAATGACAATTTTACTTCTGGTTTTCCAATTTGGATGCTATTTACTTCTTCTTCTTGTCTGATCGCTGTGGCTAGCACTTCCGGTACTATGTTGAACAGGAGTGGTGAAAGTGGGCATCCCTGTCTTGTTCCTGTTCTTAGAGGAAATGGTTTTAGTTTTTGCCCATTGAGTATGATGTTGGCTGTAGGTTTGTCATATATGGCCTTTATTATGTTGAGGTATGATCCTTCTACTCCCACTTTGCTGAGCATTTTTATCAGAAAAGGGTGTTGGACTTTGTCAAATGCCTTTTTTGCATCAATTGATATGATCATGTGATTTTTTGGTCTCTCAATTTATAAACAAATTAACTATCACGTTTACTGATTTGTGGATATTGTATCAGCCTTGCATCCCTGGAATAAATCCCACTTGGTCATGGTATATGATCTTTCTAATGTAATTCTAGATCCAATTTGCTAGAATTTTGTTGAGGATTTTAGCATTTATATTCATTAGGGATATTGGCCTGTAATTCTCTTTCTTTGTGGTGTCTTTATTTGGGTTTGGGATTAGGATAATGCTGGCTTCATAGAAAGAGCTTGGAGGTGTGCCTTCCTCTTGAATTTTTTGGAATAGTCTGAGGAGGATTGGTTTTAGTTCTTCTCTGAATGTTCGGTAAAACTTTCCTGTGAAGCCATCTGGTCCAGGGCTTTTGTTTGCTGGAAGCTTTTTGATTACTGTTTTAATATCATCAGTAGTTATGGGCCTATTCAGGTTTTTTTATTCTTCCTTATTGAGTTTTGGAAGCTTGTATTTTTCTAGGAATGTGTCCATTTCATCGAGGTTGTCCTGTTTGTTGGAGTAGAGTTGTTCATAGTATTTTTTCACAATCCTTTGTATATCTGTGTGGTCAGATTTTTGTTTATTTGTGTCCTCTCTTTTTATTTCTTGGTGAGCCTGGCTAGAGGTTTATCAATCTTATTTATCCTTTCAAAGAACCAGCTCTTGGTTTCATGGATCTTTTGTATTGTTTTTTGTTTGTTTGTTTGTTTTTTTGGTGTTTGTGTCATTTATTTCTGCTCTGATCTTTATTCTCTCCTTCCCTCTGGTTACTGTGGGCTTTTCCTGTTGCTCTCTTTCTAATTCTTTAAGTTGCAAAGTTAGATAATTTATTATGATTTTTTTTTTGAGGTAGGCCTGTAGAGCTATGAACTTCCCTCTCAGTACTGCTTTGATTGTGTACCATAGATTTTGAATTGTTGTGTTTTCATTGTCATTTGTTTCCAGGATGCTTTTTATTTCTTCTTTGATCTTTTTGGTAACCCAATCATTGTTTAATAGCATGCTATTTAACCTCCAAGTGTTTGATTTTTTTCATTGTTTTTATTGTAGTTGATTTCTAGTTATATGCCACTGTGATCTGAGAAGATGCTTGTTATGATTTCTATTTTCTTGAATTTGAAGAGACTTTGCCTGTGTCCTAATATGTGGTCTACCTTTGAAAATTTCCTGTTGTGCACTTGAGAAGAATGTATATTTTGTAGTTTTGGGATGAAATGTTCTAAAGATGTCAATTAAGTCCATCTGATCTAGTGAGTCATTTAAGATTGCTGTTTCTTTGCTGATTTTTTGTTTAGAGTATGTATCCTGTAGTGTTAGTGGGGTATTAAAGTCCCCTACTATGACTGCATTCCTATCAATCTCTCCTTTGATATATTCCAAAACTTGTTTTAAGTATTTGGGTGCTCCTGTATTGGGTACATATAAGTTTACCAGAGTTATAGCCTCTTGTTGAATTGCTCCCTTTAGCATTAAAAGAATGTGGTTAACTAAGTTGAAATTCACTATGATAGACCAGTGAAATAGTAAGGAATGTGCATGAACCACTTGAAATACATATAAATCAAGACATAATATCTGTAAGGAGTGTAAAATCACTGAGAATTCACATATAAACAGCTGTGAAATGAGTAGAATAGTGTTAACATTCATAATTCCCACTCAATTAATTGGCATTTTTGAAAAAAGGTGGTATAATCTTTTAGAATTTATGATTATAGAGCTCAGAGAACTCTCCAAAAGTCGTTAAAAACAATTAGAATTCACAATGATAGACCAGTGAAATAGTAAGGAAGGTGTATGAACCACTTGGAATACATGTAAATAGAGCCTTAATAGATGCAGGGCAATATTAAATCAGTGAGAATTAGCGTTCCAACATATTTGAAATGGGTTGGAGAGTGTTTAAATTCATAATTCCACCTGAATGACTTAGCGTTTTGGGAAGAATGTGTTCTAAAAATTTAAAATTTCTGGTTTTTAAAACCAAGCAAACATTAAAGAAGTGTTTCCAACAGATTTCACAAAGATAGATGAGGGAAATGATAAGAAAAGTGATTTTAAAACCTAGCATAAATGTAAATAGAGCTTTGATATCTGTAAAGTACTGTTAAAACATTAGAATTTTGCCTTCAAATGGTTGTGCAATGGCAGGGATAGTATTTTACATTCCTAATTCTGGCTCAATGAGTTGACAGTTTTGGAAGAATGTGGTGAAAATAACTTCAAATACACTATGGTACACCAGTGAAATAGTAAGGAATGTGTATGAACCATTTGGAATACATGTAAAAAGAGCCTTCATATGTGCAGGGAAATGTTAAATCAATGAGAATAAGCATTCCAACAGCTTTGAAATGGGTTGGAGAGTGTTTACATTGTAATTCCACCTGAAGGAGTTAGCTTTTGGGAATAATGTGTTTTACAAATTTCAAAAATTCCTGTTTTTAAAACCAAGAAAACTGTAAAGAAGTGTTTCCAACAGAATTCATAAGGATAGATAAGGGTAATGATTAGAAAAGTGGTTAAAAAACCTAGCATGAATGTAAATAGACCCTTAATATCTGACAGGTCGTGTTAAAAAATTAGGATTTTGCCTTCAAACAGTGGTGCAATGGATAGGATGGTGTTTTATATACATAATTCTGGCTCAATGAGTTGGTGTTTTTGGAAGAAGGTGGTGAAAATAACTTGAAATTCACTATAATAGACCAGTGAAATAGTATGAATGTGTATGAACCACTTGGAATACATACAAACAGAGCCTGAATATCTGAAGGGCAGTGTACAATACCTGAGAATTCATGTTCAAGCAGCTGTGAAATGAGTAGAAGAGTGTTATCATTCATAATTCCCACTCAGTTAATTGGCATTTTTTAAAAAAGGCGGTTTAAAGTTTTATTATTTAAATATATTTTATTGATCTTTTGCAGAGAGGAAGGGTGAGAGATAGAGAGTTAGAAACATCGATGAGAGAGAAACATCAATCAGCAGCCTCCAGCACATCTCCTACTCGGGATGTTCCCGCAACCAAGGTACATGCCTGTAACCGGAATCGAACCAGGAAGGTATCAGTCCACAGGCCAACGTTCTATCCACTCAGTCAAACCCAGGAGTGGGTAAACTTTTTGACTCGAGGGCCACAATGGGTTCTTAAACTGGACCGGAGGGCTGGAACAAAAGCATGGATGGAGTGTTTGTGTGAACTAATATAAATTCCAAGTAAACATCATTACATAAAAGGGTACGGTCTTTTTTTTTTTATTTTTATTTTATTTATTTTTTTTTTTAGTGTTATTCATTTCAAATGGGCCAGACCCGGCCCGCAGGCCATAGTTTGCCCATGGCTGGTCAAACCGGTTTTGGCAGGTGGTTTAACCTATTAAAATTTATGATTATAAGCTAAGAGAACTGCCCAAAATCTTTAAATAGATTAGAATTCATAATGATAGACCAGTGAATTACTAAGGAATGTGTATGAACCACTTGTAGTACATGTAAATAGAGCCTTCATATGTGCACGGCAGTATTAAATCAATGAGAATTAGTGTTCCAACTGCTTTGAAATGGGATGCAGAGTGTTTACATTCGTAATTCCACATGAATAAGTTAGAATTTTGGGAAGTATGTGTTTTAAAATTTTCAAAAATTCCTCTTTTTAAAACCAAGAAAACTGTAAAGAATTGTTTCCAACAGAATTCACAAGGATAGATAAGGGAATTGATTAAAAAAGTGACTGAAAAACCTAGCATACATGTCAATAGAGCCTTAATATCTGTAAGGTACTGTGAAAACATTAGGATTATCCCTTCAAACGGTGGTGCAATGGGTAGGATAGTGTTTTACATACATAATTCCAGCTCAATGATTTGGCATTTTTAGAAGAATGTGGGTAAAATAATGTTAAGTTCACTATAATTGGCCAGTGAAATGGTATGAATGTGTATGAACCACTTGGTATACATATAAATAGAGCCTTAATATCTGTAGGAAAGTATAAAATCACTGAGAATTCAGGTTCAAAGAACTGTGAAATGAGTACAGTAGTGTTAACATCTATAATTCCCGCTCAGTGAATTGGCATTTTTTGAAAAAGGTGGTTTAATCTTTTAAAATTTGTGATTATAAGCTCAGAGAACTGCCCTAAAGTTTTTAAATCAATTAGAATTCACAAGTATAGACCAGTGAATTAGTAACGAATTTGTATGAACCACTTGGAATACATATAAATAGAGCCTTCATATGTGCAGTATTAAATCAATGAGAATTAGCATTCCAAATCTTTGAAATGAGTTGGAGAGTGTTTACGTTTGTAATTCCACGTGAATGAGTTAGCATTTTGGGAAGAACGTGTTTTAAAAATTTTAAATTTCCTGTGTTTAAAACCACGAAAATATTTTTTTAAAAAAATATACTTTATTGATTTTTTACAGAGAGGAAGGGAGAGAGATAGAGAGTTAGAAACATCGATGAGAGAGAAACATCGATCAGCTGCCTCCTGCACATCTCCTACTGGGGATGTGCTTGCAACCCAGGTACATGCCCTTGACCCGATTCGAACCTGGGACCTTTCAGTCCACAGACCGACGCTCTATCCAATGAGCCAAACTGGTTTCGTCACTACGAAAATATTAAAGAAGTGTTTCCAACAGAATTCACAAAGGTAGATGAGACACATCATTAGGAAATTGATGGAAAAACCTAGCATAAATGTAATTAGAGCCTTGATATCTGTAAGGAAGTGTTAAAACATTAGGATTTTGCCCTCAAATGGTTGTGCAATGGGTAGGATAGTGTTTTACCTACCTAATTCTGGCTCAATGTGTTGGAGTTTTTTTTGAAGAATGCGGTGAAAATAACTTGAAATACACTATGATACACCAGTGAAATAGTAAGGAGTGTGTATGAAAAATTGGGGATACATGTAATTCGAGCCTTCATATGTGCAGGGCATTATTCAGTCAATGAGAATTAGCATTCCAATAGCTTTGAAATGGGTTGGAGAGTGTTTACATTTGTAATTCCACCGGAATGAGTTAACGTTTTGGGAAGAATGTGTTTTACAAATTTTAAAAATTCCTGTTTTTAAAATCAAGAAAAGTGTACAGAAGTGTTTCCAACAGAATTCAGAAGGATAGGTGAGGCAAATGATTAGAAAAGTGATTGAAAACCCTAGCATACATGTCAATAGAGCTTTCACTTGTGTAAGGTCATGTTAAAACATTAGGATTTTGCCTTCAAAATGTTGTTCAATGGGAAATACAGTGTTTTACATAACTAATTCCTGCTCAATGAGTTGGTGTTTTTCAAAGAGTGTGGTGAAAATAACTTGAAATTCACTATAATAAACCAGTGAAATAGTATGAATGTGTATAAACAACTTGGTATACATATAAATAGAGCCTTAATATCTGTCAGAAAGTGTAAAATCAATGAGAATTCACGTTCAAACAGCTGTGTAATGAGTAGAATAGTGTTAATATTCGTAATTCCCACTCAGTTAATTGGCATTTTTAAATAAAGGTAGTTTAACTTTTAAAATTTATGATTATAAGCACAGAGAACTGCCCAAAAGTCTTTAAATAGATTAGAATTCACAATGATAGAACAGTGAATTAGTAGCAAATGTTAATGAACCACTTGGAATACATGAAAATAGAGCCTTCATATGTGCAGGGCAGTATTAAATCAATGAGAAATAGCGTTCCAACAGCTTTGAAATGGGTTGGAGAGTGTTTACATTGGTAATTCCACCTGAATGAGTTAGCGTTTCGGGTAGTATGTGTTCTACAAATTTCAAAAATTCCTCTTTTTAAAACCAAGAAAACTGTATAGAAGTATTTCCAACAGAATTCACAAGAAAAGATGAGAAAAATGATTAGAAAAGTGATTGAAAAACGTAGCATAAATGTCAATAGAGCCTTAATATCGGTAAGGAAGTGTTAAAACATTAAGATTGCCATCAAAGGGTTGTGCAATAGGTAGGATAGCGTTTTACATTCCGAATTCCTGCTCAATGAGTTGATGTTTTTGGAAGAGTGTGGTGAAAATAACGAAATTCACTATAATAAACCAGTGAAATAGTATGAATGTGTATAAACAACTTGGTATACATATAAATAGAGCCTTAATATCTGTAGGAAAGTGTAAAATCACAGAGAAATCATGTTCAAACCGCTGTGAAATGAGTAGAATAGTGTTAACATTCATAATCCCCACTCAGTTAATTGGCATTTTTTAAAAAAGGTGGTTTAATCTTTTAAAATTTATGATTATACACTCAGGGAACAGCATGACAGTTGTTAAAGTGATTAGAATCCACAGGGATAGACAGTGAATTAGCAATGAATGTGAATGAACCACTTGGATTACATATAAATAGAGCCTTTTTAAGTGCAAGGCAGTATTAAATCAATGTGAATTAGCATTCCAACAGCTTTGAAATGGGTTGGAGAGTATTTACATGCGTAATTCCACCTGAATGAGTTAGTGTTTTGGGAAGAATGTGTTTTACAATTATCAACAATTCCTCATTTTAAAACCAAGAAAACTGTAAAGAATTGTTTCCAACAGAATTCACAAGGATAGATAAGGGAATTGATTAAAAACGTGACTGAAAAACCTAGCGCACATGTCAATAGAGCATTAATATCTGTAAGGTACTGTGAAAACATTAGGATTTTGCCTTCAAACGTTGGTGCAATGGGTAGGATAGTGTTTTACATACATAATTCCAGCTCAATGATTTGGCATTTTTAGAAGAATGTGGGTAAAATAACGTTAAGTTCACTATAATTGACCAGTGAAATAGTATGAATGTGTATGAACCACTTGGTATACATATAAATAGAGCCTTAATATCTGTACAAAAGTGTAAAATCACTGAGAATTCAGGTTCAAAGAACTGTGAAATGAGTACAGCAGTGTTAACATCCATAATTTCCGCTCAGTGAATTGGCATTTTTTGAAAAAGGTGGTTTAATCTTTTAAAATTTGTGATTATAAGCTCAGAGAACTGCCCTAAAGTTTTTAAATCAATTAGAATTCACAAGGATAGACCAGTGAATTAGTAACAAATGTGTATGAACCACTTGGAATACATGGAAATAGAACCTTCATCTGTGCAGGGAAGTATTCAATCAATGAGAATTAGCGTTCCAAATCTTTGAAATGAGGTGGAGAGTGTTTACATTCGTAATTCCACGTTAATGAGTTAGCGTTTTGGGGAGAACGTGTTTTAAAAATTTAAAACTTCCTGTGTTTAAAACCACGAAAATATTAAAGAAGTGTTTCCAACAGAATTCACAAAGGGAGATTAGGGACATGATCAGAATAGTGATGGAAAAACCGAGCATAAATGTAAATAGAGCCTTGATATCTGTAAGGTAGTGTTAAAACATTAGGATGTTGCCTTCAAATGGTTGTGCAATGGTGTTTTACATACCTAATTCTGGCTCAATGTGTTGGCGTTTTTGGAAGAATGTGGTGAAAATAACTTGAAATACACTATGATACACCAGTGAAATAGTAAGGAGTATGTATGAAAAATTGGGGATACATGTAATTCGAGCCTTCATATGTGCAGGGCATTATTCAATCAATGAGAATTAGCATTCCAACATGGGAGTGTCTACATTCGTAATTCCAACTGAATGAGTTAGTGTTTTGGGAAGAATGTGTTTTACAAATTTCAAAAATTCCTGTTTTTAAAAACCAAGAAAGTGTACAGAAGTGTTTCCAACAGAATTCAGAAGGATAGGTGAGGGAAATGATTAGAAAAGTGATTGAAAAACCTAGCATAAATGTCAAGAGAGCCTTTATAGCTTTAAGGTCATGTTAAAACATTATGATTTTGCCTTCAAACGGTTGTGAAATGGGCGAGATAGTGTTTTACATTCTTAATTCTGGCTCAATTAGTTGTCGATATTTGAATAGTGTGGTTAATATAACTTTAAACTCACTATTATAGACCAGGAAATAGTATGAATGTGTATAAAACACTTGGAATACATATAAATAGGGCCTTAATATCTATAGGGCAGTGTACAATCACTGAGAATTCATGTTCAAACAGCTGTGAAATTAGTAGAATAGTGTTACCATTCATAACTCCCACTCAGTTAATTGGCATTTTTGAAAAAAGGCCATTTAATGTTTTATTTTTCAAAATATATTTTATTGGTCTTTTGCAAAGAGGACGGGTGAGAGATAGAGAGTTAGAAACATTGAGAGAGAGAAACACCAATCAGTAGCCTCCTGCACATCTCCTACTGCGGATGTGCCCGTAAACAAGGTACATGCCGTTAACCAGAATCAAACCAGGAAGGTATCAGTCCGCAGGTCGACGCTCTATACAAGGAGCAAATCTGGTTTTGGCAGGTATTTTAATCTTTAAAATTTATGATTATAAGCTAAGAGAACAGCCCGAAAATCGTTAAATCGAATAGAATTCATAATGATAGACTAGGGAATTAATAAGGAATGTGTATGAATCACTTCGAGTACATGTAAATAGAGCCTTCAAGCCGAACCGGTTTGGCTCAGTGGATAGAGCGTCGGCCTGCGGACTCAAGGGTCCCGGGTTCGATTCCGGTCAAGGGCATGTACCCTGGTTGCGGGCACATCCCCAGTGGGGGGCATGCAGGAGGCAGCTGATCGATCTCTCTCATCGATGTTTCTAACTCTCTATCCCTCTCCCTTCTTCTCTGTAAAAAATCAATAAAATATATTTAAAAAAAAATAGAGCCTTCAAATGTGTAGGGCATTATTCAATCAATGACAATTGGCTTTCCAACAGCTTGGAAATGGGTTGCAGAGTGTTTACATTCATAATTCCACCTGAATGAGTTAGCGTTTTGGGAAGAATGTGTTTTACAAATTTCAAAAATTCCTCTTCTTAAAACCAAGAAAATTGTAAAGAAGTGTTTCCAACAAAATTCACAAAAATAGACAAGTGTAATGTTAGAAAAGTGATTAAAAAAACTAGCATAAATGTCAATAGAGCTTTCACTTGTGTAAGGTTATGTTAAAACATTAGGATTTTGCCTTCAAAAGGTTGTTCAATGGGTAGAACAGTGTTTTACATAACTAATTCCTGCTCAATGAGTTGGCGTTTTTCAAAGAGTGTGGTGAAAATAACTTGAAATTAGGTATAATAAACCAGTGAAATAGTATGAATGTGTATAAACAACTTGGTATACATATAAATAGAGCCTTAATATCTGTAGGAAAGTGTAAAATCACAGAGAAATCATGTTCAAACCGCTGTGAAATGAGTAGAATAGTGTTAACATTCATAATTCCCGCTCAGTTAATTGGCATTTTTGAAAAATGGTGGTTTAATCTTTTAAAATTTATGATTATACACTCAGGGAACAGCATGACAGTTGTTAAAGTGATTAGAATCCACAGGGATAGACAGTGAATTAGTAATGAATGTGAATGAACCACTTGGAATACATATAAATAGAGCCTTTTTATGTGCAAGGCAGTATTAAATCAATGAGAATTAGCATTCCCACAGCTATGAAATGGGTTAGAGAGTGTTTACATTCGTAATTCCACATGAATGAGTTAGTGTTTTGGGAAGAATGTGTTTTACGATTATCAACAATTCCTCATTTGAAAACCAAGAAAACTGTAAAGAAGTGCTTCCACCAGAATTCACAAGGATCGACGAGAGAAATTATTACAAAAGTGATTGAAAAACCTAGCATAAATGTCAATAGAGCCTTCATATCTGTAAGGCCTTTTTAAAACATTATGATTTTTGCCTTCAAATGGTTGTGCAATGAGTAGGTTAGTATTTTACATTCCTAATTCCAGCTCAATGAGGTGGTGGTTGTGGAAGAGTGTTGTTAAAATAACTTGAAATTCACTATAATACATCAGTGAAATAGTGTGAATGTGTATGAACCACTTGTTATACATAGAGAGCCTTAATATCTGTACAAAAGTGCAAAATCACTGAGAATTCAGGTTCAAACAGCTGTGAAATGAGTAGAATACTGTTAACATTCATAATTCCTGCTCAGTGAATTGGCATTTTTGAAAAATGGTGGTTTAATCTTTTAAAATTTATTATTATACGCTCAGAGAACGCATGAAATTCGTTAAATTGATTAGAATTCACAAGGAAAGACTAGTGAATGAGCAACGAATGTGTATGAACCACTTGGAATACATGTAAATAGAGCTTTCATATGTGCAGGGCATTATTAAATCAACGAGAATTAGCATTCGAAGAGCTTTGAATTGGGTTGGAGAGTATTTACATTCGTAATTCCACCTGAATGAGTTAGTGTTGGGAAGAATGTGTTTTACATTTATCAAGAATTCCTGTTTTAAAACCAAGAAAACTGTAAAGAAGTGTTTCCACCAGAATTCACAAGGATAGACGAGGGAAATGATCAGAAAAGTGGTTGAAAAACCTAGCCTAACTGTCAATAGAGCCTTCATATCTGTAAGGACATGTTAAAACATTAGGATTTTGCCTTCAAATGGTTGTGCAATGGGTAGGTTAGTATTTTACATTCCTAATTCCGGCTCAATGAGGTGGCATTTGTGGAAGAGTGTGGTTAAAATAACTTGAATTTCACTATAATAGATCAGTGAAATAGTATGAATGTGTATGAACCACTTGTTATACCTATAGAGCCTTAATATCTATAGGACAGTGTACAGTAACAAAATTAACGTTCAAACAGCTGTGAAATGAGTAGAATTGTGTTAACATTCAAAATTCCCAATCAGTTAATGGTCATTTTTGAAAAAAGGTGGTTTTATGTTTTATTTTTTAAAATATATTTTATTGATATTTTGCAGAGCAGAAGGATGAGAGATAGTTAGAAACATTGATGATAGAGAACATTGATCAGCAGCCTCCTGCACATCTCCTACTGGGGATCTGCCCGCAACCAAGGTACATGCCCTTAAATGGAATCAAACCAGGAACCTTTCAGTCTGCTGGCCGACGCTCTATCCACTGAGCCAAACCGGTTTTTACTGGTAGTTTAATCTTTTAAAATTTATGATTATAAACTAAGAGAACTGCCCACAGGTCATTAAATCGATTAGAATTCATAATGATAGACCAGTGAATTACTAAGGAATGTGTATGAACCACTTGGAGTACATGTAAATAGAACCTTCATATGTTCAGGGCATTATTCAATCAATAAGAATTGGCGTTCCAACAGCTTTGAAATGGGTTGGAGAGTGTTTACATTTGTAATTCCATCAGAATGAGTTAGCGTTTTGGGAAGAATGTGTTTTATAAATTTCAAAAATTCCAGTTTTTAAAACCAAGAAAAGTGTAAAGAAGTGTTTCCAACAAAATTCACAAGGATGGACGAGAGAAATGATTAGAAAAGTGATGGAAAAAGCTAGCATAACTGTCAATGGAGCCTGCATATCTGTAAGGTCATGTTAAAACATTAGGATATTGACTTCAAACAGTTGTGCAATGGTTAGGATAGTACAATATGTAGGATAGCGTTTTACATTCCTAATTCCTGCTCAATGAGTTGACATTTTTGGAAGAGTGTGGTGAAAATAACTTGACATTCACTATAATAAACCAGTCAAATTGTATGAATGTTTATGAAGCACTTGTTATACATATAAATAGAGCCTTAATATCTGAAGGACAGTGTAAAATCACAGAGAATTCACATTCAAACAGCTGGGAAATGAGTAGAATAGTGTTACCCTTCACAATTCCCACTCAGTTAATTGGCAATATTGAAAAAAGGTGGTTTGATCTTTTTCTTAAATATATTTCATTGATTTTAAAGAGGAAGGGAGAGGGAGAGAGAGATAGAAACAACAATGATGAGAATCCTTGATCGGCTGCCTCCTCCACGCCCCACACTGGGGATCAAGTCTGCAACCCAGGCATGTGCCCTTGGCCGGAATCGAACCCTTGGCCCTTTAGTCTGCAGACCAACGCTCTATCCATTGAGCCATACCAGCTAGGGCTAATCTTTTACAATTTATGATTATAAGCTAAGAGACCTGCGGGAAAGTCGTTAAATCTATTAGAATTCATAATGATAGACCAGTGAATTAGTAAGGAATGTTTATAAACCACTTGAAATACATGTAAATAGAGCCTTCATATGTGCAGGGCAGTATTAATAAATGTGAATTAACGTTCAAAATCTTCGGAATGGGTTGGAGAGTGTTTACATTTGTAATTCCACATGAATGAGTTAGCATTTTGGAAAGAATGTGTTTTAAAGTTTAAAATATCCTGTTTTTCAAACCAATAATACATTAAAGAAGTGTTTCCAACAGAATTCACAAGGATAGGAGGGAAATGATTAAAAAAGTGATTGAAAACCCTAGCATAAACGTAAATAGAGCCTTAATATCTGTGAGGTCGTGTTAAAACATTAGGATGTTGCCTTCAATCGGTGGTGCAATGGGTAGGATAGTGTTTTACATACATAATTCAGGTTCAGTGAGTTGGCGTTTTTGGAAGAATGTGGTTAAAATAACTTGAAATTCACTATAATAAACAAGTAATATCGTATGAATGTGTATGAACCATTTGGAATACATATAAATAGAGCCTTAATATCTGAAGGACAGTGTAAAGTCACTGAGAATTCACGTTCAAACAGCTGTCAAATGAGTAGAATAGTGTTAACATTCATAATTCCTGCTCAGTTCATTGGCATTTTTTTTAAAAAGTTGGTTTAATCCTTTAAAATTTATGATTATAAGCTCAGAGAACTGCCTGAAAGTCATTTAATCCATTAGAATTCACAATGATAGACCAGTGAATTAGTAAGGCATGTGTATGAACCACTTGGAAAATATGTAAATAGAGCCTTCATATGTGTAGGGCAATATTCAATCAATGAGAATTAGCATTCTAACAGCTTTGAAATGGGATGGAGAGTGTTTACATTCATAATTCCACATGAATCAGTTAGTGTTTTGGGAAGAACGTGTCTTACATTTATCAAGAATTCCTATTTTTAAAACCAAGGAAACTGTATAGAAGTGCTTCCACCAGAATTCACAAGGATAGACGAGGGAAATAATTAGAAATGTGATTGAAATACCTAGCCTAAATGTCAATAGAGCCTTCATATCTGTAAGGACATGTTAAAACATTAGGATTTTGCCTTCAAATGGTTGTACAATGGGTAAGTTAGTATTTTACATTCCTAATTCCGGCTCAATGAGGTGGCATTTGTGGAAGAGTGTGGTTAAAATAACTTGAATTTCACTATAATAGATCAGTGAAATAGTATGAATGTGTATGAACCACTTGTTATACCTATAGAGCCTTAATATCTATAGGACAGTGTACAGTAACAAAATTAACGTTCAAACAGCTGCAAAATGAGTAGAATAGTGTTAACATTCATAATTCCTGCTCAGGGAATTGGCATTTTAAAAAATGGTGGTTTAATCTTGTAAAATTTATGATTATATGCTCAGAGAACTGGATGAAAATCGTTATATTGATTAGAATTCACAAGGGTAGACCAGTGAATTTGCAACGAATGTGTATGAACCACTTGGAATACATGTAAATAGAGCCTTAATATGTGCAGGGCATTATTAAATTAATGAGAATTAGTGTTCCAACAACTTTGAAATGGGTTGGAGAGTATTTACATTCGTAATTCCACCTGAATGAGTTAGTGTTTTGGGAAGAATGTGTTTTACATTTACCAAGAATTCCTGTTTTAAAACCAAGAAAACTGTAAAGAAGTGTTTCCACCAGAATTCACAAGGATAATCGTGGAAAATGATTAGAAAACTGGTTGAAAAACCTAGCATAAATGTCAATAGAGCCTTCATTTCAGTAAGGACATGTTAAAACATGATTTTGCCTTCAAATGGTTGTGCAATGGGTAGGATAGTGTTTAACATACATAATTCAGGTTCAGTGAGTTGGCGTTTTTGGAAGAATGTGGTTAAAATAACTTGAAATTCACTATAATAAACCAGTAAAATAGTATGAATGTGTAGGAATCATTTGGAATACATATAAATAGAGCCTTAATATCTGCAGGACAGTGTAAAGTCACTAAGAATTCACGTTCAAACAGCTGTCAAATGAGTAGAATAGTGTTAACATTCATAATTCCCGCTCAGTTAATTGGCATTTCTTAAAAAAGTTGGTTTAATCTTTTAAAATTTATGATTATTAGCTCAGAGAACTGCCTGAAAGTCATTTAATTGATTAGAATTCACAATGATAGACCAGTGAATTAGTAAGGCATGTGTATGAACCACTTGGAACACATGTAAATAGAGCCTTCATATGTGTAGGGCATTATTAAATCAATGAGAATTAGTTTTCCAATAGTTTTGAGATGGGTTGGAGAGTGTTTACATTTGTAATTCCACATGAATGAGTTAATGTTTTGGGAAGAATGTGTTTTACAATTACCAAGAATTTCTGTTTTAAAACCAAGGAAACTGTAAAGAAGTCCTTTCACCAGAATTCACAAGGATATATGAGTGAAATGAGTAGAAAAGTGGTTGAAAAACCTAGCATTAATGTCAATAGAGCCTTAATGTCTGGAAGGGAGTGTTAAAACATTAGGATTTTGCCTTCAAACAGTTGTGCAATGGGTAGGATAGTGTTTTAAATTCCTAATTCCTGCTCAATGAGTTGACCTTTTTGAAAGTGTGGTGAAAATAACTTGAAATTCACTATAATAAACCAGTCAAATTGTATGAATGTTTATGAAGTCCTTGTTATACATATAAATAGAGCCTTAATATGTGTAAGAATGTAAAAATCATGAAGAATTCTGGTTCAAACTGCTGTGAAATGAGTAGAATTGTGTTAACATTCATAATTCCTGCTCAGTTAATTGGCATTTTTTAAAAAAGTTGGTTTAATCTTTTAAAATTTATGATTATAGGCTTAGAAAACTGCCCGAAAGTCCTTAAATCGATTAGAATTCACAATGATAGCCCAGTGAATTAGTAAGGCATGTGTATGAACCACTTGGAATACATGTAAATAGAGACTTACTGTCAGTGGGCCATGTTCAAATACTTTAAACTGACTTAAAACAGCTGTGAAATGAGGAATGTACTTTTATATTTATAATTCTGGTTAAATCAGTTAGCTTTTTAAAGGAAACCTACTTAAAACCCTTAAAAATTCAAATCTATAGACATCATAACAGTGTAACTTAGACTGAAGCTCTTAGAAATCAAAATGATAGACCCTGGAATTGTACAGGAAGGTATCTGAAACGATAGGACTATATATAAATAGAGCCTAACAATCTGAGGGGCTGTGTTCAAACATTACGAATATACTGTTTACATTTATAATTCCGGTTCGATCAGTTGGTTTTTTAAAAGAAACCTACTTAAAACCCTTCAAATTCAAATCTATAGACCTGAAAACACTATGTTAGTTAGACTGAAACTCCTAGATATAAAAATGATTGAATCCGGAATTGTATAAGAAGGGATCTGAAACTCTAGGAATACATATTAATACAGCCTAACTGTCGACGGGGCCATGTTCAAACTATGAAAACTGACTTTCAAATAGCTGTGAAATGACGAGTATACTGTTTACATTTATAAATCCGTTTCAATGACTTGACATTTCTATAGGAACATTTTTAAAAACCATAAGAATTCAAGTCTATAGACCAGGGGTCCTCAAACTATGGACCACAGGCCACATGCAAATCCAAATATTGTATTTGTTCCCTTTTTGTATTTTTACTTCAAAATAATATATGTGCTGTGTGCATAGGAATTTGTTCATAGCTTTTTTTAAAACTATACTCCAGCCCTGCAATGGTCTGAGGGACAGTGAACTGTCTCCCTGTTTAAAAAGTTTGAGGAGCCTGCTATAGACCTAAGAACCCTATGTTTGTTCGACTGAAACACTTATGGTCAAAATGATAGAAACTGGAATTGTATAGGATTGGATCTCAAACGCTAGGAATACATGTATATAGAGACTCACTCTCTGTGGGGCCGTGTTCAAACACTGAAAGCTCTCATATAAACAGCTGTGAAGTCACAAGGACACTGATTACATTTCTATTTCCGGTTCATGGAGTTGGCGTTTTTAAAAAACACGGCATAAAAGCCATAAAAACTCAGGGCTATAGAGCTCAGAACACAATCTTAGTTAGAATAAAACTCTTAGAAATCAAAATGAGAGGACCTAGAATTGTATGGAAATGTATCTGAAATGCTAGGAAACCTGTAAATACAGCATTCCTGTCTGCAGGGCCGTGTTCAGACACTGAAAACTGACTTTGAAACAGCTGTGAAATGATGAATATACTGTTTACATTTATAATTCCGGTTCAATCAGTTAGCTTTTTAAAAGAATCCTGGGTAAAACCCTTTAAAATTCAAAACTATAGGCCTTATAACAAGATGTGAGTTAGACTGAAACTCTAAGAAATCAAAATGATAGAACCTGGAATTGTAGAGGAAGGTGCGTAAAATGCTAGGAATACATGTAAATAGAGCCTTACTCTCTGTGGGGCCGTGATCAAACACTGAAACCTCTCATAGAAACAGCTGTTGAGTCACGAGGATACTGATTACATTTATATTTCTGGTACAAAAACTTGGCAATTTTAAAAAAAACCCAGTATAAAAGCCTTAAAAATTCAAGTCTATAGATCACAGAACACTATGTTAGTTAGATTAAAACTCTAAGAAGTCAAAATTATAGAAAGTGGAATGGTATGGAAATATAACTGAAAGGCTGGGAACACATGTAAATGCAGCCTTACTGTCGACAGGGGCCATGCTCACACACAGAAAACTAACTTTCAAACAGCTGTGAAGTGACCAGTATTAAATAACGCAATTATAGTTTCCAGATATGATTAAAAACTTGAGAGAAACAATTAAAATAGAAGTAAATAGGTTCGTACTATATTTCCTGCTGTTTCCAATCACAGACATTACCAGTGGAAAGCAGGGAAATGACCAGAAAATTGAAAATATTTACAACTCCGGCCACTTTAGTGAGCGTTTTCACTTGAATTTGCTTTGAAATATTAGGAATCCATGTTTATACAGGTCAAAATTAGTGTAGAAAGACTGTAAGTGAGGACTATACTCCTTATGTTTACAATTAAGGCCGATTTTCTCTAGCGTCCTTTTGGTGAATCAGTTAATATCCTGACGGTTCCAGTACATACTTGTAAGAAAACTGTCTAATTGTGGTATAACTCTAAAAATACGCATTTAGAGTTTCCAGGAATGATTAAAATCTTGTAATAAACACTTGAAATTAAAGTAAGTAGATTATTACTACATTTCCTGCCGTTTTCAATCACTGACATTACCCGTGGAAAGCAGGGAAATGACCAATTAACTGAAAATATATACAACTCCCGGCATTTTAGGGAGTGTTTTCACTTGAATTTGCTTTCAAATACTAGGAATTCCTGTTTATACATCTCAAAATTAGTGTAGAAAGACTGTAAGTGAGGACTATACTGCTTATGCTTACAATTGAGGCCGAATTTCTCGAACGTCTTTTTGGTGAATCAGTTAATATCCTGACGGTTCCAGTACATACTTGTAAGAAAACTGTCTAATTGTGGTATAAGTCTTAAAATACGCATTTAGAGTTTCCAGAAATGATTTAAAACTTGTAATAAGCACTTGAAATAAAAGTAAGTAGGTCCTTACTACATACCCTGCCGTATTCAATAATTGACATTACCCTTAGAAAGCAGGGAAATGACCAGAAAACTGAAAATATTTACAACTCCGGGCACTTTAGGGAGTGTTTTCACTTTAATTTGCTTTCAAATATTAGGAATCCATGTTTATACAGCTAAAAATTAGTGTAGAAAGACTGTAAGTGAGGACGATACTGCTTATGTTTACAATTGAGGCCAAATTTCTCGAGCGTCTTTTTGGTGAAAAAGTTAATATCCTGACGGTTCCAGTACATACTTGTAAGAAAACTGTCTAATTGTGGTATAACTCTTAAAATATGCATTTAGAGTTTCCAGAAATGATTTAAACTTGTAATAAGCACTTGAAATAAAAGTAAGTAGGTCCTTACTACATACCCTGCCGTTTTCAATCACTGACATTACCCTTAGAAAGCAGGGAAATGACCAGAAAACTGAAAATATTTACAACTCCGGGCACTTTAGGGAGTGTTTTCACTTGAATTTGCTTTCAAATATTAGGAATCCATGTTTATACAGCTAAAAATTAGTGTAGAAAGACTGTAAGTGAGGACTATACTGCTTATGTTTACAATTTAGGCCAAATTTCTCGAGCGTCTTTTTGGTGAATCTGTTAATATCCTGACGGTTCCAGTACATACTTGTAAGAAACTCTCTAATTGTGGTATAACTCTTAAAATACGCATGTAGAGTTTCCAGAAATGATTTATACTTGTAATAAGCCCTTGAAATAAAAGTAGGTAGGTTCTTACTACATACTCTGCCGTATTGAATAACTGAAATTACCCTTAGAAAGCAGGGAAATGACCAGAAAACTGAAAATATTTACGACTCCGGGCACTTTAGGGAGTGTTTTCACTTGAATTTGCTTTCAAATATTAGGAATCCATGTTTATACAGCTCAAAATTAGTGTAGAAAGACTGTAAGTGAGGACGATACTGCTTATGTTTACAATTGAGGCCAAATTTCTCGAGCGTCTTTTTGGTGAAAAAGTTAATATCCTGACGGTTCCAGTACATACTTGTAAGAAAACTCTCTAATTGTGGTATAAGTCTTAAAATACGCATTTAGAGTTTCCAGAAATGATTTAAAACTTGTAATAAGCACTTGAAATAAAAGTAAGTAGGTCCTTACTACATACCCTGCCGTTTTCAATCACTGACATTACCCATAGAAAGCAGGGAAATGACCAGAAACTGAAAATATTTCCAACTCCGGGCTCTTTAGGGAGTGTTTTCACTTGAATTTGCTGTGAAATATTAGGAATCCATGTTTATACAGCTCAAAATTAGTGTAGAAAGACTGTAAGTGAGGACTATACTCCTTATGATTACAATTAAGGGCGATTTTCTCTAGCGTCCTTTTGGTGAATCAGTTAATATCCTGACGGTTCCAGTACATACTTGTAAGAAACTCTCTAATTGTGGTATAACTCTTAAAATACGCATTTAGAGTTTCCAGAAATGATTTAAAACTTGTAATAAGCCCTTGAAATAAAAGTAGGTAGGTTCTTACTACATACTCTGCCGTTTTCAATCACTGACTTTACCCGTTGAAAGCAGGGAAATGACCAGAAATTTGATAATATTTACAACTCCGGCCACTTTAGAGAGCGTTTTCACTTGAAGTTGCTTTCAAATATTAGGAATCCATGTTTATACAGCTCAAAATTAGTGTAGAAAGACTGTAAGTGAGGACTATACTGCTTATGTTTACAATTGAGGCCGAATTTCTCGAACGTCCTTTTGGTGAATCAGTTAATATCCTGACGGTTCCAGTACATACTTGTAAGAAAACTGTCTAATTGTGGTATAACTCTTAAAATAAGCATTTAGAGTTTCCAGGAATGATTAAAATCTTGTTATAAACACTTGAAATTAAAGTAAGTAGATTATTACTACATTTCCTGCCGTTTTCAATCACTGACATTACCCGTGGAAAGCAGGGAAATGAGAAGAAAACTGAAAATATTTAAAACTCCGGCCACTTTAGAGAGCCTTTTCACTTGAATTTGCTTTCAAATATTAGGAATCCATGTTTATACAGCTCAAAATTAGTGTAGAAAGACTGTAAGTGAGGACTATACTGCTTATGTTTAAAATTGAGGCCGAATTTCTTGAGCGTCTTGTTGGTGAATCAGTTAATATCCTGACGGTTCCAGTACATACTTGTAAGAAAACTGTCTAATTGTGGTATAACTCTTAAAATACGCATTTAGAGTTTCCAGAAATGATTTGAACTTGTAATAAGCCCTTGAAATAAAAGTAGGTAGGTTCTTAATACATACTCTGCCGTATTCAATAACTGACATTACCCTTAGAAAGCAGGGAAATGACCAGAAATTTGATAATATTTACAACTCCGGCCACTTTAGAGAGCATTTTCACTTGAATTTGCTTTCAAATATTAGGAATCCATGTTTATACAGCTCAAAATTAGTGTAGAAAGACTGTAAGTGAGGACTATACTGCCTATGTTTACAATTGAGGCCGAATTTCTTGAGCATCTTTTTGGTGAATCAGTTAATATCCTGACGGTTCCAGTACATACTTGTAAGAAAACTGTCTAATTGCGGTATAAGTCTTAAAATACGCATTTAGAGTTTCCAGAAATGATTTCAAACTTGTAATAAGCACTTGAAATAAAAGTAAGTAGGTTCTTACTACATACCCTGCCGTTTTCAATCACTGACATTACCCGTGGAAAGCAGGGAAAGGACCAATTAACTGAAAATATATACAACTCTCGGCATTTTAGGGAGTGTTTTCACTTCAATTTGCTTTCAAATACTAGGAATTCCTGTTTATACATCTCAAAATTAGTGTAGAAAGACTGTAAGTGAGGACTATACAGCTTATGCTTACAATTGAGGCCGAATTACTCCAACGTCTTTTTGGTGAATCAGTTAATATCCTGACGGTTCCAGTACATACTTGTAAGAAAACTGTCTAATTGTGGTTTAACTCTTAAAATACGCATTTAGAGTTTCCAGAAATGATTTAAAACTTGTAATAAACACTTGAAATAAAAGTAAGTAGGTACTTACTACATACCCTGCCGTATTCAATAACTGACGTTACCCTTAGAAAGCAGGGAAATGACCAGAAATTTGATAATATTTACAACTCCGGCCACTTTAGAGAGCATTTTCACTTGAATTTGCTTTCAAATATTAGGAATCCATGTTTATACAGCTCAAAATTAGTGTAGAAAGACTGGAAGTGAGGACTATACTGCCTATGTTTACAATTGAGGCTGAATTTCTTGAGCATCTTTTTGGTGAATCAGTTAATATCCTGACGGTTCCAGTACATACTTGTAAGAAAACTGTCTAATTGCGGTATAAGTCTTAAAATACGCATTTAGAGTTTCCAGAAATGATTTCAAACTTGTAATAAGCACTTGAAATAAAAGTAAGTAGGTTCTTACTACATACCCTGCCGTTTTCAATCACTGACATTACCCGTGGAAAGCAGGGAAAGGACCAATTAACTGAAAATATATACAACTCTCGGCATTTTAGGGAGTGTTTTCACTTCAATTTGCTTTCAAATACTAGGAATTCCTGTTTATACATCTCAAAATTAGTGTAGAAAGACTGTAAGTGAGGACTATACTGCTTATGCTTACAATTGAGGCCGAATTTCTCCAACGTCTTTTTGGTGAATCAGTTAATATCCTGACGGTTCCAGTACATACTTGTAAGAAAACTGTCTAATTGTGGTTTAACTCTTAAAATACGCATTTAGAGTTTCCAGAAATGATTTAAAACTTGTAATAAACACTTGAAATAAAAGTAAGTAGGTCCTTACTACATACCCTGCCGTATTCAATAACTGACATTACCCTTAGAAAGCAGGGAAATGACCAGAAAACTGAAAATATTTCCAACTCCGGGCTCTTTAGGGAGTGTTTTCACTTGAATTTGCTGTGAAATATTAGGAATCCATGTTTATACAGCTCAAAATTAGTGTAGAAAGACTGTAAGTGAGGACTATACTCCTTATGTTTACAATTAAGGGCGATTTTCTCTAGCGTCCTTTTGGTGAATCAGTTAATATCCTGACGGTTCCAGTACATACTTGTAAGAAACTCTCTAATTGTGGTATAACTCTTAAAATACGCATTTAGAGTTTCCAGAAATGATTTAAAACTTGTAATAAGCCCTTGAAATAAAAGTAGGTAGGTTCTTACTACATACTCTGCCGTTTTCAATCACTGACTTTACCCGTTGAAAGCAGGGAAATGACCAGAAATTTGATAATATTTACAACTCCGGCCACTTTAGAGAGCGTTTTCACTTGAAGTTGCTTTCAAATATTAGGAATCCATGTTTATACAGCTCAAAATTAGTGTAGAAAGACTGTAAGTGAGGACTATACTGCTTATGTTTACAATTGAGGCCCAATTTCTTGAGCGTCTTTTTGGTGAATCAGTTAATATCCTGACGGTTCCAGTACATACTTGTAAGAAAACTGTCTAATTGCGGTATAAGTCTTAAAATACGCATTTAGGGTTTCCAGAAATGATTTCAAACTTGTAATAAGCACTTGAAATAAAAGTAAGTAGGTTCTTACTACATATCCTGCCGTTTTCAATCACTGACATTACCCGTGGAAAGCAGGGAAATGACCAATTAACTGAAAATATATACAACTCCCGTCACTTCAGGGAGTGTTTTCACTTGAATTTGCTTTCAAATACTAGGAATTTCTGTTTATACAGCTCAAAATTAGTGTAGAAAGACTGTAAGTGAGGACTATACTGCTTATGTTTACAATTGAGGCCGAATTTCTCGAACGTCCTTTTGGTGAATCAGTTAATATCCTGACGGTTCCAGTACATACTTGTAAGAAAACTGTCTAATTGTGGTATAACTCTTAAAATAAGCATTTAGAGTTTCCAGGAATGATTAAAATCTTGTAATAAACACTTGAAATTAAAGTAAGTAGATTATTACTACATTTCCTGCCGTTTTCAATCACTGACATTACCCGTGGAAAGCAGGGAAATGACAAGAAAACTGAAAATATTTAAAACTCCGGCCACTTTAGAGAGCCTTTTCACTTGAATTTGCTTTCAAATATTAGGAATCCATGTTTATACAGCTCAAAATTAGTGTAGAAAGACTGTAAGTGAGGACTATACTGCTTATGTTTAAAATTGAGGCCGAATTTCTTGAGCGTCTTGTTGGTGAATCAGTTAATATCCTGACGGTTCCAGTACATACTTGTAAGAAAACTGTCTAATTGTGGTATAACTCTTAAAATACGCATTTAGAGTTTCCAGAAATGATTTGAACTTGTAATAAGCCCTTGAAATAAAAGTAGGTAGGTTCTTAATACATACTCTGCCGTATTCAATAACTGACATTACCCTTAGAAAGCAGGGAAATGACCAGAAATTTGATAATATTTACAACTCCGGCCACTTTAGAGAGCATTTTCACTTGAATTTGCTTTCAAATATTAGGAATCCATGTTTATACAGCTCAAAATTAGTGTAGAAAGACTGTAAGTGAGGACTATACTGCCTATGTTTACAATTGAAGCCGAATTTCTTGAGCATCTTTTTGGTGAATCAGTTAATATCCTGACGGTTCCAGTACATACTTGTAAGAAAACTGTCTAATTGCGGTATAAGTCTTAAAATACGCATTTAGAGTTTCCAGAAATGATTTCAAACTTGTAATAAGCACTTGAAATAAAAGTAAGTAGGTTCTTACTACATACCCTGCCGTTTTCAATCACTGACATTACCCGTGGAAAGCAGGGAAAGGACCAATTAACTGAAAATATATACAACTCTCGGCATTTTAGGGAGTGTTTTCACTTCAATTTGCTTTCAAATACTAGGAATTCCTGTTTATACATCTCAAAATTAGTGTAGAAAGACTGTAAGTGAGGACTATACAGCTTATGCTTACAATTGAGGCAGAATTTCTCCAACGTCTTTTTGGTGAATCAGTTAATATCCTGACGGTTCCAGTACATACTTGTAAGAAAACTGTCTAATTGTGGTTTAACTCTTAAAATACGCATTTAGAGTTTCCAGAAATGATTTAAAACTTGTAATAAACACTTGAAATAAAAGTAAGTAGGTCCTTACTACATACCCTGCCGTATTCAATAACTGACATTACCCTTAGAAAGCAGGGAAATGACCAGAAATTTGATAATATTTACAACTCCGGCCACTTTAGAGAGCATTTTCACTTGAATTTGCTTTCAAATATTAGGAATCCATGTTTATACAGCTCAAAATTAGTGTAGAAAGACTGTAAGTGAGGACTATACTGCCTATGTTTACAATTGAGGCTGAATTTCTTGAGCATCTTTTTGGTGAATCAGTTAATATCCTGACGGTTCCAGTACATACTTGTAAGAAAACTGTCTAATTGCGGTATAAGTCTTAAAATACGCATTTAGAGTTTCCAGAAATGATTTCAAACTTGTAATAAGCACTTGAAATAAAAGTAAGTAGGTTCTTACTACATACCCTGCCGTTTTCAATCACTGACATTACCCGTGGAAAGCAGGGAAAGGACCAATTAACTGAAAATATATACAACTCTCGGCATTTTTGGGAGTGTTTTCACTTCAATTTGCTTTCAAATACTAGGAATTCCTGTTTATACATCTCAAAATTAGTGTAGAAAGACTGTAAGTGAGGACTCTACTGCTTATGCTTACAATTGAGGCCGAATTTCTCCAACGTCTTTTTGGTGAATCAGTTAATATCCTGACGGTTCCAGTACATACTTGTAAGAAAACTGTCTAATTGTGGTTTAACTCTTAAAATACGCATTTAGAGTTTCCAGAAATGATTTAAAACTTGTAATAAACACTTGAAATAAAAGTAAGTAGGTCCTTACTACATACCCTGCCGTATTCAATAACTGACATTACCCTTAGAAAGCAGGGAAATGACCAGAAAACTGAAAATATTTACAACTCTGGGCACGTTAGGGAGTGTTTTCACTTTAATTTGCTTTCAAATATTAGGAATCCATGTTTATACAGCTCAAAATTAGTGTAGAAAGACTGTAAGTGAGGACTATACTGCTTATGTTTACAATTGAGGCCGAATTTCTTGAGCGTATTTTTGGTGAATCAGTTAATATCCTGACGGTTCCAGTACATACTTGTAAGAAAACTGTCTAATTGTGGTATAACTCTTAAAATACGCATTTAGAGTTTCCAGGAATGATTAAAATCTTGTAATAAACACTTGAAATAATTGTAAGTAGGTTCTTACTACATTTCCTGCCGTTTTCAATCACTGACATTACCCTTAGAAAGCAGGGAAATGAACAATTAACTGAAAATATATACAACTCCCGGCACTTTAGGGAATTGTTTCACTTGAATTTGCTTGCAAATACTAGGAATTCCCGTTTATACAGCTCAAAATTAGTGTAGAAAGACTGTAAGTGAGGACTATACTGCTTATGTTTACAATTGAGGTCGAATTTCTCGAACGTCTTTTTGGTGAATCAGTTAATATCCTGACGGTTCCAGTACATACTTGAAAGAAAACGGAATAATTGTGATATAACTCTTAATATACGCATTTAGACTTTCCAGAAATGATTTCAAACTTGTAATAAGTACTTGAAATAAAAGTAAGTAGGTCCTTACTACATACCCTGCCGTATTCAATAACTGACTTTACCCGTGGAAAGCAGGGAAATGACCAGAAATTTGATAATATTTACAACTCAGGCCACTTTAGAGAGCGTTTTCACTTGAATTTGCTTTCCAATATTAGGAATCCATGTTTATACAGCTCAAAATTAGTGTAGAAAGACTGTAAGTGAGGAGTATACTTCTTATGTTTACAATTGAGGCCGAATTTCTTGAGCGTCTTTTTGGTGAATCAGTTAATATCCTGACAGTTCCAGTACATACTTGTAAGAAAACTTTCTAATTGCGGTATAAGTCTTAAAATACGCATTTAGAGTTTCCAGAAATGATTTCAAACTTGTAATAAGCACTTGAAATAAAAGTTAGTACGTTCTTACTACATACCCTGCCGTTTTCAATCACTGACATTACCCGTGGAAAGCAGGGAAATGACCAGAAAACTGATAATATTTACAACCCCGGACACTTTACAGAGCGTTTTCACTTGAATTTGATTTAAAATATTAGGAATCCATGTTTATACAGGTCAAAATTAGTGTAGAAAGACTGTAAGTGAGGAATATACTGCTTATGTTTACAATTGAGGCCGAATTTCTCGAGCGTCTTTTTGGTGAAAAAGTTAATATCCTGATGGTTCCAGTACATACTAGTAAGAAAACTGTCTAATTGTGGTATAACTCTTAAAATACGCATTTAGAGTTTCCAGAAATGATTTCAAACTTGTAATAAGCACTTGAAATAAAAGTAAGTAGGTTCTTACTACATACCCTGCCGTTTTCAATCACTGACATTACCCGTGGAGCAGGGAAATGACCAGAAAACTGATAATATTTACAACTCTGGCCTCTTTACGGAGCGTTTACACTTGAATTTGCTGTGAAACATTAGGAATCCATGTTTATACAGGTCAAAATTAGTGTAGAAAGACTGTAAGTGAGGGCTATACTCCTTATGTTTACAATTAAGGCCGAATTTCTCTAGCGTCCTTTTGGTGAATCAGTTAATATCCTGACGGTTCCAGTACATACTTGTAAGAAAACTGTCTAATTGTGGTATAACTCTTAAAATAGGCATTTAGAGTTTCCAGGAATGATTAAAATCTTGTAATAAACACTTGAAATTAAAGTAAGTAGATTATTACTACATTTCCTGCCGTTTTCAATCACTGACATTACCCGTGGAAAGCAGGGAAATGACCAGAAAACTGAAAATATTTACAACTCCGGGCACTTTAGGGAGTGTTTTCACTTTAATTTGCTTTCAAATATTAGGAATCCATGTTTATACAGCTAAAAATTAGTGTAGAAAGACTGTTAGTGAGGACGATACTGCTTATGTTTACAATTGAGGCCAAATTTCTCGAGCGTCTTTTTGGTGAAAAAGTTAATATCCTGACGGTTCCAGTACATACTTGTAAGAAAACTGTCTAATTGTGGTATAACTGTTAAAATACGCATTTAGAGTTTCCAGAAATGATTTAAAACTTGTAATAAGCACTTGAAATAAAAGTAAGTAGGTCCTTACTACATACCCTGCCGTTTTCCATCACTGACATTACCCTTAGAAAGCAGGGAAATGACCAGAAAACTCAAAATATTTACAACTCCCGGCACTTTAGGGAGTGTTTTCACTTGAATTTGCTTTCAAATATTAGGAATCCATGTTTATACAGCTAAAAATTAGTGTAGAAAGATTGTAAGTGAGGACTATACTGCTTATGTTTACAATTTCGGCCGAATTTCTCGAGCGTCTTTTTGGTGAATCTGTTAATATCCTGACGGTTCCAGTACATACTTGTAAGAAACTCTCTAATTGTGGTATAACTCTTAAAATACGCATGTAGAGTTTCCAGAAATGATTTATACTTGTAATAAACCCTTGAAATAAAAGTAGGTAGGTTCTTACTACATACTCTGCCGTATTCAATAACTGACATTACCCTTAGAAAGTAGGGAAATGACCAGAAAATGAAAATATTTACAACTCCGGGCACTTTAGGGAGTGTTTTCACTTGAATTTGCTGTGAAATATTAGGAATCCATGTTTATACAGCTCAAAATTAGTGTAGAAAGACTGTAAGTGAGGACGATACTGCTTATGTTTACAATTGAGGCCAAATTTCTCCAGCGTCTTTTTGGTGAATCAGTTAATATCCTGACGGTTCCAGTACATACTTGTAAGAAAACTGTCTAATTGTGGTATAACTGTTAAAATACGCATTTAGAGTTTCCAGAAATGATTTAAAACTTGTAATAAGCACTTGAAATAAAAGTAAGTAGGTCCTTACTACATACCCTGCCGTTTTCAATCACTGACATTACCCTTAGAAAGCAGGGAAATGACCAGAAAATGAAAATATTTACAACTCCGGGCTCTTTAGGGAGAGTTTTCACTTGAATTTGCTGTGAAATATTAGGAATCCATGTTTATACAGCTCAAAATTAGTGTAGAAAGACTGTAAGTGAGGACTATACTCCTTATGTTTACAATTAAGGCCGATTTTCTCTAGCGTCCTTTTGGTGAATCAGTTAATATCCTGACGGTTCCAGTACATACTTGTAAGAAACTCTCTAATTGTGGTATAACTCTTAAAATACGCATTTAGAGTTTCCAGAAATGATTTAAAACTTGTAATAAGCCCTTGAAATAAAAGTATGTAGGTTCTTACTACATACTCTGCCGTTTTCAATCACTGACTTTACCCGTGGAAAGCAGGGAAATGACCAGAAATTTGATAATATTTACAACTCCGGCCACTTTAGAGAGCGTTTTCACTTGAAGTTGCTTTCAAATATTAGGAATCCATGTTTATACAGCTCAAAATTAGTGTAGAAAGACTGTAAGTGAGGACTATACTGCTTATGTTTACAATTGAGGCCGAATTTCTTGAGCGTCTTTTTGGTGAATCAGTTAATATCCTGACGGTTCCAGTACATACTTGTAAGAAAACTGTCTAATTGCGGTATAAGTCTTAAAATACGCATTTAGGGTTTCCAGAAATGATTTCAAACTTGTAATAAGCACTTGAAATAAAAGTAAGTAGGTTCTTACTACATACCCTGCCGTTTTCAATCACTGACATTACCCGTGGAAAGCAGGGAAATGACCAATTAACTGAAAATATATACAACTCCCGGCACTTCAGGGAGTGTTTTCAATTGAATTTGCTTTCAAATATTAGGAATCCATGTTTATACAGCTCAAAATTAGTGTAGAAAGACTGTAAGTGAGGACTATACTGCTTATGTTTACAATTGAGACCGAATTTCTTTAGCGTCTTTTTGGTGAATCAGTTAATATCCTGACGGTTCCAGTACATACTTGTAAGAAAACTGTCTAATTGTGGTATAACTCTTAAAATACGCATTTAGAGTTTCCAGAAATGATTTAAACTTGTAATAAGCCCTTGAAATAAAAGTAGATAGGTTCTTACTACATACTCTGCCGTATTCATTAACTGACATTACTCTTAGAAAGCAGGGAAATGACCAGAAAACTGAAAATATTTACAACTCCGGGCTCTTTAGGGAGTGTTTTCACTTTAATTTGCTTTCAAATATTAGGAATCCATGTTTATACAGCTCAAAATTAGTGTAGAAAGACTGTAAGTGAGGACTATACTGCTTATGTTTACAATTGAGGCCGAATTTCTTGAGCGTCTTTTTGGTGAATCAGTTAATATCCTGACGGTTCCAGTACATACTTGTAAGAAAACTGTCTAATTGTGGTATAACTCTTAAAATACGCATTTAGAGTTTCCAGGAATGATTAAAATCTTGTAATAAACACTTGAAATAAAAGTAAGTAGGTTCTTACTACATTTCCTGCCGTTTTCAATCACTGACATTACCCTTAGAAAGCAGGGAAATGAACAATTAACTGAAAATATATACAACTCCCGGCACTTTAGGGAATGTTTTCACTTGAATTTGCTTTCAAATACTAGGAATTCCCGTTTATACAGCTCAAAATTAGTGTAGAAAGACTGTAAGTGAGGACTATACTGCTTATGTTTACAATTGAGGTCGAATTTCTCGAACATCTTTTTGTTGAATCAGTTAATATCCTGAAGGTTCCAGTACATACTTGAAAGAAAACGGTCTAATTGTGATATAACTCTTAATATACGCATTTAGACTTTCCAGAAATGATTTCAAACTTGTAATAAGTACTTGAAATAAAAGTAAGTAGGTCCTTACTACATACCCTGCCGTATTCAATAACTGACTTTACCCGTGGAAAGCAGGGAAATGACCAGAAATTTGATAATATTTACAACTCAGGCCACTTTAGAGAGCGTTTTCACTTGAATTTGCTTTCTAATATTAGGAATCCATGTTTATACAGATCAAAATTAGTGTAGAAAGACTGTAAGTGAGGACTATACTGCTTATGTTTACAATTGAGGCCGAATTTCTTGAGCGTTTTTTTGGTGAATCAGTTAATATCCTGACGGTTCCAGTACATACTTGTAAGAAAACTGTCTAATTGTGGTATAACTCTTAAAATAAGCATTTAGAGTTTCCAGAAATGATTTAAACTTGTAATAAGCCCTTGAAATAAAAGTAGATCGATTCTTACTACATACTCTGCCGTATTCAATAACTGACATTACCCTTAGAAAGCAGGGAAATGACCAGAAATTTGATAATATTTACAACTCCGGCCACTTTAGAGAGTGTTTTCACTTTAATTTGCTTTCAAATATTAGGAATCCATGTTTATACAGCTCAAAATTAGTGTAGAAAGACTGTAAGTGAGGACTATACTGCCTATGTTTACAATTGAGGCCGAATTTCTTGAGCGTCTTTTTGGTGAATCAGTTAATATCCTGACGGTTCCAGTACATACTTGTAAGAAAACTGTCTAATTGCGGTATAAGTCTTAAAATACGCATTTAGAGTTTCCAGAAATGATTTCAAACTTGTAATAAGCACTTGAAATAAAAGTAAGTAGGTTCTTACTACATACCCTGCCGTTTTCAATCACTGACATTACCCGTGGAAAGCAGGGAAAGGACCAATTAACTGAAAATATATACAAATCCCGGCATTTTAGGGAGTGTTTTCACTTCAATTTGCTTTCAAATACTAGGAATTCCTGTTTATACATCTCAAAATTAGTGTAGAAAGACTGTAAGTGAGGACTATACTGCTTATGCTTACAATTGAGGCCGAATTTCTCGAACGTCTTTTTGGTGAATCAGTTAATATCCTGACGGTTCCAGTACATACTTGTAAGAAAACTGTCTAATTGTGGTATAACTCTTAAAATACGCATTTAGAGTTTCCAGAAATGATTTGAACTTGTAATAAGCCCTTGAAATAAAAGTAGGTAGGTTCTTAATACATACTCTGCCGTATTCAATAACTGACATTACCCTTAGAAAGCAGGGAAATGACCAGAAAACTGAAAATATTTACAACTCCGGGCTCTTTAGGGAGTGTTTTCACTTTAATTTGCTTTCAAATATTAGGAATCCATGTTTATACAGCTCAAAATTAGTGTAGAAAGACTGTAAGTGAGGAGTATACTGCTTATGTTTACAATTGAGGCCGAATTTCTTGAGCGTCTTTTTGGTGAATCAGTTAATATCCTGACGGTTCCAGTACATACTTGTAAGAAAACTGTCTAATTGTGGTATAACTCTTAAAATACGCATTTAGAGTTTCCAGGAATGATTAAAATCTTGTAATAAACACTTGAAATAAAAGTAAGTAGGTTCTTACTACATTTCCTGCCGTTTTCAATCACTGACATTACCCTTAGAAAGCAGGGAAATGAACAATTAACTGAAAATATATACAACTCCCGGCACTTTTGGGAATGTTTTCACTTGAATTTGCTTTCAAATACTAGGAATTCCCGTTTATACAGCTCAAAATTAGTGTAGAAAGACTGTAAGTGAGGACTATACTGCTTATGTTTACAATTGAGGTCGAATTTCTCGAACGTCTTTTTGGTGAATCAGTAAATATCCTGACGGTTCCAGTACATACTTGAAAGAAAACGGTCTCATTGTGATATAACTCTTAATATACGCATTTAGACTTTCCAGAAATGATTTCAAACTTGTAATAAGTACTTGAAATAAAAGTAAGTAGGTCCTTACTACATACCCTGCCGTATTCAATAACTGACTTTACCCGTGGAAAGCAGGGAAATGACCAGAAATTTGATAATATTTACAACTCAGGCCACTTTAGAGAGCGTTTTCACTTGAATTTGCTTTCTAATATTAGGAATCCATGTTTATACAGATCAAAATTAGTGTAGAAAGACTGTAAGTGAGGAATATACTTCTTATGTTTACAATTGAGGCCGAATTTCTTGAGCGTTTTTTTGGTGAATCAGTTAATATCCTGACGGTTCCAGTACATACTTGTAAGAAAACTGTCTAATTGCGGCATAAGTCTTAAAATACGCTTTTAGAGTTTCCAGAAATGATTTCAAACTTGTAATAAGCACTTGAAATAAAAGTAAGTAGGTTCTTACTACATACCCTGCCGTTTTCAATCACTGACATTACCCGTGGAAAGCAGGAAAATGACAAATTAACTGAAAATATATACAACTCCCGGCATTTTTGGGAGTGTTTTCACTTGAATTTGCTTTCAAATACTAGGAATTCCTGTTTATACATCTCAAAATTAGTGTAGAAAGACTGTAAGTGAGGACTATACTGCTTATGCTTACAATTGAGGCCGAATTTCTCGAACGTCTTTTTGGTGAATCAGTTAATATCCTGACGGTTCCAGTACATACTTGTAAGAAAACTGTCTAATTGTGGTATAACTCTTAAAATACGCATTTAGAGTTTCCAGAAATGATTTAAAACTTGTAATAAGCACTTGAAATAAAAGTAAGTAGGTCCTTACTACATACCCTGCCGTTTTCAATCACTGACATTACCCGTGGAAAGCAGGGAAATGACCAATTAACTGAAAATATATACAACTCCCGGCACTTCAGGGAGTGTTTTCACTTCAATTTGCATTCAAATACTAGGAATTTCTGTTTATACATCTCAAAATTAGTGTAGAAAGACTGTAAGTGAGGACTATACTGCTTATGCTTACAATTGAGGCCGAATTTCTCGAACGTCTTTTTGGTGAATCAGTTAATATCCTGACGGTTCCAGTACATACTTGTAAGAAAACTGTCTAATTGTGGTATAACTCTTAAAATACGCATTTAGAGTTTCCAGAAATGATTGAAACTTGTAATAAGCCCTTGAAATAAAAGTAAGTAGGTTCTTACTACATACCCTGCCGTATTCAATAACTGACTTTACCCGTGGAAAGCAGGGAAATGACCAGAAATTTGATAATATTTACAACTCAGGCCACTTTACAGAGCGTTTTCACTTGAATTTGCTTTCTAATATTAGGAATCCATGTTTATACAGATCAAAATTAGTGTAGAAAGACTGTAAGTGAGGACTATACTGCTTATGTTTACAATTGAGGCCGAATTTCTTGAGCGTCTTTTTGGTGAATCAGTTAATATCCTGACGGTTCCAGTACATACTTGTAAGAAAACTGTCTAATTGTGGTATAACTCTTAAAATACGCATTTAGAGTTTCCAGAAATGATTTAAACTTGTAATAAGCCCTTGAAATAAAAGTAGATCGATTCTTACTACATACTCTGCCGTATTCAATAACTGACATTACTCTTAGAAAGCAGGGAAATGACCAGAAATTTGATAATATTTACAACTCCGGCCACTTTAGAGAGTGTTTTCACTTTAATTTGCTTTCAAATATTAGGAATCCATGTTTATACAGCTCAAAATTAGTGTAGAAAGACTGTAAGTGAGGACTATACTGCCTATGTTTACAATTGAGGCCGAATTTCTTGAGCGTCTTTTTGGTGAATCAGTTAATATCCTGACGGTTCCAGTACATACTTGTAAGAAAACTGTCTAATTGCGGTATAAGTCTTAAAATACGCATTTAGAGTTTCCAGAAATGATTTCAAACTTGTAATAAGCACTTGAAATAAAAGTAAGTAGGTTCTTACTACATACCCTGCCGTTTTCAATCACTGACATTACCCGTGGAAAGCAGGGAAAGGACCAATTAACTGAAAATATATACAAATCCCGGCATTTTAGGGAGTGTTTTCACTTCAATTTGCTTTCAAATACTAGGAATTCCTGTTTATACATCTCAAAATTAGTGTAGAAAGACTGTAAGTGAGGACTATACTGCTTATGCTTACAATTGAGGCCGAATTTCTCGAACGTCTTTTTGGTGAATCAGTTAATATCCTGACGGTTCCAGTACATACTTGTAAGAAAACTGTCTAATTGTGGTATAACTCTTAAAATACGCATTTAGAGTTTCCAGAAATGATTTGAACTTGTAATAAGCCCTTGAAATAAAAGTAGGTAGGTTCTTAATACATACTCTGCCGTATTCAATAACTGACATTACCCTTAGAAAGCAGGGAAATGACCAGAAAACTGAAAATATTTACAACTCCGGGCTCTTTAGGGAGTGTTTTCACTTTAATTTGCTTTCAAATATTAGGAATCCATGTTTATACAGCTCAAAATTAGTGTAGAAAGACTGTAAGTGAGGAGTATACTGCTTATGTTTACAATTGAGGCCGAATTTCTTGAGCGTCTTTTTGGTGAATCAGTTAATATCCTGACGGTTCCAGTACATACTTGTAAGAAAACTGTCTAATTGTGGTATAACTCTTAAAATACGCATTTAGAGTTTCCAGGAATGATTAAAATCTTGTAATAAACACTTGAAATAAAAGTAAGTAGGTTCTTACTACATTTCCTGCCGTTTTCAATCACTGACATTACCCTTAGAAAGCAGGGAAATGAACAATTAACTGAAAATATATACAACTCCCGGCACTTTTGGGAATGTTTTCACTTGAATTTGCTTTCAAATACTAGGAATTCCCGTTTATACAGCTCAAAATTAGTGTAGAAAGACTGTAAGTGAGGACTATACTGCTTATGTTTACAATTGAGGTCGAATTTCTCGAACGTCTTTTTGGTGAATCAGTAAATATCCTGACGGTTCCAGTACATACTTGAAAGAAAACGGTCTCATTGTGATATAACTCTTAATATACGCATTTAGACTTTCCAGAAATGATTTCAAACTTGTAATAAGTACTTGAAATAAAAGTAAGTAGGTCCTTACTACATACCCTGCCGTATTCAATAACTGACTTTACCCGTGGAAAGCAGGGAAATGACCAGAAATTTGATAATATTTACAACTCAGGCCACTTTAGAGAGCGTTTTCACTTGAATTTGCTTTCTAATATTAGGAATCCATGTTTATACAGATCAAAATTAGTGTAGAAAGACTGTAAGTGAGGAATATACTTCTTATGTTTACAATTGAGGCCGAATTTCTTGAGCGTTTTTTTGGTGAATCAGTTAATATCCTGACGGTTCCAGTACATACTTGTAAGAAAACTGTCTAATTGCGGCATAAGTCTTAAAATACGCTTTTAGAGTTTCCAGAAATGATTTCAAACTTGTAATAAGCACTTGAAATAAAAGTAAGTAGGTTCTTACTACATACCCTGCCGTTTTCAATCACTGACATTACCCGTGGAAAGCAGGAAAATGACAAATTAACTGAAAATATATACAACTCCCGGCATTTTTGGGAGTGTTTTCACTTGAATTTGCTTTCAAATACTAGGAATTCCTGTTTATACATCTCAAAATTAGTGTAGAAAGACTGTAAGTGAGGACTATACTGCTTATGCTTACAATTGAGGCCGAATTTCTCGAACGTCTTTTTGGTGAATCAGTTAATATCCTGACGGTTCCAGTACATACTTGTAAGAAAACTGTCTAATTGTGGTATAACTCTTAAAATACGCATTTAGAGTTTCCAGAAATGATTTAAAACTTGTAATAAGCACTTGAAATAAAAGTAAGTAGGTCCTTACTACATACCCTGCCGTTTTCAATCACTGACATTACCCGTGGAAAGCAGGGAAATGACCAATTAACTGAAAATATATACAACTCCCGGCACTTCAGGGAGTGTTTTCACTTGAATTTGCTTTCAAATACTAGGAATTCCTGTTTATACAGCTCAAAATTAGTGTAGAAAGACTGTAAGTAAGGACTATACTGCTTATGTTTACAATTGAGGCCGAATTTCTCGAACGTCCTTTTGGTGAATCAGTTAATATCCTGACGGTTCCAGTACATACTTGAAAGAAAACGGTCTAATTGTGATATAACTCTTAAAATACGCATTTAGACTTTCCAGAAATGATTTCAAACTTGTAATAAGTACTTGAAATAAAAGTAAGTAGGTCCTTACTACATACCCTGCCGTATTCAATAACTGACTTTACCCGTGGAAAGCAGGGAAATGACCAGAAATTTGATAATATTTACAACTCAGGCCACTTTAGAGAGCGTTTTTCTTGAATTTGCTTTCCAATATTAGGAATCCATGTTTATACAGCTCAAAATTAGTGTAGAAAGACTGTAAGTGAGGACTATACTTCTTATGTTTACAATTGAGGCCGAATTTCTTGAGCGTCTTTTTGGTGAATCAGTTAATATCCTGACGGTTCCAGTACATACTTGTAAGAAAACTGTCTAATTGCGGTATAAGTCTTAAAATACGCATTTAGAGTTTCCAGAAATGATTTCAAACTTGTAATAAGCACTTGAAATAAAAGTAAGTAGGTTCTTACTACATACCCTGCCGTTTTCAATCACTGACATTACCCGTGGAAAGCAGGGAAAGGACCAATTAACTTAAAATATATACAACTCCCGGCATTTTAGGGAGTGTTTTCACTTCAATTTGCATTCAAATACTAGGAATTTCTGTTTATACATCTCAAAATTAGTGTAGAAAGACTGTAAGTGAGGACTATACTGCTTATGCTTACAATTGAGGCCGAATTTCTCGAACGTCTTTTTGGTGAATCAGTTAATATCCTGACGGTTCCAGTACATACTTGTAAGAAAACTGTCTAATTGTGGTATAACTCTTAAAATACGCATTTAGAGTTTCCAGAAATGATTTAAACTTGTAATAAGCCCTTGAAATAAAAGTAAGTAGGTTCTTACTACATACCCTGCCGTATTCAATAACTGACTTTACCCGTGGAAAGCAGGGAAATGACCAGAAATTTGATAATATTTACAACTCAGGCCACTTTACAGAGCGTTTTCACTTGAATTTGCTTTCTAATATTAGGAATCCATGTTTATACAGATCAAAATTAGTGTAGAAAGACTGTAAGTGAGGACTATACTGCTTATGTTTACAATTGAGGCCGAATTTCTTGAGCGTCTTTTTGGTGAATCAGTTAATATCCTGACGGTTCCAGTACATACTTGTAAGAAAACTGTCTAATTGTGGTATAACTCTTAAAATACGCATTTAGAGTTTCCAGAAATGATTTAAACTTGTAATAAGCCCTTGAAATAAAAGTAGATCGATTCTTACTACATACTCTGCCGTATTCAATAACTGACATTACTCTTAGAAAGCAGGGAAATGACCAGAAATTTGATAATATTTACAACTCCGGCCACTTTAGAGAGTGTTTTCACTTTAATTTGCTTTCAAATATTAGGAATCCATGTTTATACAGCTCAAAATTAGTGTAGAAAGACTGTAAGTGAGGACTATACTGCCTATGTTTACAATTGAGGCCGAATTTCTTGAGCGTCTTTTTGGTGAATCAGTTAATATCCTGACGGTTCCAGTACATACTTGTAAGAAAACTGTCTAATTGCGGTATAAGTCTTAAAATACGCATTTAGAGTTTCCAGAAATGATTTCAAACTTGTAATAAGCACTTGAAATAAAAGTAAGTAGGTTCTTACTACATACCCTGCCGTTTTCAATCACTGACATTACCCGTGGAAAGCAGGGAAAGGACCAATTAACTGAAAATATATACAAATCCCGGCATTTTAGGGAGTGTTTTCACTTCAATTTGCTTTCAAATACTAGGAATTCCTGTTTATACATCTCAAAATTAGTGTAGAAAGACTGTAAGTGAGGACTATACTGCTTATGCTTACAATTGAGGCCGAATTTCTCGAACGTCTTTTTGGTGAATCAGTTAATATCCTGACGGTTCCAGTACATACTTGTAAGAAAACTGTCTAATTGTGGTATAACTCTTAAAATACGCATTTAGAGTTTCCAGAAATGATTTGAACTTGTAATAAGCCCTTGAAATAAAAGTAGGTAGGTTCTTAATACATACTCTGCCGTATTCAATAACTGACATTACCCTTAGAAAGCAGGGAAATGACCAGAAAACTGAAAATATTTACAACTCCGGGCTCTTTAGGGAGTGTTTTCACTTTAATTTGCTTTCAAATATTAGGAATCCATGTTTATACAGCTCAAAATTAGTGTAGAAAGACTGTAAGTGAGGAGTATACTGCTTATGTTTACAATTGAGGCCGAATTTCTTGAGCGTCTTTTTGGTGAATCAGTTAATATCCTGACGGTTCCAGTACATACTTGTAAGAAAACTGTCTAATTGTGGTATAACTCTTAAAATACGCATTTAGAGTTTCCAGGAATGATTAAAATCTTGTAATAAACACTTGAAATAAAAGTAAGTAGGTTCTTACTACATTTCCTGCCGTTTTCAATCACTGACATTACCCTTAGAAAGCAGGGAAATGAACAATTAACTGAAAATATATACAACTCCCGGCACTTTTGGGAATGTTTTCACTTGAATTTGCTTTCAAATACTAGGAATTCCCGTTTATACAGCTCAAAATTAGTGTAGAAAGACTGTAAGTGAGGACTATACTGCTTATGTTTACAATTGAGGTCGAATTTCTCGAACGTCTTTTTGGTGAATCAGTAAATATCCTGACGGTTCCAGTACATACTTGAAAGAAAACGGTCTCATTGTGATATAACTCTTAATATACGCATTTAGACTTTCCAGAAATGATTTCAAACTTGTAATAAGTACTTGAAATAAAAGTAAGTAGGTCCTTACTACATACCCTGCCGTATTCAATAACTGACTTTACCCGTGGAAAGCAGGGAAATGACCAGAAATTTGATAATATTTACAACTCAGGCCACTTTAGAGAGCGTTTTCACTTGAATTTGCTTTCTAATATTAGGAATCCATGTTTATACAGATCAAAATTAGTGTAGAAAGACTGTAAGTGAGGAATATACTTCTTATGTTTACAATTGAGGCCGAATTTCTTGAGCGTTTTTTTGGTGAATCAGTTAATATCCTGACGGTTCCAGTACATACTTGTAAGAAAACTGTCTAATTGCGGCATAAGTCTTAAAATACGCTTTTAGAGTTTCCAGAAATGATTTCAAACTTGTAATAAGCACTTGAAATAAAAGTAAGTAGGTTCTTACTACATACCCTGCCGTTTTCAATCACTGACATTACCCGTGGAAAGCAGGAAAATGACAAATTAACTGAAAATATATACAACTCCCGGCATTTTTGGGAGTGTTTTCACTTGAATTTGCTTTCAAATACTAGGAATTCCTGTTTATACATCTCAAAATTAGTGTAGAAAGACTGTAAGTGAGGACTATACTGCTTATGCTTACAATTGAGGCCGAATTTCTCGAACGTCTTTTTGGTGAATCAGTTAATATCCTGACGGTTCCAGTACATACTTGTAAGAAAACTGTCTAATTGTGGTATAACTCTTAAAATACGCATTTAGAGTTTCCAGAAATGATTTAAAACTTGTAATAAGCACTTGAAATAAAAGTAAGTAGGTCCTTACTACATACCCTGCCGTTTTCAATCACTGACATTACCCGTGGAAAGCAGGGAAATGACCAATTAACTGAAAATATATACAACTCCCGGCACTTCAGGGAGTGTTTTCACTTGAATTTGCTTTCAAATACTAGGAATTCCTGTTTATACAGCTCAAAATTAGTGTAGAAAGACTGTAAGTAAGGACTATACTGCTTATGTTTACAATTGAGGCCGAATTTCTCGAACGTCCTTTTGGTGAATCAGTTAATATCCTGACGGTTCCAGTACATACTTGAAAGAAAACGGTCTAATTGTGATATAACTCTTAAAATACGCATTTAGACTTTCCAGAAATGATTTCAAACTTGTAATAAGTACTTGAAATAAAAGTAAGTAGGTCCTTACTACATACCCTGCCGTATTCAATAACTGACTTTACCCGTGGAAAGCAGGGAAATGACCAGAAATTTGATAATATTTACAACTCAGGCCACTTTAGAGAGCGTTTTTCTTGAATTTGCTTTCCAATATTAGGAATCCATGTTTATACAGCTCAAAATTAGTGTAGAAAGACTGTAAGTGAGGACTATACTTCTTATGTTTACAATTGAGGCCGAATTTCTTGAGCGTCTTTTTGGTGAATCAGTTAATATCCTGACGGTTCCAGTACATACTTGTAAGAAAACTGTCTAATTGCGGTATAAGTCTTAAAATACGCATTTAGAGTTTCCAGAAATGATTTCAAACTTGTAATAAGCACTTGAAATAAAAGTAAGTAGGTTCTTACTACATACCCTGCCGTTTTCAATCACTGACATTACCCGTGGAAAGCAGGGAAAGGACCAATTAACTTAAAATATATACAACTCCCGGCATTTTAGGGAGTGTTTTCACTTCAATTTGCATTCAAATACTAGGAATTTCTGTTTATACATCTCAAAATTAGTGTAGAAAGACTGTAAGTGAGGACTATACTGCTTATGCTTACAATTGAGGCCGAATTTCTCGAACGTCTTTTTGGTGAATCAGTTAATATCCTGACGGTTCCAGTACATACTTGTAAGAAAACTGTCTAATTGTGGTATAACTCTTAAAATACGCATTTAGAGTTTCCAGAAATGATTTAAACTTGTAATAAGCCCTTGAAATAAAAGTAAGTAGGTTCTTACTACATACCCTGCCGTATTCAATAACTGACTTTACCCGTGGAAAGCAGGGAAATGACCAGAAATTTGATAATATTTACAACTCAGGCCACTTTACAGAGCGTTTTCACTTGAATTTGCTTTCTAATATTAGGAATCCATGTTTATACAGATCAAAATTAGTGTAGAAAGACTGTAAGTGAGGACTATACTGCTTATGTTTACAATTGAGGCCGAATTTCTTGAGCGTCTTTTTGGTGAATCAGTTAATATCCTGACGGTTCCAGTACATACTTGTAAGAAAACTGTCTAATTGTGGTATAACTCTTAAAATACGCATTTAGAGTTTCCAGAAATGATTTAAACTTGTAATAAGCCCTTGAAATAAAAGTAGATCGATTCTTACTACATACTCTGCCGTATTCAATAACTGACATTACTCTTAGAAAGCAGGGAAATGACCAGAAATTTGATAATATTTACAACTCCGGCCACTTTAGAGAGTGTTTTCACTTTAATTTGCTTTCAAATATTAGGAATCCATGTTTATACAGCTCAAAATTAGTGTAGAAAGACTGTAAGTGAGGACTATACTGCCTATGTTTACAATTGAGGCCGAATTTCTTGAGCGTCTTTTTGGTGAATCAGTTAATATCCTGACGGTTCCAGTACATACTTGTAAGAAAACTGTCTAATTGCGGTATAAGTCTTAAAATACGCATTTAGAGTTTCCAGAAATGATTTCAAACTTGTAATAAGCACTTGAAATAAAAGTAAGTAGGTTCTTACTACATACCCTGCCGTTTTCAATCACTGACATTACCCGTGGAAAGCAGGGAAAGGACCAATTAACTGAAAATATATACAAATCCCGGCATTTTAGGGAGTGTTTTCACTTCAATTTGCTTTCAAATACTAGGAATTCCTGTTTATACATCTCAAAATTAGTGTAGAAAGACTGTAAGTGAGGACTATACTGCTTATGCTTACAATTGAGGCCGAATTTCTCGAACGTCTTTTTGGTGAATCAGTTAATATCCTGACGGTTCCAGTACATACTTGTAAGAAAACTGTCTAATTGTGGTATAACTCTTAAAATACGCATTTAGAGTTTCCAGAAATGATTTGAACTTGTAATAAGCCCTTGAAATAAAAGTAGGTAGGTTCTTAATACATACTCTGCCGTATTCAATAACTGACATTACCCTTAGAAAGCAGGGAAATGACCAGAAAACTGAAAATATTTACAACTCCGGGCTCTTTAGGGAGTGTTTTCACTTTAATTTGCTTTCAAATATTAGGAATCCATGTTTATACAGCTCAAAATTAGTGTAGAAAGACTGTAAGTGAGGAGTATACTGCTTATGTTTACAATTGAGGCCGAATTTCTTGAGCGTCTTTTTGGTGAATCAGTTAATATCCTGACGGTTCCAGTACATACTTGTAAGAAAACTGTCTAATTGTGGTATAACTCTTAAAATACGCATTTAGAGTTTCCAGGAATGATTAAAATCTTGTAATAAACACTTGAAATAAAAGTAAGTAGGTTCTTACTACATTTCCTGCCGTTTTCAATCACTGACATTACCCTTAGAAAGCAGGGAAATGAACAATTAACTGAAAATATATACAACTCCCGGCACTTTTGGGAATGTTTTCACTTGAATTTGCTTTCAAATACTAGGAATTCCCGTTTATACAGCTCAAAATTAGTGTAGAAAGACTGTAAGTGAGGACTATACTGCTTATGTTTACAATTGAGGTCGAATTTCTCGAACGTCTTTTTGGTGAATCAGTAAATATCCTGACGGTTCCAGTACATACTTGAAAGAAAACGGTCTCATTGTGATATAACTCTTAATATACGCATTTAGACTTTCCAGAAATGATTTCAAACTTGTAATAAGTACTTGAAATAAAAGTAAGTAGGTCCTTACTACATACCCTGCCGTATTCAATAACTGACTTTACCCGTGGAAAGCAGGGAAATGACCAGAAATTTGATAATATTTACAACTCAGGCCACTTTAGAGAGCGTTTTCACTTGAATTTGCTTTCTAATATTAGGAATCCATGTTTATACAGATCAAAATTAGTGTAGAAAGACTGTAAGTGAGGAATATACTTCTTATGTTTACAATTGAGGCCGAATTTCTTGAGCGTTTTTTTGGTGAATCAGTTAATATCCTGACGGTTCCAGTACATACTTGTAAGAAAACTGTCTAATTGCGGCATAAGTCTTAAAATACGCATTTAGAGTTTCCAGAAATGATTTCAAACTTGTAATAAGCACTTGAAATAAAAGTAAGTAGGTTCTTAATACATACCCTGCCGTGTTCAATCACTGACATTACCCGTGGAAAGCTGGGAAATGACCTGAAAACTGATAATACTTACAACTCCGGGCACTTTAGGGAGTGTTTTCACTTGAATTTGCTTTCAAATACTAGTAATTCATGTTTCTTCAGCTCAAAATTAGTGTAGAAAGACTGTAAGTGAGGACTATTCTGCTTATGTTTACAATTGAGGCCGAATTTCTCGAGCGTCTTTTTGGTGAATCTGTTAATATCCTGACGGTTCCAATACATACTTGTAAGAAAACTCTCTAATTGTGGTATAAGTCTTAAAATACGCATTTAGAGTTTCCAGAAATGATTTAAAACTTGTAATAAGCACTTGAAATAAAAGTAAGTAGGTTCTTACTACATACCCTGCCGTTTTCAATCACTGACATTACCCGTGTAAAGCAGGGAAATGACCAGAAAACTGATAATATTTACAACTCCGGCCACTTTAGCGAGCGTTTTCACTTGATATGCTTTCAAATGTTAGGAATTCCTGTTTATACATCTCAAAATTAGTGTAGAAAGACTGTAAGTGAGGACTATACTGCTTATGCTTACAATTGAGGCCGAATTTCTCGATCGTCTTTTTGGTGAAAAAGTTAATATCCTGACGGTTCCAGTACATACTTGTAAGAAAACTATCTAATTGCGGTATAAGTCTTAAAATACGCATTTAGAGTTTCCAGAAATGATTTCAAACTTGTAATAAGCACTTGAAATAAAAGTAAGTAGGTTCTTACTACATACCCTGCCGTTTTCAATCACTGACATTACCCGTGGAAAGCAGGAAAATGACCAATTAACTGAAAATATATACAACTCCCGGCATTTTTGGGAGTGTTTTCACTTGAATTTGCTTTCAAATACTAGGAATTCCTGTTTATACATCTCAAAATTAGTGTAGAAAGACTGTAAGTGAGGACTATACTGCTTATGTTTACAATTGAGGCCGAATTTCTCAAGCTTCTTTTTGGTGAAAAAGTTAATATCCTGACGGTTCCAGTACATACTTGTAAGAAAACTGTCTAATTGTGGTATAACTCTTAAAATACGCATTTAGAGTTTCCAGAAATGCTTTAAAACTTGTAATAAGCACTTGAAATAAAAGTAAATAGGTCCTTACTACATACCCTGCCGTATTCAATAACTGACAGTAACCTTAGAAAGCAGGGAAATGACCAGAAAACTGAAAATATTTACAACTCCTTGCACTTTAGGGAGTGTTTTCACTTGAATTTGCTTTCAAATATTAGGAATCCATGTTTATACAGCTAAAAATTAGTGTAGAAAGACTGTCAGTGAGGACGATACTGCTTATGTTTACAATTTGGGCCGAATTTCACGAGCGTCTTTTTGGTGAATCTGTTAATATCCTGACGGTTCCAGTACATACTTGTAAGAAACTCTCTAATTGTGGTATAACTCTTAAAATACGCATGTAGAGTTTCCAGAAATGATTTATACTTGTAATAACCCCTTGAAATAAAAGTAGGTAGGTTCTTACTACATACTCTGCCGTATTCAATAACTGACATTACCCTTAGAAAGCAGGGAAATGACCAGAAAACTGAAAATATTTACGACTCCGGGCACTTTAGGGAGTGTTTTCACTTGAATTTGCTTTCAAATATTAGGAATCCATGTTTATACAGCTCAAAATTAGTGTAGAAAGAATGTAAGTGAGGACGATACTGCTTATGTTTACAATTGAGGCCAAATTTCTCGAGCGTCTTTTTGGTGAAAAAGTTAATATCCTGACGGTTCCAGTACATACTTGTAAGAAAACTCTCTAATTGTGGTATAACTCTTAAAATACACATTTAGAGTTTCCAGAAATGATTTAAAACTTGTAATAAGCACTTGAAATAAAAGTAAGTAGGTCCTTACTACATACCCTGCCGTTTTCAATCACTGACTTTACCCGTTGAAAGCAGGGAAATGACCAGAAAATTGATAATATTTACAACTCCGGCCACTTTAGAGAGCGTTTTCACTTGAATTTGCTTGCAAATATTAGGAATCCATGTTTATACAGCTCAAAATTAGTGTAGAAAGACTGTAAGTGAGGACTATACTGCCTATGTTTACAATTGAGGCCGAATTTCTTGAGCGTCTTTTTGGTGAATCAGTTAATATCCTGACGGTTCCAGTACATACTTGTAAGAAAACTGTCTAATTGCGGTATAAGTCTTAAAATACGCATTTAGAGTTTCCAGAAATGATTTAAAACTTGTAATAAGCACTTGAAATAAAAATAAGTAGGTTCTTACTACATACCCTGCCGTTTTCAATCACTGACATTACCCGTGGAAAGCAGGGAAAGGACCAATTAACTGAAAATATATACAACTCTCGGCATTTTAGGGAGTGTTTTCACTTTAATTTGCTTCCAAATATTAGGAATCCATGTATATACAGCTCAAAATTAGTGTAGAAAGACTGTAAGTGAGGACTATACTGCTTATGTTTACAATTGAGGCCGAATTTCTTGAGCGTCTTTTTGGTGAATCAGTTAATATCCTGAGGGTTCCAGTACATACTTGTAAGAAAACTGTCTAATTGTGGTATAACTCTTAAAATACGCATTTAGAGTTTCCAGGAATGATGAAAATCTTGTAATAAAGACTTGAAATAAAAGTAAGTAGGTTCTTACTACATTTCCTGCCGTTTTCAATCACTGACATTACCCTTAGAAAGCAGGGAAATGACCAGAAAACTGAAAATATATACAACTCCCGGCACTTTAGGGAATGTTTTCACTTGAATTTGCTTGCAAATACTAGGAATTCCCGTTTATACAGCTCAAAATTAGTGTAGAAAGACTGTAAGTGAGGACTATACTTCTTATGTTTACAATTGAGGTCGAATTTCTCGAACGTCTTTTTGGTGAATCCGTTAATATCCTGACGGTTCCAGTACATACTTGAAAGAAAACGGTCTAATTGTGATATAACTCTTAATATACGCATTTAGAATTTCCAGAAATGATTTCAAACTTGTAATAAGTACTTGAAATAAAAGTAAGTAGGTCCTTACTACATACCCTGCCGTATTCAATAACTGACTTTACCCGTGGAAAGCAGGGAAATGACCAGAAATTTGATAATATTTACAAATCAGGCCAATTTAGAGAGCGTTTTCACTTGAATTTGCTTTCCAATATTAGGAATCCATGTTGATACAGCTCAAAATTAGTGTAGAAAGACTGTAAGTGAGGTCTATACTTCTTATGTTTACAATTGAGGCCGAATTTCTCGAGCGTCTTTTTGGTGAAAAAGTTAATATCCTGATGGTTCCAGTACATATTAGTAAGAAAACTGTCTAATTGTGGTATAACTCTTAAAATACGCATTTAGAGTTTCCAGAAATGATTTCAAACTTGTAATAAGCACTTGAAATTAAAGTAAGTAGATTATTACTACATTTCCTACGGTTTTCAATCACTGACATTACCCGTGGAAAGCAGGGAAATGACCAATAAACTGAAAATATTTACAAATCCCGGCACTTTACGGAGTTTTTTCACTTGAATTTCACATGAATATTAGGAATTCATGTTTATACATCTCAAAATTAGTGTAGAAAGACTGTAAGTGAGGACTATACTGCTTATGTTTACAATTGAAGCCGAATTTCTTGAGCGTCTTTTTGGTGAATCAGTTAATATCCTGATGTTCCAGTACATACTTGTAAGAAAACTGTCTAATTGTGGTATAACTCTTAAAATATGCATTTAGAGTTTCCAGAAATGATTTAAACTTGTAATAAACACTTGAAATAAAAGTAAGTAGGTCCTTACTACATACCCTGCCGTTTTCAATCACTGACATATCCCTTAGAAAGCAGGGAAATGACCAGAAAACTGAAAATATTTACAACTCCGGGCACTTTAGGGAGTGTTTTCACTTGAATTTCTTTCAAATATTAGGAATCCATGTTTATACAGCTCAAAATTAGTGTAGAAAGACTGTAATTGAGGACTATACTGCTTATGTTTACAATTGAGGCCGAATTTCTTGAGCGTCTTTTTGGTGAATCAGTTAATATCCTGACGGTTCCAGTACATACTTGTAAGAAAACTGTCTAATTGCGGTATAAGTCTTAAAATACGCATTTGGGCTTTCCAGAAATGATTTCAAACTTGTAATAAGCACTTGAAATAAAAGTAAGTAGGTTCTTACTACATACCCTGCCGTTTTCAATCACTGACATTACCCGTGGAAAGCAGGGAAATGAACAATTAACTGAAAATATATACAACTCCCGGGACTTTAGGGAGTGTTTTCACTTGAATTTGCTTTCAAATACTAGGAATTCCCGTTTATACAGCTCAAAATTAGTGTAGAAAGACTGTAAGTGAGGACTATACTGCTTATGTTTACAATTGAGGCCGAATTTCTCAAACGTCTTTTTGGTGAATCAGTTAATATCCTGACGGTTCCAGTACATACTTGTAAGAAAACTGTCTAATTGTGGTATAACTCTTAAAATACGCATTTAGAGTTTCCAGAAATGATTTCAAACTTGTAATAAGCACATGAAATAAAAGTAAGTAGGTCCTTACTACATACCCTGCCGTATTCAATAACTGACATTACCCTTAGAAAGCAGGGAAATGACCAGAAAACTGAAAATATTTACAACTCCGGGCACTTTAGGGAGTGTTTTTACTTGAATTTGCTTTCAAATACTAGGAATTCAAGTTTATACAGCTCAAAATTAGTGTAGAAAGACTGTAAGTGAGGACTATACTGCTTATGTTTACAATTGAGGACGAATTTCTCGAGCGTCTTTTTGGTGAATCTGTTAATATCCTGACGGTTCCAGTACATACTTGTAAAAAAACTCTCTAATTGTGGTATAACTCTTATAACATGCATTTAGAGTTTCCAGAAATGATTTAAAACTTGTAATTAGCACTTGAAATAAAAGTAAGTAGGTTCTTACTACATACCCTGCCGTGTTCAATCACTGACATTACCCGTGGAAAGCAGGGAAATGACCAGAAAACTGAAAATATTTACAACTCCGGGCACTTTAGGGAGTGTTTTTACTTGAATTTGCTTTCAAATACTAGGAATTCAAGTTTATACAGCTCAAAATTAGTGTAGAAAGACTGTAAGTGAGGACTATACTGCTTATGTTTACAATTGAGGCCGAATTTCTCGAGTGTCTTTTTGGTGAAAAAGTTAATATCCTGATGGTTCCAGTACATAATGTAAGAAAACTGTCTAATTGTTGTATAACTTTTAAAATACGCATTTAGAGTTTCCAGAAATGATTTCAAACTTGTAATAAGCACTTGAAATAAAAGTAAGTAGGTTCTTACTACATACCCTGCCGTTTTCAATCACTGACATTACCCGTGGAGCAGGGAAATGACCAGAAAACTGATAATATTTAAAACTCTGGCCTCTTTACCGAGCGTTTTCACTTGAATTTGCTTTGAAATATTAGGAATCCATGTTTATACAGTTAAAAATTAGTGTAGAAAGACTGTAAGTGAGAACTATACTCCTTATGATTACAATTAAGGGCGAATTTCTCTAGCGTCCTTTTGGTGAATCAGTTAATATCCTGACGGTTCCAGTACATACTTGTAAGAAAACTGTCTAATTGTGGTATAACTCTTAAAATACGCATTTAGAGTTTCCAGGAATGATTAAAATCTTGTAATAAACACTTGAAATTAAAGTAAGTAGATTATTACTGCATTTCCTGCCGTTTTCAATCACTGACATTACTCTTAGAAAGCAGGGAAATGACCAGAAAACTGAAAATATTTACAACTCCGGGCACTTTACGGAGTGTTTTCACTTGAATTTGCTTTCAAATACTACGAATTCCTGTTTATACAGCTCAAAGTTAGTGTAGAAAGACTGTAAGTGAGGACTATACTGCTTATGTTTACAATTGAGGCCGAATTTTCCAGCGTCTTTTTGGTGAATCTGTTAATATCCTGATGGTTGCAGTACATACTTGTAAGAAACTCTCTAATTGTTGTATAACTCTTAAAATACGCATTTAGAGTTTCCAGAAATGATTTAAACTTGTAATAAGTCCTTGAAATAAAAGTAGGTAGGTTCTTACTACATACCCTGCCGTTTTCAATCACTGACTTTACCCGTGGAAAGCAGGGAAATGACCAGAAATTTTTTAATATTTACAACTCCGGCCACTTTAGAGAGCGTTTTCAATTGAATTGGCTTTCAAATATTAGGAATCAGGTTTATACAGCTCAAAGTTAGTGTAGAAAGACTGTAAGTGAGGACTATACTGCTTATGTTTACACTTGAGGCGGAATTTCTTGAGCGTCTTTTTGGTGTATCAGTTAATATCCTGACGGTTCCAGTACATACTTGTAAGAAAACTGTCTAATTGCGGTATAAGTCTTAAAATACGCATTTAGAGTTTCCAGAAATGATTTCAAACTTGTAATAAGCACTTGAAATAAAAGTAAGTAGGTCCTTACTACATACCCTGCCGTTTTCAATCACTGACATTACCCGTGGAAAGCAGGGAAATGACCGGAAAACTGATAATATTTACAACTCCGGCCACTTTACAGAGCGTTTTCACTTGAATTTGCTTTAAAATACTACAAATTCAAGTTTATACAGCTCAAAATTAGTGTAGAAAGACTGTAAGTGAGGACTATACTGCTTATGTTTACAATTGAGGCCGAATTTCTCGAGCGTCTTTTTGGTGAAAAAGTTAATATCCTGATGGTTCCAGTACATAATGTAAGAAAACTGTCTAATTGTTGTATAACTTTTAAAATACGCATTTAGAGTTTCCAGAAATGATTTAAAACTTGTAATAAGCACTTGAAATAAAAGTGAGTAGGTTCTTACTACATACCCTGCCGTTTTCAATCACTGACATTACCCGTGGAGCAGGGAAATGACCAGAAAACTGATAATATTTAAAACTCTGGCCTCTTTACCGAGCGTTTTCACTTGAATTTGCTTTGAAATATTAGGAATCCATTTTTATACAGTTAAAAATTAGTGTAGAAAGACTGTAAGTGAGGACAATACTCCTTATGATTACAATTAAGGGCGAATTTCTCTAGCGTCCTTTTGGTGAATCAGTTAATATCCTGACAGTTCCAGTACATACTTGTAAGAAAACTGTCTAATTGTGGTATAACTCTTAAAATACGCATTTAGAGTTTCCAGGAATGATTAAAATCTTGTAATAAACACTTGAAATTAAAGTAAGTAGATAATTACTGCATTTCCTGCCGTTTTCAATCACTGACATTACTCTTAGAAAGCAGGGAAATGACCAGAAAACTGAAAATATTTACAACTCCGGGCACTTTACGGAGTGTTTTCACTTGAATTTGCTTTCAAATACTACGAATTCCTGTTTATACAGCTCAAAGTTAGTGTAGAAAGACTGTAAGTGAGGACTATACTGCTTATGTTTACAATTGAGGCCGAATTTTCGAGCGTCTTTTTGGTGAATCTGTTAATATCCTGATGGTTGCAGTACATACTTGTAAGAAACGCTGTAATTGTGGTATAACTCTTAAAATATACATTTAGAGTTTCCAGAAATGATTTCAAACTTGTAATAAGCACTTGAAATAAAAGTAAGTAGGTTCTTACTACATACCCTGCAGTTTTCAATCACTGACATTACCCGTGGAAAGCAGGGAAATGACCAGAAAACTGAAAATATTTGCAACTCCGGGCACTTTAGGGAGTGTTTTCACTTGAATTTGCTTTCAAATACTAGGAATTCATGTTTCTACAGCTCAAAATTAGTGTAGAAAGACTGTAAGTGAGGACTATACTGCTTATGTTAACAATTGAGGCCGAATTTCTTGAGTGTCTTATTGGTGATTCAGTGAATATCCTGACGGTTCCAGTACATACTTGTAAGAAAACTCTCTAATTGTGGTATATGTCTTAAAATACGCATTTAGAGTTTCCAGAAATGATTTCAAACTTGTAATAAGCACTTGAAATAAAAGTAAGTAGGTTCTTACTACATACCCTGCTGTTTTCAATCACTGACATTACCCGTGGAAAGCAGGGAAATGACCAGAAAACTGATAATATTTACAACTCCGGCCACTTTAGCGAACGTTTTCACTTGAATATGCTTTCAAATATTAGGAATTCATGTTTATACAGCTCAAAATTAGTGTAGAAAGACTGTAAGTGAGGACTATACTGCTTATGTTTACAGTTGAGGCTGAATTTCTCGAGCGTCTTTTTGGTGAATCAGTTAATATCCTGACGGTTCCAGTAATACTTGTAAGAAAACTGTCTAATTGCGGTATAAGTCTTAAAATACGCATTTAGAGTTTCCAGAAATGATTTCAAACTTGTAATAACCACTTGAAATAAAAGTAAGTAGGTTCTTACTACATACCCTGCCGTTTTCAATCACTGACATTACCCGTGGAAAGCAGGGAAATGACCAGAAAACTGATAATATTTACAACTCCGGCAACTTTACAGAGCGTTTTCACTTGAATTTCCTTTAAAATATTACGAATTCAAGTTTATACAGCTCAAAATTAGTGTAGAAAGACTGTAAGTGAGGACTATACTGCTTATGTTTACAATAGAGGCCGAATTTCTCGAGCGTCTTTCTGGTGAAACTGTTTATATCCTGACGGTTCCAGTACATACTTGTAAGAAAACTCTCTAATTGTGGTATATGTCTTAAAATACGCATTTAGAGTTTCCAGAAATGATTTAAAACTTGTAATCAGCACTTGAAATAAAAGTAAGTAGGTTCTTAATACATACCCTGCCGTGTTCAATCACTGACATTACCCGTGGAAAGCTGGGAAATGACCTGAAAACTGATAATACTTACAACTCTGGGCACTTTAGGGAGTGTTTTCACTTGAATTTGCTTTCAAATACTAGGAATTCATGCTTCTACAGCTCAAAATTAGTGTAGAAAGACTGTAAGTGAGGACTATACTGCTTATGTTTACAATTGAGGCCGAATTTCTCGAGCGTCTTTTTGCTGAATCAGTTAATATCCTGATGGTTCCAGTACATACTTGTAAGAAACTCTCTAATTGTGGTATAACTCTTAAAATACGCATGTAGAGATTCCAGAAATGATTTCAAACTTGTAATAAGCACTTGAAATAAAAGTAAGTAGGTTCTTACTACATACCCTGCCGTTTTCAATCACTGACATTACCCGTGGAAAGCAGAAAATGACCAGAAAACTGATAATATTTAAAACTCGGGCCTCTTTACCGAGCGTTTTCACTTGAATTTGCTTTGAAATATTAGGAATCCATGTTTATACAGTTAAAAATTAGTGTAGAAAGACTGTAAGTGAGGACTATACTGCTTATGATTACAATTAAGGGCGAATTTCTCTAGCGTCCTTTGGGTGAATCAGTTAATATCCTGACGGTTCCAGTACATACTTGTAAGAAAACTGTCTAATTGTGGTATAACTCTTAAAATACGCATTTAGAGTTTCCAGGAATGATTAAAATCTTGTAATAAACACTTGAAATTAAAGTAAGTAGATTATTACTACATTTCCTGCCTTTTTCAATCACTGACATTACCCGTGGAAAGCAGGGAAATGACCAATAAACTGACAATATTTACAACTCCCGGCACTTTAGGGAGTGTTTTCACTTGAATTTGCCTTCAAATACTAGGAATTCCTGTTTATACAGCTCAAAATTAGTGTAGAAAGACTGTAAGTGAGGATGATACTGCTTATGTTTACAATTGAGGCCGAATTTCTCGAGCGTCTTTTTGGTGAAAAAGTTAATATCCTGAGGGTTCCAGTACATACTTGTAAGAAAACTGTCTAATTGTGGTATAACTCTTAAAATACGCATTTAGAGTTTCCAGAAATGATTTAAAATTTGTAATAAGCACTTGAAATAAAAGTAAGTAGGTCCTTACTACATACCCTGCCATTTTCAATCACTGACATTACCCTTAGAAAGCAGGGAAATGACCAGAAAACTGAAAATATTTACAACTCCGGGCACTTTAGGGAGTGTTTTCACTTGAATTTGCTTTCAAATATTAGGAATCCATGTTTATACAGCTCAAAATTAGTGTAGAAAGACTGTAAGTGAGTACTATACTGCTTATGTTTACAATTTAGGCCGAATTTCTCAAGCTTCTTTTTGGTGAATCAGTCAATTACCTGACGGTTCCAGTACATACTTGTAAGAAAATGTCTAATTGTAGTATAACTCTTAAAATAGGCATTTAGAGTTTCCAGAAATGATTTAAACTTGTAATAAGCCCTTGAAATGAAAGTAGATAGGTTCTTACTACATAGCCTGCCGTTTTCAATCACTGACTTTACCCGTAGAAAGCAGGGAAATGACTAGAAATTTCATAATATTTACAACTCCAGCCACTTTAGAGAGCGTTTTCACTTGAATTTGCTTTAAAATATTACGAATTCAAGTTCATACAGCTCAAAATTAGTGTAGAAAGACTGTAAGTGAGGGCTATACTGCTTATGTTTACAATTGAGGCCGAATTTCTCGAGTGTCTTTTTGGTGAAAAAGTTAATATCCTGATGGTTCCAGTACATACTTGTAAGAAAACTGTCTAATTGTGGTATAACTCTTAAAATACGCATTTAGAGTTTCCAGAAATGATTTAAACTTGTAATAAGCCCTTGAAATAAAAGTAGGGAGGTTCTTACTACATACCCTGCCGTTTTCAATCACTGACATTACCCGTGGAGCAGAGAAATGACCAGAAAACTGATAATATTTTCAACTCTGGCCTCTTTACCGAGCGTTTTCACTTGAATTTGCTTTGAAATATTAGGAATCCATGTTTATACAGGTCAAAATTAGTGTAGAAAGACTGTAAGAGAGGACTATACTCCTTATGTTTACAATTAAGGCCAAATTTCTCTAGCGTCCTTTTGGTGAATCATTTAATATCCTGACGGTTCCAGTATATACTCGTAAGAAAACTGTCTAATTGTGGTATAACTCTTAAAATACACATTTAGAGTTTCCAGAAATGATTTAAACTTGTAATAAGCCCTTGAAATAAAAGTAGGTAGGTTCTTAGTACATACCCTGGCGTTTTCAATCACTGACATTTCCCGTGGAGCAGAGAAATGAACAGAAAATTGATAATATTTACAACTCTGGCCTCTTTACCGAGCGTTTTCACTTGAATTTGCTGTGAAATATTAGGAATCCATGTTTATACAGGTCAAAATTAGTGTAGAAAGACTGTAAGAGAGGACTATACTCCTTATGTTTACAATTAAGGCCAAATTTCTCTAGCGTCCTTTTGGTGAATCAGTTAATATCCTGACGGTTCCAGTACATACTCGTAAGAAAACTGTCTAATTGTGGTATAACTCTTAAAATACGCATTTAGAGTTTCCAGGAATGATTAAAATCTTGTAATAAACACTTGAAATTAAAGTAAGTAGATTATTACTGCATTTCCTGCCGTTTTCAATCACTGACATTACCCTTAGAAAGCAGGGAAATGACCAGAAAACTGAAAATATTTACAACTCCGGGCACTTTACGGAGTGTTTTCACTTGAATTTGCTTTCAAATACTACGAATTCCTGTTTATACAGCTCAAAGTTAGTGTAGAAAGACTGTAAGTGAGGACTATACTGCTTATGTTTACAATTGAGGCCGAATTTTGGAGCGTCTTTTTGGTGAATCTGTTACTATCCTGACGGTTCCAGTACATACTTGTATGAAACTCTCTAATTGTGGTATAACTCTTAAAATACGCATGTAGAGTTTCCAGAAATGATTTATACTTGTAATAAGCCCTTGAAATAAAAGTAGGTAGGTTCTTACTACATACGCTGCCGTTTTCAATCACTGACATTACCCGTGGAAAGCTGGGAAATGACCTGAAAACTGATTATACTTACAACTCCGGGCACTTTAGGGAGTGTTTTCACTTGAATTTGCTTTCAAATACTAGGAATTCATGTTTCTACAGCTCAAAATTAGGGTAGAAAGACTGTAAGTGAGGACTATACTGCTTATGCTAACAATTGAGGCCGAATTTCTCAAGCGTCTTTTTGGTGAATCAGTTAATATCCTGATGGTTCCAGTACATACTTGTAAGAAACGCTGTAATTGTGGTATAACTCTTAAAATATACATTTAGAGTTTACAGATATGATTTCAAACTTGTAATAAGCACTTGAAATAAAAGTAAGTAGGTTCTTACTACATACCCTGCAGTTTTCAATCACTGACATTGCCCGTGGAAAGCAGGGTAATGACCAGAAAAATGAAAATATTTACAACTCCGGGCACTTTAGGGAGTGTTTTTACTTGAATTTGCTTTCAAATACTAGGAATTCAAGTTTATACAGCTCAAAATTAGTGTAGAAAGACTGTAAGTGAGTACTATACTGCTTATGTTTACAATTGAGGACGAATGTCTCGAGCGTCTTTTTGGTGAATCTGTTAATATCCTGACGGTTCCAGTACATACTTGTAAAAAAACTCTCTAATTGTGGTATAACTCTTATAACATGCATTTAGAGTTTCCAGAAATGATTTAAAACTTGTAATAAGCACTTGAAATAACAGTAAGTAGGTTCTTAATACATACCCTGCCGTGTTCAATCACTGACATTACCCGTGGAAAGCAGGGAAATGACCAGAAAACTGATAATATTTACAACTCCGGCAACTTTACAGAGCGTTTTCACTTGAATTTCCTTTAAAATATTACGAATTCAAGTTTATACAGCTCAAAATTAGTGTAGAAAGACTGTAAGTGAGGACTATACTGCTTATGTTTACAATTGAGGCCGAATTTCTCGAGCGTCTTTTTGGTGAATCTGTTAATATCCTGACGGTTCCTGTACATACTTGTAAGAAAACTCTCTAATTGTGGTATAACTCTTAAAATACGCATTTACAGTTTCCAGAAATGATTTAAAACTTGTAATAAGCACTTGAAATAAAAGTAAGTAGGTTCTTACTACATACCCTGCCGTTTTCAATCACTGACATTACCCGTGGAAAGCAGTGAAATGACCAGAATACTGATAATATTTACAACTCCGGCCACTTTAGCGAGCGTTTTCACTTGAATTTCCTTTAAAATATTACGAATTCAAGTTTATACAGCTCAAAATTAGTGTAGAAAGACTGTAAGTGAGGATGATACTGCTTATGTTTACAATTGAGGCCGAATTTCTCGAGCGTCTTTTTGGTGAAAAAGTTAATATCCTGAGGGTTCCAGTACATACTTGTAAGAAAACTGTCTAATTGTGGTATAACTCTTAAAATACGCATTTAGAGTTTCCAGAAATGATTTAAAACTTGTAATAAGCACTTGAAATAAAAGTAAGTAGGTCCTTACTACATACCCTGCTGTTTTCAATCACAGACATTACCCTTAGAAAGCAGGGAAATGACCAGAAAACTGAAAATATTTACAACTCCAGGCACTTTAGGGAGTGTTTTCACTTGAATTTGCTTTCAAATATTAGGAATCCATGTTTATACAGCTCAAAATTAGTGTAGAAAGACTGTAAGTGAGTACTATACTGCTTATGTTTACAATTTAGGCCGAATTTCTCAAGCTTCTTTTTGGTGAATCAGTTAATATCCTGACGGTTCCAGTATATACTCGTAAGAAAACTGTCTAATTGTGGTATAACTCTTAAAATACACATTTAGAGTTTCCAGAAATGATTTAAACTTGTAATAAGCCCTTGAAATAAAAGTAGGTAGGTTCTTAGTACATACCCTGGCGTTTTCAATCACTGACATTACCCGTGGAGCAGAGAAATGAACAGAAAATTGATAATATTTACAACTCTGGCCTCTTTACCGAGCGTTTTCACTTGAATTTGCTGTGAAATATTAGGAATCCATGTTTATACAGGTCAAAATTAGTGTAGAAAGACTGTAAGAGAGGACTATACTCCTTATGTTTACAATTAAGGCCAAATTTCTCTAGCGTCCTTTTGGTGAATCAGTTAATATCCTGACGGTTCCAGTACATACTCGTAAGAAAACTGTCTAATTGTGGTATAACTCTTAAAATATGCATTTAGAGTTTCCAGGAATGATTAAAATCTTGTAATAAACACTTGAAATTTAAGTAAGTAGATTATTACTGCATTTCCTGCCGTTTTCAATCACTGACATTACCCTTAGAAAGCAGGGAAATGACCAGAAAACTGAAAATATTTACAACTCCGGGCACTTTACGGAGTGTTTTCACTTGAATTTGCTTTCAAATACTACGAATTCCTGTTTATACAGCTCAAAGTTAGTGTAGAAAGACTGTAAGTGAGGACTATACTGCTTATGTTTACCATTGAGGCCGAATTTTGGAGCGTCTTTTTGGTGAATCTGTTAATATCCTGACGGTTCCAGTACATACTTGTAAGAAACTCTCTAATTGTGGTATAACTCTTAAAATACGCATGTAGAGTTTCCAGAAATGATTTATACTTGTAATAAGCCCTTGAAATAAAAGTAGGTAGGTTCTTACTACATACCCTGCCGTTTTCAATCACTGACATTACCCGTGGAAAGCTGGGAAATGACTTGAAAACTGATTATACTTACAACTCCGGGCACTTTAGGGAGTGTTTTCACTTGAATTTGCTTTCAAATATTAGGAATCCATGTTTATACAGCTCAAAATTAGTGTAGAAAGACTGTAAGTGAGTACTATACTGCTTATGTTTACAATTTAGGCCGAATTTCTCAAGCTTCTTTTTGGTGAATCAGTCAATATCCTGATGGTTCCAGTACATACTTGTAAGAAAACTGTCTAATTGTGGTATAACTCTTAAAATACGCATTTAGAGTTTCCAGAAATGATTTAAACTTGTAATAAGCCCTTGAAATAAAAGTAGGGAGGTTCTTACTACATACCCTGCCGTTTTCAATCACTGACATTACCCGTGGAGCAGAGAAATGACCAGAAAACTGATAATATTTTCAACTCTGGCCTCTTTACCGAGCGTTTTCACTTGAATTTGCTTTGAAATATTAGGAATCCATGTTTATACAGGTCAAAATTAGTGTAGAAAGACTGTAAGAGAGGACTATTCTCCTTATGTTTACAATTAAGGCCAAATTTCTCTAGCGTCCTTTTGGTGAATCATTTAATATCCTGACGGTTCCAGTATATACTCGTAAGAAAACTGTCTAATTGTGGTATAACTCTTAAAATACACATTTAGAGTTTCCAGAAATGATTTAAACTTGTAATAAGCCCTTGAAATAAAAGTAGGTAGGTTCTTAGTACATACCCTGGCGTTTTCAATCACTGACATTACCCGTGGAGCAGAGAAATGAACAGAAAATTGATAATATTTACAACTCTGGCCTCTTTACCGAGCGTTTTCACTTGAATTTGCTGTGAAATATTAGGAATCCATGTTTATACAGGTCAAAATTAGTGTAGAAAGACTGTAAGAGAGGACTATACTCCTTATGTTTACAATTAAGGCCAAATTTCTCTAGCGTCCTTTTGGTGAATCAGTTAATATCCTGACGGTTCCAGTACATACTCGTAAGAAAACTGTCTAATTGTGGTATAACTCTTAAAATACGCATTTAGAGTTTCCAGGAATGATTAAAATCTTGTAATAAACACTTGAAATTAAAGTAAGTAGATTATTACTGCATTTCCTGCCGTTTTCAATCACTGACATTACCCTTAGAAAGCAGGGAAATGACCAGAAAACTGAAAATATTTACAACTCCGGGCACTGTACGGAGTGTTTTCACTTGAATTTGCTTTCAAATACTACGAATTCCTGTTTATACAGCTCAAAGTTAGTGTAGAAAGACTGTAAGTGAGGACTATACTGCTTATGTTTACAATTGAGGCCGAATTTTGGAGCGTCTTTTTGGTGAATCTGTTAATATCCTGACGGTTCCAGTACATACTTGTAAGAAACTCTCTAATTGTGGTATAACTCTTAAAATACGCATGTAGAGTTTCCAGAAATGATTTATACTTGTAATAAGCCCTTGAAATAAAAGTAGGTAGGTTCTTACTACATACCCTGCCGTTTTCAATCACTGACATTACCCGTGGAAAGCTGGGAAATGACCTGAAAACTGATTATACTTACAACTCCGGGCACTTTAGGGAGTGTTTTCACTTGAATTTGCTTTCAAATACTAGGAATTCATGTTTCTACAGCTCAAAATTAGTGTAGAAAGACTGTAAGTGAGGACTATACTGCTTATGCTAACAATTGAGGCCGAATTTCTCAAGCGTCTTTTTGGTGAATCAGTTAATATCCTGATGGTTCCAGTACATACTTGTAAGAAACGCTGTAATTGTGGTATAACTCTTAAAATATACATTTAGAGTTTACAGATATGATTTCAAACTTGTAATAAGCACTTGAAATAAAAGTAAGTAGGTTCTTACTACATACCCTGCCGTTTTCAATCACTGACATTGCCCGTGGAAAGCAGGGTAATGACCAGAAAAATGAAAATATTTACAACTCCGGGCACTTTAGGGAGTGTTTTTACTTGAATTTGCTTTCAAATACTAGGAATTCAAGTTTATACAGCTCAAAATTAGTGTAGAAAGACTGTAAGTGAGGACTATACTGCTTATGTTTACAATTGAGGACGAATTTCTCGAGCGTCTTTTTGGTGAATCTGTTAATATCCTGACGGTTCCAGTACATACTTGTAAAAAAACTCTCTAATTGTGGTATAACTCTTATAACATGCATTTAGAGTTTCCAGAAATGATTTAAAACTTGTAATAAGCACTTGAAATAACAGTAAGTAGGTTCTTAATACATACCCTGCCGTGTTCAATCACTGACATTACCCGTGGAAAGCAGGGAAATGACCAGAAATTTGATAATATTTACAACTCCGGCCACTTTAGAGAGCGTTTTCAATTGAATTGGCTTTCAAATATTAGGAATCAGGTTTATACAGCTCAAAGTTAGTGTAGAAAGACTGTAAGTGAGGACTATACTGCTTATGTTTACACTTGAGGCGGAATTTCTTGAGCGTCTTTTTGGTGTATCAGTTAATATCCTGACGGTTCCAGTACATACTTGTAAGAAAACTGTCTAATTGCGGTATAAGTCTTAAAATACGCATTTAGAGTTTCCAGAAATGATTTCAAACTTGTAATAAGCACTTGAAATAAAAGTAAGTAGGTCCTTACTACATACCCTGCCGTTTTCAATCACTGACATTACCCGTGGAAAGCAGGGAAATGACCGGAAAACTGATAATATTTACAACTCCGGGCACTTTACAGAGCGTTTTCACTTGAATTTGCTTTAAAATACTACAAATTCAAGTTTATACAGCTCAAAATTAGTGTAGAAAGACTGTAAGTGAGGACTATACTGCTTATGTTTACAATTGAGGCCGAATTTCTCGAGCGTCTTTTTGGTGAAAAAGTTAATATCCTGATGGTTCCAGTACATAATGTAAGAAAACTGTCTAATTGTTGTATAACTTTTAAAATACGCATTTAGAGTTTCCAGAAATGATTTAAAACTTGTAATAAGCACTTGAAATAAAAGTGAGTAGGTTCTTACTACATACCCTGCCGTTTTCAATCACTGACATTACCCGTGGAGCAGGGAAATGACCAGAAAACTGATAATATTTAAAACTCTGGCCTCTTTACCGAGCGTTTTCACTTGAATTTGCTTTGAAATATTAGGAATCCATGTTTATACAGTTAAAAATTAGTGTAGAAAGACTGTAAGTGAGGACAATACTCCTTATGATTACAATTAAGGGCGAATTTCTCTAGCGTCCTTTTGGTGAATCAGTTAATATCCTGACAGTTCCAGTACATACTTGTAAGAAAACTGTCTAATTGTGGTATAACTCTTAAAATACGCATTTAGAGTTTCCAGGAATGATTAAAATCTTCTAATAAACACTTGAAATTAAAGTAAGTAGATAATTACTGCATTTCCTGCCGTTTTCAATCACTGACATTACTCTTAGAAAGCAGGGAAATGACCAGAAAACTGAAAATATTTACAACTCCGGGCACTTTACGGAGTGTTTTCACTTGAATTTGCTTTCAAATACTACGAATTCCTGTTTATACAGCTCAAAGTTAGTGTAGAAAGACTGTAAGTGAGGACTATACTGCTTATGTTTACAATTGAGGCCGAATTTTCGAGCGTCTTTTTGGTGAATCTGTTAATATCCTGATGGTTGCAGTACATACTTGTAAGAAACGCTGTAATTGTGGTATAACTCTTAAAATATACATTTAGAGTTTCCAGAAATGATTTCAAACTTGTAATAAGCACTTGAAATAAAAGTAAGTAGGTTCTTACTACATACCCTGCAGTTTTCAATCACTGACATTACCCGTGGAAAGCAGGGAAATGACCAGAAAACTGAAAATATTTGCAACTCCGGGCACTTTAGGGAGTGTTTTCACTTGAATTTGCTTTCAAATACTAGGAATTCATGTTTCTACAGCTCAAAATTAGTGTAGAAAGACTGTAAGTGAGGACTATACTGCTTATGTTAACAATTGAGGCCGAATTTCTTGAGTGTCTTATTGGTGATTCAGTGAATATCCTGACGGTTCCAGTACATACTTGTAAGAAAACTCTCTAATTGTGGTATATGTCTTAAAATACGCATTTAGAGTTTCCAGAAATGATTTCAAACTTGTAATAAGCACTTGAAATAAAAGTAAGTAGGTTCTTACTACATACCCTGCTGTTTTCAATCACTGACATTACCCGTGGAAAGCAGGGAAATGACCAGAAAACTGATAATATTTACAACTCCGGCCACTTTAGCGAACGTTTTCACTTGAATATGCTTTCAAATATTAGGAATTCATGTTTATACAGCTCAAAATTAGTGTAGAAAGACTGTAAGTGAGGACTATACTGCTTATGTTTACAGTTGAGGCTGAATTTCTCGAGCGTCTTTTTGGTGAATCAGTTAATATCCTGACGGTTCCAGTAATACTTGTAAGAAAACTGTCTAATTGCGGTATAAGTCTTAAAATACGCATTTAGAGTTTCCAGAAATGATTTCAAACTTGTAATAACCACTTGAAATAAAAGTAAGTAGGTTCTTACTACATACCCTGCCGTTTTCAATCACTGACATTACCCGTGGAAAGCAGGGAAATGACCAGAAAACTGATAATATTTACAACTCCGGCAACTTTACAGAGCGTTTTCACTTGAATTTCCTTTAAAATATTACGAATTCAAGTTTATACAGCTCAAAATTAGTGTAGAAAGACTGTAAGTGAGGACTATACTGCTTATGTTTACAATAGAGGCCGAATTTCTCGAGCGTCTTTCTGGTGAAACTGTTTATATCCTGACGGTTCCAGTACATACTTGTAAGAAAACTCTCTAATTGTGGTATATGTCTTAAAATACGCATTTAGAGTTTCCAGAAATGATTTAAAACTTGTAATCAGCACTTGAAATAAAAGTAAGTAGGTTCTTAATACATACCCTGCCGTGTTCAATCACTGACATTACCCGTGGAAAGCTGGGAAATGACCTGAAAACTGATAATACTTACAACTCTGGGCACTTTAGGGAGTGTTTTCACTTGAATTTGCTTTCAAATACTAGGAATTCATGCTTCTACAGCTCAAAATTAGTGTAGAAAGACTGTAAGTGAGGACTATACTGCTTATGTTTACAATTGAGGCCGAATTTCTCGAGCGTCTTTTTGCTGAATCAGTTAATATCCTGATGGTTCCAGTACATACTTGTAAGAAACTCTCTAATTGTGGTATAACTCTTAAAATACGCATGTAGAGATTCCAGAAATGATTTCAAACTTGTAATAAGCACTTGAAATAAAAGTAAGTAGGTTCTTACTACATACCCTGCCGTTTTCAATCACTGACATTACCCGTGGAAAGCAGAAAATGACCAGAAAACTGATAATATTTAAAACTCGGGCCTCTTTACCGAGCGTTTTCACTTGAATTTGCTTTGAAATATTAGGAATCCATGTTTATACAGTTAAAAATTAGTGTAGAAAGACTGTAAGTGAGGACTATACTGCTTATGATTACAATTAAGGGCGAATTTCTCTAGCGTCCTTTGGGTGAATCAGTTAATATCCTGACGGTTCCAGTACATACTTGTAAGAAAACTGTCTAATTGTGGTATAACTCTTAAAATACGCATTTAGAGTTTCCAGGAATGATTAAAATCTTGTAATAAACACTTGAAATTAAAGTAAGTAGATTATTACTACATTTCCTGCCTTTTTCAATCACTGACATTACCCGTGGAAAGCAGGGAAATGACCAATAAACTGACAATATTTACAACTCCCGGCACTTTAGGGAGTGTTTTCACTTGAATTTGCCTTCAAATACTAGGAATTCCTGTTTATACAGCTCAAAATTAGTGTAGAAAGACTGTAAGTGAGGATGATACTGCTTATGTTTACAATTGAGGCCGAATTTCTCGAGCGTCTTTTTGGTGAAAAAGTTAATATCCTGAGGGTTCCAGTACATACTTGTAAGAAAACTGTCTAATTGTGGTATAACTCTTAAAATACGCATTTAGAGTTTCCAGAAATGATTTAAAATTTGTAATAAGCACTTGAAATAAAAGTAAGTAGGTCCTTACTACATACCCTGCCATTTTCAATCACTGACATTACCCTTAGAAAGCAGGGAAATGACCAGAAAACTGAAAATATTTACAACTCCGGGCACTTTAGGGAGTGTTTTCACTTGAATTTGCTTTCAAATATTAGGAATCCATGTTTATACAGCTCAAAATTAGTGTAGAAAGACTGTAAGTGAGTACTATACTGCTTATGTTTACAATTTAGGCCGAATTTCTCAAGCTTCTTTTTGGTGAATCAGTCAATTACCTGACGGTTCCAGTACATACTTGTAAGAAAATGTCTAATTGTAGTATAACTCTTAAAATAGGCATTTAGAGTTTCCAGAAATGATTTAAACTTGTAATAAGCCCTTGAAATGAAAGTAGATAGGTTCTTACTACATAGCCTGCCGTTTTCAATCACTGACTTTACCCGTAGAAAGCAGGGAAATGACTAGAAATTTCATAATATTTACAACTCCAGCCACTTTAGAGAGCGTTTTCACTTGAATTTGCTTTAAAATATTACGAATTCAAGTTCATACAGCTCAAAATTAGTGTAGAAAGACTGTAAGTGAGGGCTATACTGCTTATGTTTACAATTGAGGCCGAATTTCTCGAGTGTCTTTTTGGTGAAAAAGTTAATATCCTGATGGTTCCAGTACATACTTGTAAGAAAACTGTCTACTTGTGGTATAACTCTTAAAATACGCATTTAGAGTTTCCAGAAATGATTTAAACTTGTAATAAGCCCTTGAAATAAAAGTAGGGAGGTTCTTACTACATACCCTGCCGTTTTCAATCACTGACATTACCCGTGGAGCAGAGAAATGACCAGAAAACTGATAATATTTTCAACTCTGGCCTCTTTACCGAGCGTTTTCACTTGAATTTGCTTTGAAATATTAGGAATCCATGTTTATACAGGTCAAAATTAGTGTAGAAAGACTGTAAGAGAGGACTATACTCCTTATGTTTACAATTAAGGCCAAATTTCTCTAGCGTCCTTTTGGTGAATCATTTAATATCCTGACGGTTCCAGTATATACTCGTAAGAAAACTGTCTAATTGTGGTATAACTCTTAAAATACACATTTAGAGTTTCCAGAAATGATTTAAACTTGTAATAAGCCCTTGAAATAAAAGTAGGTAGGTTCTTAGTACATACCCTGGCGTTTTCAATCACTGACATTTCCCGTGGAGCAGAGAAATGAACAGAAAATTGATAATATTTACAACTCTGGCCTCTTTACCGAGCGTTTTCACTTGAATTTGCTGTGAAATATTAGGAATCCATGTTTATACAGGTCAAAATTAGTGTAGAAAGACTGTAAGAGAGGACTATACTCCTTATGTTTACAATTAAGGCCAAATTTCTCTAGCGTCCTTTTGGTGAATCAGTTAATATCCTGACGGTTCCAGTACATACTCGTAAGAAAACTGTCTAATTGTGGTATAACTCTTAAAATACGCATTTAGAGTTTCCAGGAATGATTAAAATCTTGTAATAAACACTTGAAATTAAAGTAAGTAGATTATTACTGCATTTCCTGCCGTTTTCAATCACTGACATTACCCTTAGAAAGCAGGGAAATGACCAGAAAACTGAAAATATTTACAACTCCGGGCACTTTACGGAGTGTTTTCACTTGAATTTGCTTTCAAATACTACGAATTCCTGTTTATACAGCTCAAAGTTAGTGTAGAAAGACTGTAAGTGAGGACTATACTGCTTATGTTTACAATTGAGGCCGAATTTTGGAGCGTCTTTTTGGTGAATCTGTTACTATCCTGACGGTTCCAGTACATACTTGTATGAAACTCTCTAATTGTGGTATAACTCTTAAAATACGCATGTAGAGTTTCCAGAAATGATTTATACTTGTAATAAGCCCTTGAAATAAAAGTAGGTAGGTTCTTACTACATACCCTGCCGTTTTCAATCACTGACATTACCCGTGGAAAGCTGGGAAATGACCTGAAAACTGATTATACTTACAACTCCGGGCACTTTAGGGAGTGTTTTCACTTGAATTTGCTTTCAAATACTAGGAATTCATGTTTCTACAGCTCAAAATTAGGGTAGAAAGACTGTAAGTGAGGACTATACTGCTTATGCTAACAATTGAGGCCGAATTTCTCAAGCGTCTTTTTGGTGAATCAGTTAATATCCTGATGGTTCCAGTACATACTTGTAAGAAACGCTGTAATTGTGGTATAACTCTTAAAATATACATTTAGAGTTTACAGATATGATTTCAAACTTGTAATAAGCACTTGAAATAAAAGTAAGTAGGTTCTTACTACATACCCTGCAGTTTTCAATCACTGACATTGCCCGTGGAAAGCAGGGTAATGACCAGAAAAATGAAAATATTTACAACTCCGGGCACTTTAGGGAGTGTTTTTACTTGAATTTGCTTTCAAATACTAGGAATTCAAGTTTATACAGCTCAAAATTAGTGTAGAAAGACTGTAAGTGAGTACTATACTGCTTATGTTTACAATTGAGGACGAATGTCTCGAGCGTCTTTTTGGTGAATCTGTTAATATCCTGACGGTTCCAGTACATACTTGTAAAAAAACTCTCTAATTGTGGTATAACTCTTATAACATGCATTTAGAGTTTCCAGAAATGATTTAAAACTTGTAATAAGCACTTGAAATAACAGTAAGTAGGTTCTTAATACATACCCTGCCGTGTTCAATCACTGATATTACCCGTGGAAAGCAGGGAAATGACCAGAAAACTGATAATATTTACAACTCCGGCAACTTTACAGAGCGTTTTCACTTGAATTTCCTTTAAAATATTACGAATTCAAGTTTATACAGCTCAAAATTAGTGTAGAAAGACTGTAAGTGAGGACTATACTGCTTATGTTTACAATTGAGGCCGAATTTCTCGAGCGTCTTTTTGGTGAATCTGTTAATATCCTGACGGTTCCTGTACATACTTGTAAGAAAACTCTCTAATTGTGGTATAACTCTTAAAATACGCATTTACAGTTTCCAGAAATGATTTAAAACTTGTAATAAGCACTTGAAATAAAAGTAAGTAGGTTCTTACTACATACCCTGCCGTTTTCAATCACTGACATTACCCGTGGAAAGCAGTGAAATGACCAGAATACTGATAATATTTACAACTCCGGCCACTTTAGCGAGCGTTTTCACTTGAATTTCCTTTAAAATATTACGAATTCAAGTTTATACAGCTCAAAATTAGTGTAGAAAGACTGTAAGTGAGGATGATACTGCTTATGTTTACAATTGAGGCCGAATTTCTCGAGCGTCTTTTTGGTGAAAAAGTTAATATCCTGAGGGTTCCAGTACATACTTGTAAGAAAACTGTCTAATTGTGGTATAACTCTTAAAATACGCATTTAGAGTTTCCAGAAATGATTTAAAACTTGTAATAAGCACTTGAAATAAAAGTAAGTAGGTCCTTACTACATACCCTGCCGTTTTCAATCACAGACATTACCCTTAGAAAGCAGGGAAATGACCAGAAAACTGAAAATATTTACAACTCCAGGCACTTTAGGGAGTGTTTTCACTTGAATTTGCTTTCAAATATTAGGAATCCATGTTTATACAGCTCAAAATTAGTGTAGAAAGACTGTAAGTGAGTACTATACTGCTTATGTTTACAATTTAGGCCGAATTTCTCAAGCTTCTTTTTGGTGAATCAGTTAATATCCTGACGGTTCCAGTATATACTCGTAAGAAAACTGTCTAATTGTGGTATAACTCTTAAAATACACATTTAGAGTTTCCAGAAATGATTTAAACTTGTAATAAGCCCTTGAAATAAAAGTAGGTAGGTTCTTAGTACATACCCTGGCGTTTTCAATCACTGACATTACCCGTGGAGCAGAGAAATGAACAGAAAATTGATAATATTTACAACTCTGGCCTCTTTACCGAGCGTTTTCACTTGAATTTGCTGTGAAATATTAGGAATCCATGTTTATACAGGTCAAAATTAGTGTAGAAAGACTGTAAGAGAGGACTATACTCCTTATGTTTACAATTAAGGCCAAATTTCTCTAGCGTCCTTTTGGTGAATCAGTTAATATCCTGACGGTTCCAGTACATACTCGTAAGAAAACTGTCTAATTGTGGTATAACTCTTAAAATATGCATTTAGAGTTTCCAGGAATGATTAAAATCTTGTAATAAACACTTGAAATTTAAGTAAGTAGATTATTACTGCATTTCCTGCCGTTTTCAATCACTGACATTACCCTTAGAAAGCAGGGAAATGACCAGAAAACTGAAAATATTTACAACTCCGGGCACTTTACGGAGTGTTTTCACTTGAATTTGCTTTCAAATACTACGAATTCCTGTTTATACAGCTCAAAGTTAGTGTAGAAAGACTGTAAGTGAGGACTATACTGCTTATGTTTACCATTGAGGCCGAATTTTGGAGCGTCTTTTTGGTGAATCTGTTAATATCCTGACGGTTCCAGTACATACTTGTAAGAAACTCTCTAATTGTGGTATAACTCTTAAAATACGCATGTAGAGTTTCCAGAAATGATTTATACTTGTAATAAGCCCTTGAAATAAAAGTAGGTAGGTTCTTACTACATACCCTGCCGTTTTCAATCACTGACATTACCCGTGGAAAGCTGGGAAATGACTTGAAAACTGATTATACTTACAACTCCGGGCACTTTAGGGAGTGTTTTCACTTGAATTTGCTTTCAAATATTAGGAATCCATGTTTATACAGCTCAAAATTAGTGTAGAAAGACTGTAAGTGAGTACTATACTGCTTATGTTTACAATTTAGGCCGAATTTCTCAAGCTTCTTTTTGGTGAATCAGTCAATATCCTGATGGTTCCAGTACATACTTGTAAGAAAACTGTCTAATTGTGGTATAACTCTTAAAATACGCATTTAGAGTTTCCAGAAATGATTTAAACTTGTAATAAGCCCTTGAAATAAAAGTAGGGAGGTTCTTACTACATACCCTGCCGTTTTCAATCACTGACATTACCCGTGGAGCAGAGAAATGACCAGAAAACTGATAATATTTTCAACTCTGGCCTCTTTACCGAGCGTTTTCACTTGAATTTGCTTTGAAATATTAGGAATCCATGTTTATACAGGTCAAAATTAGTGTAGAAAGACTGTAAGAGAGGACTATTCTCCTTATGTTTACAATTAAGGCCAAATTTCTCTAGCGTCCTTTTGGTGAATCATTTAATATCCTGACGGTTCCAGTATATACTCGTAAGAAAACTGTCTAATTGTGGTATAACTCTTAAAATACACATTTAGAGTTTCCAGAAATGATTTAAACTTGTAATAAGCCCTTGAAATAAAAGTAGGTAGGTTCTTAGTACATACCCTGGCGTTTTCAATCACTGACATTACCCGTGGAGCAGAGAAATGAACAGAAAATTGATAATATTTACAACTCTGGCCTCTTTACCGAGCGTTTTCACTTGAATTTGCTGTGAAATATTAGGAATCCATGTTTATACAGGTCAAAATTAGTGTAGAAAGACTGTAAGAGAGGACTATACTCCTTATGTTTACAATTAAGGCCAAATTTCTCTAGCGTCCTTTTGGTGAATCAGTTAATATCCTGACGGTTCCAGTACATACTCGTAAGAAAACTGTCTAATTGTGGTATAACTCTTAAAATACGCATTTAGAGTTTCCAGGAATGATTAAAATCTTGTAATAAACACTTGAAATTAAAGTAAGTAGATTATTACTGCATTTCCTGCCGTTTTCAATCACTGACATTACCCTTAGAAAGCAGGGAAATGACCAGAAAACTGAAAATATTTACAACTCCGGGCACTGTACGGAGTGTTTTCACTTGAATTTGCTTTCAAATACTACGAATTCCTGTTTATACAGCTCAAAGTTAGTGTAGAAAGACTGTAAGTGAGGACTATACTGCTTATGTTTACAATTGAGGCCGAATTTTGGAGCGTCTTTTTGGTGAATCTGTTAATATCCTGACGGTTCCAGTACATACTTGTAAGAAACTCTCTAATTGTGGTATAACTCTTAAAATACGCATGTAGAGTTTCCAGAAATGATTTATACTTGTAATAAGCCCTTGAAATAAAAGTAGGTAGGTTCTTACTACATACCCTGCCGTTTTCAATCACTGACATTACCCGTGGAAAGCTGGGAAATGACCTGAAAACTGATTATACTTACAACTCCGGGCACTTTAGGGAGTGTTTTCACTTGAATTTGCTTTCAAATACTAGGAATTCATGTTTCTACAGCTCAAAATTAGTGTAGAAAGACTGTAAGTGAGGACTATACTGCTTATGCTAACAATTGAGGCCGAATTTCTCAAGCGTCTTTTTGGTGAATCAGTTAATATCCTGATGGTTCCAGTACATACTTGTAAGAAACGCTGTAATTGTGGTATAACTCTTAAAATATACATTTAGAGTTTACAGATATGATTTCAAACTTGTAATAAGCACTTGAAATAAAAGTAAGTAGGTTCTTACTACATACCCTGCCGTTTTCAATCACTGACATTGCCCGTGGAAAGCAGGGTAATGACCAGAAAAATGAAAATATTTACAACTCCGGGCACTTTAGGGAGTGTTTTTACTTGAATTTGCTTTCAAATACTAGGAATTCAAGTTTATACAGCTCAAAATTAGTGTAGAAAGACTGTAAGTGAGGACTATACTGCTTATGTTTACAATTGAGGACGAATTTCTCGAGCGTCTTTTTGGTGAATCTGTTAATATCCTGACGGTTCCAGTACATACTTGTAAAAAAACTCTCTAATTGTGGTATAACTCTTATAACATGCATTTAGAGTTTCCAGAAATGATTTAAAACTTGTAATAAGCACTTGAAATAACAGTAAGTAGGTTCTTAATACATACCCTGCCGTGTTCAATCACTGACATTACCCGTGGAAAGCAGGGAAATGACCAGAAAACTGATAATATTTACAACTCCGGCAACTTTACAGAGCGTTTTCACTTGAATTTCCTTTAAAATATTACGAATTCAAGTTTATACAGCTCAAAATTAGTGTAGAAAGACTGTAAGTGAGGACTATACTGCTTATGTTTACAATTGAGGCCGAATTTCTCGAGCGTCTTTTTGGTGAATCTGTTAATATCCTGACGGTTCCAGTACATACTTGTAAGAAAACTCTCTAATTGTGGTATAACTCTTAAAATACGCATTTACAGTTTCCAGAAATGATTTAAAACTTGTAATAAGCACTTGAAATAAAAGTAAGTAGGTTCTTACTACATACCCTGCCGTTTTCAATCACTGACATTACCCGTGGAAAGCAGGGAAATGACCAGAATACTGATAATATTTACAACTCCGGCCACTTTAGCGAGCGTTTTCACTTGAATTTCCTTTAAAATATTACGAATTCAAGTTTATACAGCTCAAAATTAGTGTAGAAAGACTGTAAGTGAGGATGATACTGCTTATGTTTACAATTGAGGCCGAATTTCTCGAGCGTCTTTTTGGTGAAAAAGTTAATATCCTGAGGGTTCCAGTACATACTTGTAAGAAAACTGTCTAATTGTGGTATAACTCTTAAAATACGCATTTAGAGTTTCCAGAAATGATTTAAAACTTGTAATAAGCACTTGAAATAAAAGTAAGTAGGTCCTTACTACATACCCTGCCGTTTTCAATCACTGACATTACCCTTAGAAAGCAGGGAAATGACCAGAAAACTGAAAATATTTACAACTCCGGGCACTTTACGGAGTGTTTTCACTTGAATTTGCTTTCAAATATTAGGAATCCATGTTTATACAGCTCAAAATTAGTGTAGAAAGACTGTAAGTGAGTACTATACTGCTTATGTTTACAATTTAGGCCGAATTTCTCAAGCTTCTTTTTGGTGAATCAGTCAATAACCTGACGGTTCCAGTACATACTTGTAAGAAAATGTCTAATTGTAGTATAACTCTTAAAATAGGCATTTAGAGTTTCCAGAAATGATTTAAACTTGTAATAAGCCCTTGAAATGAAAGTAGATAGGTTCTTACTACATAGCCTGCCATTTTCAATCACTGACTTTACCCGTAGAAAGCAGGGAAATGACCAGAAATTTCATAATATTTACAACTCCGGCCACTTTAGAGAGCGTTTTCACTTGAATTTGCTTTAAAATATTACGAATTCAAGTTCATACAGCTCAAAATTAGTGTAGAAAGACTGTAAGTGAGGGCTATACTGCTTATGTTTACAATTGAGGCCGAATTTCTCGAGTGTCTTTTTGGTGAAAAAGTTAATATCCTGATGGTTCCAGTACATACTTGTAAGAAAACTGTCTAATTGTGGTATAACTCTTAAAATACGCATTTAGAGTTTCCAGAAATGATTTAAACTTGTAATAAGCCCTTGAAATAAAAGTAGGGAGGTTCTTACTACATACCCTGCCGTTTTCAATCACTGACATTACCCGTGGAGCAGAGAAATGACCAGAAAACTGATAATATTTACAACTCTGGCCTCTTTACCGAGCGTTTTCACTTGAATTTGCTGTGAAATATTAGGAATCCATGTTTATACAGGTCAAAATTAGTGTATAAAGACTGTAAGAGAGGACTATACTCCTTATGTTTACAATTAAGGCCGAATTTCTCTAGCGTCCTTTTGGTGAATCAGTTAATATCCTGACGGTTCCAGTACATACTCGTAAGAAAACTGTCTAATTGTGGTATAACTCTTAAAATATGCATTTAGAGTTTCCAGGAATGATTAAAATCTTGTAATAAACACTTGAAATTAAAGTAAGTAGATTATTACTGCATTTCCTGCCGTTTTCAATCACTGACATTACCCTTAGAAAGCAGGGAAATGACCAGAAAACTGAAAATATTTACAACTCCGGGCACTTTACGGAGTGTTTTCACTTGAATTTGCTTTCAAATACTACGAATTCCTGTTTATACAGCTCAAAGTTAGTGTAGAAAGACTGTAAGTGAGGACTATACTGCTTATGTTTACAATTGAGGCCGAATTTTGGAGCGTCTTTTTGGTGAATCTGTTAATATCCTGACGGTTCCAGTACATACTTGTAAGAAACTCTCTAATTGTGGTATAACTCTTAAAATACGCATGTAGAGTTTCCAGAAATGATTTATACTTGTAATAAGCCCTTGAAATAAAAGTAGGTAGGTTCTTACTACATACCCTGCCGTTTTCAATCACTGACATTACACGTGGAAAGCTGGGAAATGACCTGAAAACTGATTATACTTACAACTCCGGGCACTTTAGGGGATTGTTTTCACTTGAATTTGCTTTCAAATACTAGGAATTCATGTTTCTACAGCTCAAAATTAGTGTAGAAAGACTGTAAGTGAGGACTATACTGCTTATGCTAACAATTGAGGCCGAATATTTCAAGCGTCTTTTTGGTGAATCAGTTAATATCCTGATGGTTCCAGTACATACTTGTAAGAAACGCTGTAATTGTGGTATAACTCTAAAAATATACATTTAGAGTTTACAGATATGATTTCAAACTTGTAATAAGCACTTGAAATAAAAGTAAGTAGGTTCTTACTACATACCCTGCCGTTTTCAATCACTGACATTGCCCGTGGAAAGCAGGGTAATGACCAGAAAAATGAAATATTTACAACTCCGGGCACTTTAGGGAGTGTTTTTACTTGAATTTGCTTTCAAATACTAGGAATTCAAGTTTATACAGCTCAAAATTAGTGTAGAAAGACTGTAAGTGAGGACTATACTGCTTATGTTTACAATTGAGGACGAATTTCTCGAGCGTCTTTTTGGTGAATCTGTTAATATCCTGACGGTTCCAGTACATACTTGTAAAAAAACTCTCTAATTGTGGTATAACTCTTATAACATGCATTTAGAGTTTCCAGAAATGATTTAAAACTTGTAATAAGCACTTGAAATAACAGTAAGTAGGTTCTTAATACATACCCTGCCGTGTTCAATCACTGACATTACCCGTGGAAAGCAGGGAAATGACCAGAAAACTGATAATATTTACAACTCCGGCAACTTTACAGAGCGTTTTCACTTGAATTTCCTTTAAAATATTACGAATTCAAGTTTATACAGCTCAAAATTAGTGTAGAAAGACTGTAAGTGAGGACTATACTGCTTATGTTTACAATTGAGGCCGAATTTCTCGAGCGTCTTTTTGGTGAATCTGTTAATATCCTGACGGTTCCAGTACATACTTGTAAGAAAACTCTCAAATTGTGGTATAACTCTTATAATATGCATTTAGAGTTTCCAGAAATGATTTAAAACTTGTAATAAGCACTTGAAATAAAAGTAAGTAGGTTCTTACTACATACCCTGCCGTTTTCAATCACTGACATTACCCGTGGAAAGCAGGGAAATGACCTGAAAACTGATAATATTTACAACTCCGGCCACTTTAGCGAGCGTTTTCACTTGAATTTGCTTTCAAATATTAGGAATTCATGTTTATACAGCTCAAAATTAGTGTAGAAAGACTGTAAGTGAGGACTATACTGCTTATGTTTACAATTGAGGCCGAATTTCTCAAGCGTCTTTTTAGTGAATCAGTTAATATCCTGATGGTTCCAGTACATACTTGTAAGAAACGCTGTAATTGTGGTATAACTCTTAAAATATACATTTAGAGATTCCAGAAATGATTTCAAACTTGTAATAAGCACTTGAAATAAAAGTAAGTAGGTTCTTAATACATACCCTGCCATGTTCAATCACTGACATTACCCGTGGAAAGCTGGGAAATGACCTGAAAACTGATAATACTTACAACTCCGGGCACTTTAGGGAGTGTTTTCACTTGAATTTGCTTTCAAATACTAGGAATTCATGTTTCTTCAGCTCAAAATTAGTGTAGAAAGACTGTAAGTGAGGACTATACTGCTAATGTTTACAATGAGGCCGAATTTCTCGAGCGTCTTTTTGGTGAATCTGTTAATATCCTGACGGTTCCAATACATACTTGTAAGAAAACTCTCTAATTGTGGTATAAGTCTTAAAATACGCATTTAGAGTTTCCAGAAATGATTTTAAACTTGTAATAAGCACTTGAAATAAAAGTAAGTAGGTTCTTACTACATACCCTGCCGTTTTCAATCACTGACATTACCCGTGGAAAGCAGGGAAATGACCAGAAAACTGATAATATTTACAACTCCGGCATCTTTACAGAGCGTTTTCACTTGAATTTCCTTTAAAATATTACGAATTCAAGTTTATACAGCTCAAAATTAGTGTAGAAAGACTGTAAGTGAGGACTATACTGCTTATGTTTAAAATTGAGGCCGAATTTCTCAAGCGTCTTTTTGGTGAATCTGTTAATATCCTGACGGTTCCAGTACATACTTGTAAGAAAACTCTCTAATTGTGGTATAAGTCTTAAAATACGCATTTAGAGTTTCCAGAAATGATTTCAAACTTGTAATAAGCACTTGAAATAAAAGTAAGTAGGTTCTTAATACATACCCTCCCGTGTCCAATCACTGACATTACCCGTGGAAAGCTGGGAAATGACCTGAAAACTGATAATACTTACAACTCCGGGCACTTTAGGGAGTGTTTTCACATGAATTTGCTTTCAAATACTAGGAATTCATGTTTCTACATTTCAAAATTAGTGTAGAAAGACTGTAAGTGAGGACTAAACTGCTTATGTTTACAATTGAGGCCGAATTTCTCAAGCGTCTTTTTGGTGAATCAGTTAATATCCTGATGGTTCCAGTACATACTTGTAAGAAACGCTGTAATTGTGGTATAACTCTTAAAATATACATTTAGAGTTTCCAGAAATGATTTCAAACTTGTAATAAGCACTTGAAATAAAAGTAAGTAGGTTCTTACTACATACCCTGCCGTTTTCAATCACTGACATTACCCGTGGAAAGCAGGGAAATGACCAGAAAACTGAAAATATTTACAACTCCGGGCACTTTAGGGAGTGTTTTCACTTGAATTTGCTTTCAAATACTAGGAATTCATGTTTCTACAGCTCAAAATTAGTGTAGAAAGACTGTAAGTGAGGACTATACTGCTTATGTTTACAATTGAGGCCGAATTTCTCCAGTGTCTTATTGGTGAATCAGTGAATATCCTGACGGTTCCAGTACATACTTGTAAGAAAACTCTCTAATTGTGGTATATGTCTTAAAATACGCATTTAGAGTTTCCAGAAATGATTTCAAACTTGTAATAAGCACTTGAAATAAAAGTAAGTAGGTTCTTACTACATACCCTGCCGTTTTCAATCACTGACATTACCCGTGGAAAGCAGGGAAATGACCAGAAAACTGATAATATTTACAACTCCGGCCACTTTAGCGAACGTTTTCACTTGAATTTGCTTTCAAATATTAGGAATTCATGTTTATACAGCTCAAAATTAGTGTAGAAAGACTGTAAGTGAGGACTATACTGCTTATGTTTACAATTGAGGCTGAATTTCTCGACCGTCTTTTTGGTGAATCACTTAATATCCTGACGGTTCCAGTAATACTTGTAAGAAAACTATCTAATTGCGGTATAAGTCTTAAAATACGCATTTAGAGTTTCCAGAAATGATTTCAAACTTGTAATAAGCACTTGAAATAAAAGTAAGTAGGTTCTTACTACATACCCTGCCGTTTTCAATCACTGACATTACCCGTGGAAAGCAGGGAAATGACCAGAAAACTGATAATATTTACAACTCCGGCAACTTTACAGAGCGTTTTCACTTGAATTTCCTTTAAAATATTACGAATTCAAGTTTATACAGCTCAAAATTAGTGTAGAAAGACTGTAAGTGAGGACTATACTGCTTATGTTTACAATAGAGGCCGAATTTCTCGAGCGTCTTTTGGGTGATTCTGTTAATATCCTGACGGTTCCAGTACATACTTGTAAGAAAACTCTCTAATTGTGGTATAACTCTTAAAATATGCATTTAGAGTTTCCAGAAATGATTTAAAACTTGTAATAAGCACTTGAAATAAAAGTAAGTAGGTTCTTAATACATACCCTGCCGTGTTCAATCACTGACATTACCCGTGGAAAGCTGGGAAATGACCTGAAAACTGATAATACTTACAACTCTGGGCACTTTAGGGAGTGTTTTCACTTGAATTTGCTTTCAAATACTAGGAATTCATGTTTATACAGCTCAAAATTAGTGTAGAAAGACTGTAAGTGAGGACTATACTGCTTATGTTTACAATTGAGGCCGAATTTCTCGAGCGTCTTTTTGCTGAATCAGTTAATATCCTGATGGTTCCAGTACATAATTGTAAGAAACTCTCTAATTGTGGTATAACTCTTAAAATACGCATGTAGAGTTTCCAGAAATGATTTCAAACTTGTAATAAGCACTTGAAATAAAAGTAAGTAGGTTCTTACTACATACCCTGCTGTTTACAATCACTGACATTACCCGTGGAAAGCAGGGAAATGACCAGAAAACTGATAATATTTACAACTCCGGCCACTTTAGCGAGCGTTTTCACTTGAATTTGCTTTCAAATGTTAGGAATTCATGTTTATACAGCTCAAAATTAGTGTAGAAAGACTGTAAGTGAGGACTATACTGCTTATGTTTACAATTGAGGCTGAATTTCTCGAGCATCTTTTTGGTGAATCAGTTAATATCCTGACGGTTCCAGTAATACTTGTAAGAAAACTGTCTAATTGCGGTATAAGTCTTAAAATACGCACTTAGAGTTTCCAGAAATGATTTCAAACTTGTAATAAGCACTTGTAATAAAAGTAAGTAGGTTCTTACTACATACCCTGCCGTTTTCAATCACTGACATTACCCGTGGAAAGCAGGGAAATGACCAGAAAACTGATAATATTTACAACTCCGGAAACTTTACAGAGCCTTTTCACTTGAATTTCCTTTAAAATATTACGAATTCAAGTTTATACAGCTCAAAATTAGTGTAGAAAGACTGTAAGTGAGGACTATACTGCTTATGTTTAAAATTGAGGCCGAATTTCTCAAGCGTCTTTTTCGTGAATCTGTTAATATCCTGACGGTTCCAGTAATACTTGTAAGAAAACTGTCTAATTGCGGTATAAGTCTTAAAATACGCATTTAGAGTTTCCAGAAATGATTTCAAACTTGTAATAAGCACTTGAAATAAAAGTAAGTAGGTTCTTAATACATACCCTGCCGTGTTCAATCACTGACATTACCCGTGGAAAGCTGGGAAATGACCTGAAAACTGATAATACTTACAACTCCGGGCACTTTAGGGAGTGTTTTCACTTGAATTTGCTTTCAAATACTAGGAATTCATGTTTCTACATTTCAAAATTAGTGTAGAAAGACTGTGAGTAAGGACTAAACTGCTTATGTTTACAATTGAGGCCGAATTTCTCAAGCGTCTTTTTGGTGAATCAGTTAATATCCTGATAGTTCCAGTACATACTTGTAAGAAACGCTGTAATTGTGGTATAACTCTTAAAATATACATTTAGAGTTTCCAGAAATGATTTCAAACTTGTAATAAGCACTTGAAATAAAAGTAAGTAGGTTCTTACTACATACCCTGCCGTTTTCAATCACTGATATTACCCGTGGAAAGCAGGGAAATGACCAGAAAACTGAAAATATTTACAACTCCGGGCACTTTAGGGAGTGTTTTCACTTGAATTTGCTTTCAAATACTAGGAATTCATGTTTCTACAGCTCAAAATTAGTGTAGAAAGACTGTAAGTGAGGACTATACTGCTTATGTTTACAATTGAGGCCGAATTTCTCGAGTGTCTTATTGGTGAAATAGTGAATATCCTGACGGTTCCAGTACATACTTGTAAGAAAAATCTCTAATTGTGGTATATGTCTTAAAATACGCATTTAGAGTTTCCAGAAATGATTTCAAACTTGTAATAAGCACTTGAAATAAAAGTAAGTAGGTTCTTACTACATACCCTGCCGTTTTCAATCACTGACATTACCCGTGGAAAGCAGGGAAATGACCAGAAAACTGATAATATTTACAACTCCGGCCACTTTAGCGAACGTTTTCACTTGAATTTGCTTTCAAATATTAGGAATTCATGTTTATACAGCTCAAAATTAGTGTAGAAAGACTGTAAGTGAGGACTATACTGCTTATGTTTACAATTGAGGCTGAATTTCTCGACCGTCTTTTTGGTGAATCAGTTAATATCCTGACGGTTCCAGTAATACTTGTAAGAAAACTGTCTAATTGCGGTATAAGTCTTAAAATACGCATTTAGAGTTTCCAGAAATGATTTCAAACTTGTAATAAGCACATGAAATAAAAGTAAGTAGGTTCTTACTACATACCCTGCCGTTTTCAATCACTGACATTACCCGTGGAAAGCAGGGAAATGACCAGAAAACTGATAATATTTACAACTCCGGCAACTTTACAGAGCGTTTTCACTTGAATTTCCTTTAAAATATTACGAATTCAAGTTTATACAGCTTAAAATTAGAGTAGAAAGACTGTAAGTGAGGACTATACTGCTTATGTTTACAATAGAGGCCGAATTTCTCGAGCGTCTTTTTGGTGAATCTGTTAATATCCTGACGGTTCCAGTACATACTTGTAAGAAAACTCTCTAATTGTGGTATAACTCTCAAAATACGCATGTAGAGTTTCCAGAAATGATTTCAAACTTGTAATAAGCACTTGAAATAAAAGTAAGTAGGTTCTTACTACATACCCTACTGTTTTCAATCACTGACATTACCCGTGGAAAGCAGGGAAATGACCAGAAAACTGATAATATTTACAACTCCGGCCACTTTAGCGAGCGTTTTCACTTGAATTTGCTTTCAAATGTTAGGAATTCATGTTTATACAGCTCAAAATTAGTGTAGAAAGACTGTAAGTGAGGACTATACTGCTTATGTTTACAATTGAGGCTGAATTTCTCGAGCGTCTTTTTGGTGAATCAGTTAATATCCTGACGGTTCCAGTAATACTTGTAAGAAAATTGTCTAATTGCGGTATAAGTCTTAAAATACGCATTTAGAGTTTCCAGAAATGATTTCAAACTTGTAATAAGCACTTGAAATAAAAGTAAGTAGGTTCTTACTACATACCCTGCCGTTTTCAATCACTGACATTACCCGTGGAAAGCAGGGAAATGACCAGAAAACTGAAAATATTTACAACTCTGGGCACTTTAGGGAGTGTTTTTACTTGAATTTGCTTTCAAATACTAGGAATTCATGTTTATACAGCTCAAAATTAGTGTAGAAAGACTGTCAGTGAGGACTATACTGCTTATGTTTACAATTGAGGCCGAATTTCTCGAGTGTCTTATTGGTGAATCAGTTAATATCCTGACGGTTCCAGTACATACTTGTCAGAAAACTGTCTAATTGCGGTATAAGTCTTAAAATACGCATTTAGAGTTTCCAGAAATGATTTCAAACTTGTAATAAGCACTTGAAATAAAAGTAAGTAGGTTCTTACTACATACCCTGCCGTTTTCAATCACTGACATTACCCGTGGAAAGCAGGGAAATGACCAGAAAACTGATAATATTTACAACTCCGGCCACTTTAGCGAACGTTTTCACTTGAATTTGCTTTCAAATATTAGGAATTCATGTTTATACAGCTCAAAATTAGTGTAGAAAGACTGTAAGTGAGGACTATACTGCTTATGTTTACAATTGAGACTGAATTTCTCGAGCGTCTTTTTGGTGAATCAGTTAATATCCTGACGGTTCCAGTACATACTTGTAAGAAAACTGTCTAATTGCGGGTAAGTCTTAAAATACGCACTTAGAGTTTCCAGAAATGATTTCAAACTTGTAATAAGCACTTGTAATAAAAGTAAGTAGGTTCTTACTACATACCCTGCCGTTTTCAATCACTGACATTACCCGTGGAAAGCAGGGAAATGACCAGAAAACTGATAATATTTACAACTCCGGCAACTTTACAGAGCGTTTTCACTTGAATTTCCTTTAAAATATTACGAATTCAAGTTTATACAGCTCAAAATTAGTGTAGAAAGACTGTAAGTGAGGACTATACTGCTTATGTTTACAATTGAGGCCGAATTTCTCGAGCGTCTTTTTGGTGAATCTGTTAATATCCTGACGGTTCCAGTACATACTTGTAAGAAAACTCTCTAATTGTGGTATAACTCTTAAAATATGCATTTAGAGTTTCCAGAAATGATTTAAAACTTGTAATAATCACTTGAAATAAAAGTAAGTAGGTTCATAATACATACCCTGCCGTGTTCAATCACTGACATTACCCGTGGAAAGCCGGGAAATGACCAGAGAACAGAAAATATTTACAACTCCGGGCACTTTAGGGAGTGTTTTCACTTGAATTTGCTTTCAAATACTAGGATTTCATGTTTATACAGCTCAAAATTAGTGTAGAAAGACTGTAAGTGAGGACTATACTGCTCATGTTTATAATTGAAGCGGAATTTCTCAAGCGTCTTATTGGTGAATCAGGAAATATCCTGACGGTTCCAGTACATACTTGTAAGAAACTCTCCAATTGTGGTATAACTCTTAAAATATGCATTTAGAGTTTCCAGAAATGATTTCAAACTTGTAATAAGCACTTGAAATAAAAGTAAGTAGGTTCTTACTACATACCCTGCCGTTTTCAATCACTGACATTACCCGTGGAAAGCAGGGAAATGACCAGAAAACTGATAATATTTACATCTCCGGCCACTTTAGCGTGCGTTTTCACTTGAATTTGCTTTCAAATATAAGGAATTCATGTTTATACAGCTCAAAATTAGTGTAGAAAGACTGTAAGTGAGGACTATACTGCTTATGTTTACAATTGAGGCTGAATTTCTCGAGCGTCTTTTTGGTGAATCAGTTAATATCCTGACGGTTCCAGTAATACTTGTAAGAAAACTGTCTAATTGCGGTATAAGTCTTAAAATACGCATTTAGAGTTTCCAGAAATGATTTCAAACTTGTAATAAGCACTTGAAATAAAAGTAAGTAGGTTCTTAATACATACCCTCCCGTGTTCAATCACTGACATTACCCGTGGAAAGATGGGAAATGACCTGAAAACTGATAATACTTACAACTCCTGGCACTTTAGGGAGTGTTGTCACTTGAATTTGCTTTCAAATACTAGGCATTCATGTTTCTACAGCTCAAAATTAGTGTAGAAAGACTGTAAGTGAGGACTAAACTACTTATGTTTACAATTGAGGCCGAATTTCTCAAGCGTCTTTTTGGTGAATCAGTTAATATCCTGATGGTTCCAGTACATACTTGTAAGAAACGCTGTAATTGTGGTATAACTATTAAAATATGCATTTAGAGTTTCCAGAAATGATTTCAAACTTGTAATAAGCACTTGAAATAAAAGTAAGTAGGTTCTTACTACATACCCTGCCGTTTTCAATCACTGACATTACCCGTGGAAAGCAGGGAAATGACCAGAAAACTGATAATATTTACATCTCCGGCCACTTTAGCGTGCGTTTTCACTTGAATTTGCTTTCAAATATAAGGAATTCATGTTTATACAGCTCAAAATTAGTGTAGAAAGACTGTAAGTGAGGACTATACTGCTTATGTTTACAATTGAGGCTGAATTTCTCGAGCGTCTTTTTGGTGAATCAGTTAATATCCTGACGGTTCCAGTAATACTTGTAAGAAAACTGTCTAATTGCGGTATAAGTCGTAAAATACGCATTTAGAGTTTCCAGAAATGATTTCAAACTTGTAATAAGCACTTGAAATAAAAGTAAGTAGGTTCTTACTACATACCCTGCCGTTTTCAATCACTGACATTACCCGTGGAAAGCAGGGAAATGACCAGAAAACTGAAAATATTTACAACTCCGGGCACTTTAGGGAGTGTTTTTACTTGAATTTGCTTTCAAATACTAGGAATTCATGTTTATACAGCTCAAAATTAGTGTAGAAAGACTGTCAGTGAGGACTATACTGCTTATGTTTACAATTGAGGCCGAATTTCTCGAGTGTCTTATTGGTGAATCAGTTAATATCCTGACGGTTCCAGTACATACTTGTAAGAAAACTCTCTAATTGTGGTATAAGTCTTAAAATACGCATTTAGAGTTTCCAGAAATGATTTCAAACTTGTAATAAGCACTTGAAATAAAAGTAAGTAGGTTCTTACTACATACCCTGCCGTTTTCAATCACTGACATTACCCGTGGAAAGCAGGGAAATGACAAGAAAACTGATAATATTTACAACTCCGGCCACTTTAGCAAACGTTTTCACTTGAATTTGCTTTCAAATATTAGGAATTCATGTTTATACAGCTCAAAATTAGTGTAGAAAGACTGTAAGTGAGGACTATACTGCTTATGTTTACAATTGAGGCTGAATTTCTCGAGCGTCTTTTTGGTGAATCAGTTAATATCCTGACGGTTCCAGTAATACTTGTAAGAAAACTGTCTAATTGCGGTATAACTCTTAAAATACGCATGTAGAGTTTCCTGAAATGATTTCAAACTTGTAATAAGCACTTGAAATAAAAGTAAGTAGGTTCTTAATACATACCCTGCCGTGTTCAATCACTGACATTACCCGTGGAAAGCTGGGAAATGACCAGAAAACTGATAATACTTACAACTCCGGGCACTTTAGGGAGTGTTTTCACTTGAATTTGCTTTTAAATACTAGGAATTCATGTTTCTACAGCTCAAAATTAGTGTAGAAAGACTGTAAGTGAGGACTATACTGCTTATGTTTACAATTGAGGCTGAATTTCTCGAGCGTCTTTTTGGTGAATCAGTTAATATCCTGACGGTTCCAGTACATACTTGTAAGAAAACTGTCTAATTGCGGGATAAGTCTTAAAATACCCACTTAGAGTTTCCAGAAATGATTTCCAACTTGTAATAAGCACTTGAAATAAAAGTAAGTAGGTTCTTACTACATACCCTGCCGTTTTCAATCACTGACATTACCCGTGGAAAGCAGGGAAATGACCAGAAAACTGATAATATTTACAACTCCGGCAACTTTACAGAGCGTTTTCACTTGAATTTCCTTTAAAATATTACGAATTCAAGTTTATACAGCTCAAAATTAGTGTAGAAAGACTGTAAGTGAGGACTATACTGCTTATGTTTACAATGGAGGCCGAATTTCTCGAGAGTCTTTTTGGTGAAAAAGTTAATATCCTGACGGTTCCAGTACATACTTGTAAGAAAACTGTCTAATTGTGGTATAACTCTTAAAATACGCATTTAGAGTTTCCAGAAATGATTTAAACTTGTAATAAGCACTTGAAATAAAAGTAAGTAGGTCCTTACTACATACCCTGCCGTTTTCAATCACTGACATATCCCTTAGAAAGCAGGGAAATGACCAGAAAACTGAAAATATTTACAACTCCGGGCACTTTAGGGAGTGTTTTCACTTGAATTTCTTTCAAATATTAGGAATCCATGTTTATACAGCTCAAAATTAGTGTAGAAAGACTGTAAGTGAGGACTATACTGCTTATGTTTACAATTGAGGCCGAATTTCTTGAGCGTCTTTTTGGTGAATCAGTTAATATCCTGACGGTTCCAGTACATACTTGTAAGAAAACTGTCTAATTGCGGTATAAGTCTTAAAATACGCATTTAGAGTTTCCAGAAATGATTTCAAACTTGTAATAAGCACTTGAAATAAAAGTAAGTAGGTTCTTACTACATACCCTGCCGTTTTCAATCACTGACATTACCCGTGGAAAGCAGGGAAAGGACCTATTAACTGAAAATATATACAACTCTCGGCATTTTAGGGAGTGTTTTCACTTTAATTTGCTTTCAAATATTAGGAATCCATGTTTATACAGCTCAAAATTAGTGTAGAAAGACTGTAAGTGAGGACTATACTGCTTATGTTTACAATTGAGGCCGAATTTCTTGAGCGTCTTTTTGGTGAATCAGTTAATATCCTGAGGGTTCCAGTACATACTTGTAAGAAAACTGTCTAATTGTGGTATAACTCTTAAAATACGCATTTAGAGTTTCCAGGAATGATTAAAATCTTGTAATAAACACTTGAAATAAAAGTAAGTAGGATCTTACTACATTTCCTGCCGTTTTCAATCACTGACATTACCCTTAGAAAGCAGGGAAATGACCAGAAAACTGAAAATATATACAACACCCGGCACTTTAGGGAATGTTTTCACTTGAATTTGCTTGCAAATACTAGGAATTCCGTTTATACAGCTCAAAATTAGTGTAGAAAGACTGTAAGTGAGGACTATACTGCTTATGTTTACAATTGAGGTCGAATTTCTCAAACGTCTTTTTGGTGAATCAGTTAATATCCTGACGGTTCCAGTACATACTTGAAAGAAATCGGTCTAATTGTGATATAACTCTTAATATACGCATTTAGACTTTCCAGAAATGATTTCAAACTTGTAATAAGTACTTGAAATAAAAGTAAGTAGGTCCTTACTACATACCCTGCCGTATTCAATAACGGACTTTACCCGTGGAAAGCAGGGAAATGACCAGAAATTTGATAATATTTACAACTCAGGCCACTTTAGAGAGCATTTTCACTTGAATTTGCTTTCCAATATTAGGAATCCATGTTTATACAGCTCAAAATTAGTGTAGAAAGACTGTAAGTGAGGACTATACTTCTTATGTTTACAATTGAGGCCGAATTTCTCGAGCGTCTTTTTGGTGAAAAAGTTAATATCCTGATGGTTCCAGTACATATTAGTAAGAAAACTGTCTAATTGTGGTATAACTCTTAAAATAGGCATTTAGAGTTTCCAGAAATGATTTCAAACTTGTAATAAGCACTTGAAATTAAAGTAAGTAGATTATTACTACATTTCCTGCGGTTTTCAATCACTGACATTACCCGTGGAAAGCAGGGAAATGACCATTAAACTGAAAATATTTACAAATCCCGGCACTTTAGGGAGTGTTTTCACTTGAATTTCACATGAATATTAGGAATTCATGTTTATACAGCTCAAAATTAGTGTAGAAAGACTGTAAGTGAGGACTATACTGCTTATGTTTACAATTGAGGCCGAATTTCTCGAGAGTCTTTTTGGTGAAAAAGTTAATATCCTGACGGTTCCAGTACATACTTGTAAGAAAACTGTCTAATTGTGGTATAACTCTTAAAATACGCATTTAGAGTTTCCAGAAATGATTTAATCTTGTAATAAGCACTTGAAATAAAAGTAAGTAGGTCCTTACTACATACCCTGCCGTTTTCAATCACTGACATATCCCTTAGAAAGCAGGGAAATGACCAGAAAACTGAAAATATTTACAACTCCGGGCACTTTAGGGAGCGTTTTCACTTGAATTTCTTTCAAATATTAGGAATCCATGTTTATACAGCTCAAAATTAGTGTAGAAAGACTGTAAGTGAGGACTATACTGCTTATGTTTACAATTGAGGCCGAATTTCTTGAGCGTCTTTTTGGTGAATCAGTTAATATCCTGACGGTTCCAGTACATACTTGTAAGAAAACTGTCTAATTGCGGTATAAGTCTTAAAATACGCATTTGGGCTTTCCAGAAATGATTTCAAACTTGTAATAAGCACTTGAAATAAAAGTAAGTAGGTTCTTACTACATACCCTGCCGTTTTCAATCACTGACATTACCCGTGGAAATCAGGGAAATGACCAGAAAACTGATAATATTTACAACTCTGGCCTCTTTACCGAGCTTTTTCACTTGAATTTGCTTTAAAATATTAGGAATCCATGTTTATACAGGTCAAAATTAGTGTAGAAAGACTGTAAGTGAGGACTATACTCCTTATGTTTTCAATTAAGGCCGAATTTCTCTAGCGTCCTTTTGGTGAATCAGTTAATATCCTGACGGTTCCAGTACATACTTGTAAGAAAACTGTCTAATTGTGGTATAACTCTTAAAATACGCATTTAGAGTTTCCAGAAATGATTTAAACTTGTAATAAGCCCTTGAAATAAAAGTAGGTAGGTTCTTACTACATACCCTGCCGTTTTCAATCACTGACATTACCCGTGGAGCAGAGAAATGACCAGAAAACTGATAATATTTACAACTCTGGCCTCTTTACCGAGCTTTTTCACTTGAATTTGCTTTAAAATATTAGGAATCCATGTTTATACAGGTCAAAATTAGTGTAGAAAGACTGTAAGAGAGGACTATACTCCTTATGTTTACAATTAAGGCCAAATTTCTCTAGCGTCCTTTTGGTGAATCAGTTAATATCCTGACGGTTCCAGTACATACTCGTAAGAAAACTGTCTAATTGTGGTATAACTCTTAAAATACGGATTTAGAGTTTCCAGGAATGATTAAAATCTTGTAATAAACACTTGAAATTAAAGTAAGTAGATTATTACAGCATTTCCTGCCGTTTTCAATCACTGACATTACCCTTAGAAAGCAGGGAAATGACCAGAAAACTGAAAATATTTACAACTCCGGGCACTTTAGGAAGTGTTTTCACTTGAATTTGCTTTCAAATGTTAGGAATCCATGTTTATACAGCTCAAAATTAGTGTAGAAAGACTGTAAGTGAGGACTATACTGCTTATGTTTACAATTGAGGCCGAATTTCTCTTGCGTCTTTTTGGTGAATCAGTCAATAACCTGATGGTTCCAGTACATACTTGTAAGATAATGTCTAATTGTAGTATAACTCTTAAAATACGCATTTAGAGTTTCCAGAAATGATTTAAACTTGTAATAAGCCCTGAATAAAAGTAGGTAGGTTCTTACTACATACCCTGCCGTTTTCAATCACTGACTTTACCCGTGGAAAGCAGGGAAATGACCAGAAATTTGATAATATTTACAACTCCGGCCACTTTAGAGAGCGTTTTCACTTGAATTTGCTTTCAAATATTAGGAATCAGGTTTATACAGCTCAAAATTAGTGTAGAAATACTGTAAGTGAGGACTATACTGCTTATGTTTACAATTGAGGCGGAATTTCTTGAGCGTCTTTTTGGTGAATCTGTTAATATCCTGACGGTTCCAGTTCATACTTGTAAGAAAACTCTCTAATTGTGGTATAAGTCTTAAAATACGCATTTAGAGTTTCCAGAAATGATTTAAAACTTGTAATAAGCACTTGAAATAAAAGTAAGTAGGTTCTTAATACATACCCTGCCGTTTTCAATCACTGACATTACCCATGTAAAGCAGGGAAATGACCAGAAAACTGATAATATTTACAACTCCGGCCACTTTAGCGAGCGTTTTCACTTGAATTTCCTTTAAAATATTACGAATTCAAGTTTATACAGCTCAAAATTAGTGTAGAAAGACTGTAAGTGAGGACTATACTGATTATGTTTACAATTGAGGACGAATTTCTCCAGCGTCTTTTTGGTGAATCTGTTAATATCCTGACGGTTCCAGTATATACTTGTAAAAAAACTCTCTAATTGTGGTATAACTCTTATAACATGTATTTAGAGTTTCCAGAAATGATTTAAAACTTGTAATAAGCACTTGAAATAAAAGTAAGTAGGTTCTTAATACATACCCTGCCGTGTTCAATCACTGACATTACCCGTGGAAAGCTGGGAAATGACCTGAAAACTGATAATACTTACAACTCCGGGCACTTTAGGGAGTGTTTTCACTTGAATTTGCTTTCAAATACTAGTAATTCATGTTTCTTCAGCTCAAAATTAGTGTAGAAAGACTGTAAGTGAGGACTATTCTGCTTATGTTTACAATTGAGGCCGAATTTCTCGAGCGTCTTTTTGGTGAATCTGTTAATATCCTGACGGTTCCAATACATACTTGTAAGAAAACTCTCTAATTGTGGTATAAGTCTTAAAATACGCATTTAGAGTTTCCAGAAATGATTTAAAACTTGTAATAAGCACTTGAAATAAAAGTAAGTAGGTTCTTACTACATACCCTGCCGTTTTCAATCACTGACATTACCCGTGTAAAGCAGGGAAATGACCAGAAAACTGATAATATTTACAACTCCGGCCACTTTAGCGAGCGTTTTCACTTGATATGCTTTCAAATGTTAGGAATTCATGTATATACAGCTCAAAATTAGTGTAGAAAGACTGTAAGTGAGGACTATACTGCTTATGTTTACAATTGAGGATGAATTTCTCGAGCGTCTTTTTGGTGAATCAGTTAATATCCTGACGGTTCCAGTAAAACTTGTAAGAAAACTGTCTAATTGCGGTATAAGCCTTAAATACGCATTTAGAGTTTCCAGAAATGATTTCAAACTTGTAATAAGCACTTGAAATAAAAGTAAGTAGGTTCTTACTACATACCCTGCCGTTTTCAATCACTGACATTACCCGTGGAAAGCAGGAAAATGACCAATTAACTGAAAATATATACAACTCCCGGCATTTTTGGGAGTGTTTTCACTTGAATTTGCTTTCAAATAATAGGAATTCCTGTTTATACATCTCAAAATTAGTGTAGAAAGACTGTAAGTGAGGACTATACTGCTTATGCTTACAATTGAGGCCGAATTTCTCGAGCGTCTTTTTGGTGAAAAAGTTAATATCCTGACGGTTCCAGTACATACTTGTAAGAAAACTGTCTAATTGCGGTATAAGTCTTAAAATACGCATTTAGAGTTTCCAGAAATGATTTCAAACTTGTAATAAGCACTTGAAATAAAAGTAAGTAGGTTCTTACTACATACCCTGCCGTTTTCAATCACTGACATTACCCGTGGAAAGCAGGAAAATGACCAATTAACTGAAAATATATACAACTCCCGGCATTTTTGGGAGTGTTTTCACTTGAATTTGCTTTCAAATACTAGGAATTCCTGTTTATACATCTCAAAATTAGTGTAGAAAGACTGTAAGTGAGGACTATACTGCTTATGTTTACAATTGAGGCCCAATTTCTCGAGCGTCTTTTTGGTGAAAAAGTTAATATCCTGACGGTTCCAGTACATACTTGTAAGAAAACTGTCTAATTGTGGTATAACTCTTAAAATACGCATTTAGAGTTTCCAGAAATGCTTTAAAACTTGTAATAAGCACTTGAAATAAAAGTAAATAGGTCCTTACTACATACCCTGCCGTATTCAATAACTGACAGTAACCTTAGAAAGCAGGGAAATGACCAGAAAACTGAAAATATTTACAACTCCCGGCACTTTAGGGAGTGTTTTCACTTGAATTTGCTTTCAAATATTAGGAATCCATGTTTATACAGCTCAAAATTAGTGTAGAAAGACTGTAATTGAAGACGATACTTCTTATGTTTACAATTGAGGCCAAATTTCTCGAGCGTCTTTCTGGTGAAAAAGTTAATATCCTGACGGTTACTGTTCATACTTGTAAGAAAACTGTCTAATTGTCGTATAACTCCTAAAATACGCTTTTAGAGTTTTCAGAAATGATTTCAAACCTGTAATAAGCACTTGAAATAAAAGTAAGTAGGTTCTTACTACATACCCTGCCGTTTTCAATCACTGACATTACCCGTGGAAAGCAGGGAAATGACCAGAAAACTGAAAATATTTACAACTCCTTGCACTTTAGGGAGTGTTTTCACTTGAATTTGCTTTCAAATATTAGGAATCCATGTTTATACAGCTAAAAATTATTGTAGAAAGACTGTCAGTGAGGACGATACTGCTTATGTTTACAATTTGGGCCGAATTTCACGAGCGTCTTTTTGGTGAATCTGTTAATATCCTGACGGTTACAGTACATACTTGTAAGAAACTCTCTAATTGTGGTATAACTCTTAAAATACGCATGTAGAGTTTCCAGAAATGATTTATACTTGTAATAACCCCTTGAAATAAAAGTAGGTAGGTTCTTACTACATACTCTGCCGTATTCAATAACTGACATTACCCTTAGAAAGCAGGGAAATGACCAGAAAACTGAAAATATTTACGACTCCGGGCACTTTAGGGAGTGTTTTCACTTGAATTTGCTTTCAAATATTAGGAATCCATGTTTATACAGCTCAAAATTAGTGTAGAAAGAATGTAAGTGAGGACGATACTGCTTATGTTTACAATTGAGGCCGAATTTCCTGAGCGTCTTTTTGGTGAATCAGTTAATATCCTGACGGTTCCAGTACATACTTGTAAGAAAAATGTCTAATTGCGGTATAAGTCTTAAAATACGCATTTAGAGTTTCCAGAAATGATTTAAAACTTGTACTAAGCACTTGAAATAAAAATAAGTAGGTTCTTACTACATACCCTGCCGTTTTCAATCACTGACATTACCCGTGGAAAGCAGGGAAAGGACCAATTAACTGAAAATATATACAACTCTCGGCATTTTAGGGAGTGTTTTCACTTTAATTTGCTTCCAAATATTAGGAATCCATGTATATACAGCTCAAAATTAGTGTAGAAAGACTGTAAGTGAGGACTATACTGCTTATGTTTACAATTGAGGCCGAATTTCTTGAGCGTCTTTTTGGTGAATCAGTTAATATCCTGAGGGTTCCAGTACATACTTGTAAGAAAACTGTCTAATTGTGGTATAACTCTTAAAATACGCATTTAGAGTTTCCAGGAATGATGAAAATCTTGTAATAAAGACTTGAAATAAAAGTAAGTAGGTTCTTACTACATTTCCTGCCGTTTTCAATCACTGACATTACCCTTAGAAAGCAGGGAAATGACCAGAAAACTGAAAATATATACAACTCCCGGCACTTTAGGGAATGTTTTCACTTGAATTTGCTTGCAAATACTAGGAATTCCCGTTTATACAGCTCAAAATTAGTGTAGAAAGACTGTAAGTGAGGACTATACTGCTTATGTTTACAATTGAGGTCGAATTTCTCGAACGTCTTTTTGGTGAATCAGTTAATATCCTGACGGTTCCAGTACATACTTGAAAGAAAACGGTCTAATTGTGATATAACTCTTAATATACGCATTTAGAATTTCCAGAAATGATTTCAAACTTGTAATAAGTACTTGAAATAAAAGTAAGTAGGTCCTTACTACATACCCTGCCGTATTCAATAACTGACTTTACCCGTGGAAAGCAGGGAAATGACCAGAAATTTGATAATATTTACAACTCAGGCCAATTTAGAGAGCGTTTTCACTTGAATTTGCTTTCCAATATTAGGAATCCATGTTTATACAGCTCAAAATTAGTGTAGAAAGACTGTAAGTGAGGACTATACTTCTTATGTTTACAATTGAGGCCGAATTTCTCGAGCGTCTTTTTGGTGAAAAAGTTAATATCCTGATGGTTCCAGTACATATTAGTAAGAAAACTGTCTAATTGCGGTATAAGTCTTAAAATACGCATTTAGAGTTTCCAGAAATGATTTCAAACTTGTAATAAGCACTTGAAATTAAAGTAAGTAGATTATTACTACATTTCCTACGGTTTTCAATCACTGACATTACCCGTGGAAAGCAGGGAAATGACCAATAAACTGAAAATATTTACAAATCCCGGCACTTTACGGAGTGTTTTCACTTGAATTTCACATGAATATTAGGAATTCATGTTTATACATCTCAAAATTAGTGTAGAAAGACTGTAAGTGAGGACTATACTGCTTATGTTTACAATTGAAGCCGAATTTCTTGAGCGTCTTTTTGGTGAATCAGTTAATATCCTGATGTTCCAGTACATACTTGTAAGAAAACTGTCTAATTGTGGTATAACTCTTAAAATATGCATTTAGAGTTTCCAGAAATGATTTAAACTTGTAATAAACACTTGAAATAAAAGTAAGTAGGTCCTTACTACATACCCTGCCGTTTTCAATCACTGACATATCCCTTAGAAAGCAGGGAAATGACCAGAAAACTGAAAATATTTACAACTCCGGGCACTTTAGGGAGTGTTTTCACTTGAATTTCTTTCAAATATTAGGAATCCATGTTTATACAGCTCAAAATTAGTGTAGAAAGACTGTAATTGAGGACTATACTGCTTATGTTTACAATTGAGGCCGAATTTCTTGAGCGTCTTTTTGGTGAATCAGTTAATATCCTGACGGTTCCAGTACATACTTGTAAGAAAACTGTCTAATTGCGGTATAAGTCTTAAAATACGCATTTGGGCTTTCCAGAAATGATTTCAAACTTGTAATAAGCACTTGAAATAAAAGTAAGTAGGTTCTTACTACATACCCTGCCGTTTTCAATCACTGACATTACCCGTGGAAAGCAGGGAAATGAACAATTAACTGAAAATATATACAACTCCCGGGACTTTAGGGAGTGTTTTCACTTGAATTTGCTTTCAAATACTAGGAATTCCCGTTTACACAGCTCAAAATTAGTGTAGAAAGACTGTAAGTGAGGACTATACTGCTTATGTTTACAATTGAGGCCGAATTTCTCAAACGTCTTTTTGGTGAATCAGTTAATATCCTGACGGTTCCAGTACATACTTGTAAGAAAACTGTCTAATTGTGGTATAACTCTTAAAATACGCATTTAGAGTTTCCAGAAATGATTTCAAACTTGTAATAAGCACATGAAATAAAAGTAAGTAGGTCCTTACTACATACCCTGCCGTATTCAATAACTGACATTACCCTTAGAAAGCAGGGAAATGACCAGAAAACTGAAAATATTTACAACTCCGGGCACTTTAGGGAGTGTTTTTACTTGAATTTGCTTTCAAATACTAGGAATTCAAGTTTATACAGCTCAAAATTAGTGTAGAAAGACTGTAAGTGAGGACTATACTGCTTATGTTTACAATTGAGGACGAATTTCTCGAGCGTCTTTTTGGTGAATCTGTTAATATCCTGACGGTTCCAGTACATACTTGTAAAAAAACTCTCTAATTGTGGTATAACTCTTATAACATGCATTTAGAGTTTCCAGAAATGATTTAAAACTTGTAATTAGCACTTGAAATAAAAGTAAAAAGGTTCTTAATACATACCCTGCCGTGTTCAATCACTGACATTACCCGTGGAAAGCAGGGAAATGACCTGAAAACTGATAATATTTACAACTCCGGCCACTTTAGCGAGCGTTTTCACTTGAATTTGCTTTCAAATATTAGGAATTCATGTTTATACAGCTCAAAATTAGTGTAGAAAGACTGTAAGTGAGGACTATACTGCTTACGTTTACAATTGAGGCCGAATTTCTCAACCGTCTTTTTAGTGAATCAGTTAATATCCTGATGGTTCCAGTACATACTTGTAAGAAACGCTGTAATTGTGGTATAACTCTTAAAATATACATTTAGAGTTTCCAGAAATGATTTCAAACTTGTAATAAGCACTTGAAATAAAAGTAAGTAGGTCCTTACTACATACCCTGCCGTTTTCAATCACTGACATTACCCTTAGAAAGCAGGGAAATGACCAGAAAACTGAAAATATTTACAACTCCGGGCACTTTAGGGAGCGTTTTCACTTGAATTTGCTTTCAAATATTAGGAATCCATGTTTATACAGCTCAAAATTAGTGTAGAAAGACTGTAAGTGAGGACTATACTGCTTATGTCTACAATTTAGGCCGAATTTTTCAAGCTTCTTTTTGGTGAATCAGTCAATAACCTGAAGGTTCCAGTACATACTTGTAAGAAAACTGTCTAATTGCAGTATAAGTCTTAAAATACGCATTTAGAGTTTCCAGAAATGATTTCAAACTTGTAATAAGCACTTGAAATAAAAGTAAGTAGGTTCTTACTACATACCCTGCCGTTTTCAATCACTGACATTACCCGTGGAAAGCAGGGAAATGAACAATTAACTGAAAATATATACAATTCCCGGGACTTTAGGGAGTGTTTTCACTTGAATTTGCTTTCAAATACTAGGAATTCCCGTTTATACAGCTCAAAATTAGTGTAGAAAGACTGTAAGTGAGGACTATACTGCTTATGTTTACAATTGAGGCCGAATTTCTCAAACGTCTTTTTGGTGAATCAGTTAATATCCTGACGGTTCCAGTACATACTTGTAAGAAAACTGTCTAATTGTGGTATAACTCTTAAAATACGCATTTAGAGTTTCCAGAAATGATTTCAAACTTGTAATAAGCACATGAAATAAAAGTAAGTAGGTCCTTACTACATACCCTGCCGTATTCAATAACTGACATTACCCTTAGAAAGCAGGGAAATGACCAGAAAACTGAAAATATTTACAACTCCGGGCACTTTAGGGAGTGTTTTTACTTGAATTTGCTTTCAAATACTAGGAATTCAAGTTTATACAGCTCAAAATTAGTGTAGAAAGACTGTAAGTGAGGACTATACTGCTTATGTTTACAATTGAGGACGAATTTCTCGAGCGTCTTTTTGGTGAATCTGTTAATATCCTGACGGTTCCAGTACATACTTGTAAAAAAACTCTCTAATTGTGGTATAACTCTTATAACATGCATTTAGAGTTTCCAGAAATGATTTAAAACTTGTAATTAGCACTTGAAATAAAAGTAAGTAGGTTCTTAATACATACCCTGCCGTGTTCAATCACTGACATTACCCGTGGAAAGCAGGGAAATGACCAGAAAACTGATAATATTTACAACTCCGGCCACTTTAGCGAGCGTTTTCACTTGAATTTCCTTTAAAATATTACGAATTCAAGTTTATACAGCTCAAAATTAGTGTAGAAAGACTGTAAGTGAGGACTATAATGCTTATGTTTACAATTGAGGCTGAATTTCTCGAGCGTCTTTTTGGTGAATCTGTTAATATCCTGACGGTTCCAGTACATACTTGTAAGAAAACTCTCTAATTGTGGTATAACTCTTATAATATGCATTTAGAGTTTCCAGAAATGATTCCAAACTTGTAATAAGCACTTGAAATAAAAGTAAGTAGGTTCTTACTACGTACCCTGCCGTTTTCAATCACTGACATTACCCGTGGAAAGCAAGGTAATGACCTGAAAACTGATAATATTTACAACTCCGGCCACTTTAGCGAGCGTTTTCACTTGAATTTGCTTTCAAATATTAGGAATTCATGTTTATACAGCTCAAAATTAGTGTAGAAAGACTGTAAGTGAGGACTATACTGCTTATGTTTACAATTGAGGCCGAATTTCTCAACCGTCTTTTTAGTGAATCAGTTAATATCCTGATGGTTCCAGTACATACTTGTAAGAAACGCTGTAATTGTGGTATAACTCTTAAAATATACATTTAGAGTTTCCAGAAATGATTTCAAACTTGTAATAAGCACTTGAAATAAAAGTAAGTAGGTCCTTACTACATACCCTGCCGTTTTCAATCACTGACATTACCGTTAGAAAGCAGGGAAATGACCAGAAAACTGAAAATATTTACAACTCCGGGCACTTTAGGGAGCGTTTTCACTTGAATTTGCTTTCAAATATTAGGAATCCATGTTTATACAGCTCAAAATTAGTGTAGAAAGACTGTAAGTGAGGACTATACTGCTTATGTTTACAATTTAGGCCGAATTTTTCAGCTTCTTTTTGGTGAATCAGTCAATAACCTGACGGTTCCAGTACATACTTGTAAGAAAACTGTCTAATTGCAGTATAAGTCTTAAAATACGCATGTAGAGTTTCCAGAAATGATTTCAAACTTGTAATAAGCACTTGAAATAAAAGTAAGTAGGTTCTTACTACATACCCTGCCGTTTTCAATCACTGACATTACCCGTGGAAAGCAGGGAAATGACCGGAAAACTGATAATATTTACAACTCCGGCCACTTTACAGAGCGTTTTCACTTGAATTTCACATGAATATTAGGAATTCATGTTTATACATCTCAAAATTAGTGTAGAAAGACTGTAAGTGAGGACTATACTGCTTATGTTTACAATTGAAGCCGAATTTCTTGAGCGTCTTTTTGGTGAATCAGTTAATATCCTGATGTTCCAGTACATACTTGTAAGAAAACTGTCTAATTGTGGTATAACTCTTAAAATATGCATTTAGAGTTTCCAGAAATGATTTAAACTTGTAATAAACACTTGAAATAAAAGTAAGTAGGTCCTTACTACATACCCTGCCGTTTTCAATCACTGACATATCCCTTAGAAAGCAGGGAAATGACCAGAAAACTGAAAATATTTACAACTCCGGGCACTTTAGGGAGTGTTTTCACTTGAATTTCTTTCAAATATTAGGAATCCATGTTTATACAGCTCAAAATTAGTGTAGAAAGACTGTAATTGAGGACTATACTGCTTATGTTTACAATTGAGGCCGAATTTCTTGAGCGTCTTTTTGGTGAATCAGTTAATATCCTGACGGTTCCAGTACATACTTGTAAGAAAACTGTCTAATTGCGGTATAAGTCTTAAAATACGCATTTGGGCTTTCCAGAAATGATTTCAAACTTGTAATAAGCACTTGAAATAAAAGTAAGTAGGTTCTTACTACATACCCTGCCGTTTTCAATCACTGACATTACCCGTGGAAAGCAGGGAAATGAACAATTAACTGAAAATATATACAACTCCCGGGACTTTAGGGAGTGTTTTCACTTGAATTTGCTTTCAAATACTAGGAATTCCCGTTTATACAGCTCAAAATTAGTGTAGAAAGACTGTAAGTGAGGACTATACTGCTTATGTTTACAATTGAGGCCGAATTTCTCAAACGTCTTTTTGGTGAATCAGTTAATATCCTGACGGTTCCAGTACATACTTGTAAGAAAACTGTCTAATTGTGGTATAACTCTTAAAATACGCATTTAGAGTTTCCAGAAATGATTTCAAACTTGTAATAAGCACATGAAATAAAAGTAAGTAGGTCCTTACTACATACCCTGCCGTATTCAATAACTGACATTACCCTTAGAAAGCAGGGAAATGACCAGAAAACTGAAAATATTTACAACTCCGGGCACTTTAGGGAGTGTTTTTACTTGAATTTGCTTTCAAATACTAGGAATTCAAGTTTATACAGCTCAAAATTAGTGTAGAAAGACTGTAAGTGAGGACTATACTGCTTATGTTTACAATTGAGGACGAATTTCTCGAGCGTCTTTTTGGTGAATCTGTTAATATCCTGACGGTTCCAGTACATACTTGTAAAAAAACTCTCTAATTGTGGTATAACTCTTATAACATGCATTTAGAGTTTCCAGAAATGATTTAAAACTTGTAATTAGCACTTGAAATAAAAGTAAAAAGGTTCTTAATACATACCCTGCCGTGTTCAATCACTGACATTACCCGTGGAAAGCAGGGAAATGACATGAAAACTGATAATATTTACAACTCCGGCCACTTTAGCGAGCGTTTTCACTTGAATTTGCTTTCAAATATTAGGAATTCATGTTTATACAGCTCAAAATTAGTGTAGAAAGACTGTAAGTGAGGACTATACTGCTTACGTTTACAATTGAGGCCGAATTTCTCAACCGTCTTTTTAGTGAATCAGTTAATATCCTGATGGTTCCAGTACATACTTGTAAGAAACGCTGTAATTGTGGTATAACTCTTAAAATATACATTTAGAGTTTCCAGAAATGATTTCAAACTTGTAATAAGCACTTGAAATAAAAGTAAGTAGGTCCTTACTACATACCCTGCCGTTTTCAATCACTGACATTACCCTTAGAAAGCAGGGAAATGACCAGAAAACTGAAAATATTTACAACTCCGGGCACTTTAGGGAGCGTTTTCACTTGAATTTGCTTTCAAATATTAGGAATCCATGTTTATACAGCTCAAAATTAGTGTAGAAAGACTGTAAGTGAGGACTATACTGCTTATGTCTACAATTTAGGCCGAATTTTTCAAGCTTCTTTTTGGTGAATCAGTCAATAACCTGAAGGTTCCAGTACATACTTGTAAGAAAACTGTCTAATTGCAGTATAAGTCTTAAAATACGCATTTAGAGTTTCCAGAAATGATTTCAAACTTGTAATAAGCACTTGAAATAAAAGTAAGTAGGTTCTTACTACATACCCTGCCGTTTTCAATCACTGACATTACCCGTGGAAAGCAGGGAAATGAACAATTAACTGAAAATATATACAACTCCCGGGACTTTAGGGAGTGTTTTCACTTGAATTTGCTTTCAAATACTAGGAATTCCCGTTTATACAGCTCAAAATTAGTGTAGAAAGACTGTAAGTGAGGACTATACTGCTTATGTTTACAATTGAGGCCGAATTTCTCAAACGTCTTTTTGGTGAATCAGTTAATATCCTGACGGTTCCAGTACATACTTGTAAGAAAACTGTCTAATTGTGGTATAACTCTTAAAATACGCATTTAGAGTTTCCAGAAATGATTTCAAACTTGTAATAAGCACATGAAATAAAAGTAAGTAGGTCCTTACTACATACCCTGCCGTATTCAATAACTGACATTACCCTTAGAAAGCAGGGAAATGACCAGAAAACTGAAAATATTTACAACTCCGGGCACTTTAGGGAGTGTTTTTACTTGAATTTGCTTTCAAATACTAGGAATTCAAGTTTATACAGCTCAAAATTAGTGTAGAAAGACTGTAAGTGAGGACTATACTGCTTATGTTTACAATTGAGGACGAATTTCTCGAGCGTCTTTTTGGTGAATCTGTTAATATCCTGACGGTTCCAGTACATACTTGTAAAAAAACTCTCTAATTGTGGTATAACTCTTATAACATGCATTTAGAGTTTCCAGAAATGATTTAAAACTTGTAATTAGCACTTGAAATAAAAGTAAGTAGGTTCTTAATACATACCCTGCCGTGTTCAATCACTGACATTACCCGTGGAAAGCAGGGAAATGACCAGAAAACTGATAATATTTACAACTCCGGCCACTTTAGCGAGCGTTTTCACTTGAATTCCCTTTAAAATATTACGAATTCAAGTTTATACAGCTCAAAATTAGTGTAGAAAGACTGTAAGTGAGGACTATAATGCTTATGTTTACAATTGAGGCCGAATTTCTCGAGCGTCTTTTTGGTGAATCTGTTAATATCCTGACGGTTCCAGTACATACTTGTAAGAAAACTCTCTAATTGTGGTATAACTCTTATAATATGCATTTAGAGTTTCCAGAAATGATTCCAAACTTGTAATAAGCACTTGAAATAAAAGTAAGTAGGTTCTTACTACGTACCCTGCCGTTTTCAATCACTGACATTACCCGTGGAAAGCAAGGTAATGACCTGAAAACTGATAATATTTACAACTCCGGCCACTTTAGCGAGCGTTTTCACTTGAATTTGCTTTCAAATATTAGGAATTCATGTTTATACAGCTCAAAATTAGTGTAGAAAGACTGTAAGTGAGGACTATACTGCTTATGTTTACAATTGAGGCCGAATTTCTCAACCGTCTTTTTAGTGAATCAGTTAATATCCTGATGGTTCCAGTACATACTTGTAAGAAAACTGTCTAATTGTGGTATAAGTCTTAAAATACGCATTTAGAGTTTCCAGAAATGATTTCAAACTTGTAATAAGCACTTGAAATAAAAGTAAGTAGGTTCTTACTACATACCCTGCCGTTTTCAATCACGGACATTACCCGTGGAAAGCAGGGAAATGACCGGAAAACTGATAATATTTACAACTCCGGCCACTTTACAGAGCGTTTTCACTTGAATTTGCTTTAAAATACTACAAATTCAAGTTTATACAGCTCAAAATTAGTGTACAAAGACTGTAAGTGAGGACTATACTGCTTATGTTTACAATTGAGGCCGAATTTCTCGAGCGTCTTTTTGGTGAAAAAGTTAATATCCTGATGGTTCCAGTACATAATGTAAGAAAACTGTCTAATTGTTGTATAACTTTTAAAATACGCATTTAGAGTTTCCAGAAATGATTTAAAACTTGTAATAAGCACTTGAAATTAAATTAAGTAGGTTCTTACTACATACCCTGCCGTTTTCAATCACTGACATTACCCGTGGAGCAGGGAAATGACCAGAAAACTGATAATATTTAAAACTATGGCCTCTTTACCGAGCGTTTTCACTTGAATTTGCTTTGAAATATTAGGAATTCCTGTTTATACAGTTAAAAATTAGTGTAGAAAGACTGTAAGTGAGGACTATACTCCTTATGATTACAATTAAGGGCGAATTTCTCTAGCGTCCTTTTGGTGAATCAGTTAATATCCTGACGGTTCCAGTACATACTTGTAAGAAAACTGTCTAATTGTGGTATAACTCTTAAAATACGCATTTAGAGTTTCCAGGAATGATTAAAATCTTGTAATAAACACTTGAAATTAAAGTAAGTAGATTATTACTGCATTTCCTGCCGTTTTCAATCACTGACATTACTCTTAGAAAGCAGGGAAATGACCAGAAAACTGAAAATATTTACAACTCCGGGCACTTTACGGAGTGTTTTCACTTGAATTTGCTTTCAAATACTACGAATTCCTGTTTATACAGCTCAAAGTTAGTGTAGAAAGACTGTAAGTGAGGACTATACTGCTTATGTTTACAATTGAGGCCGAATTTTCGAGCGTCTTTTTGGTGAATCTGTTAATATCCTGACGGTTCCAGTACATCCTTGTAAGAAACTCTCTAATTGTTGTATAACTCTTAAAATACGCATGTAGAGTTTCCAGAAATGATTTATACTTGTAATAAGCCCCTGAAATAAAAGTAGGTAGGTTCTTACTACATACCCTGCCGTTTTCAATCACTGACATTACCCGTGGAAAGCTGGGAAATGACCTGAAAACTGATAATACTTACAACTCCGGGCACTTTAGGGAGTGTTTTCACTTGAATTTGCTTTCAAATACTAGGAATTCATGTTTCTACAGCTCAAAATTAGTGCAGAAAGACTGTAAGTGAGGACTATACTGCTTATGCTAACAATTGAGGCCGAATTTCTCAAGCGTCTTTTTGGTGAATCAGTTAATATCCTGATGGTTCCAGTACATACTTGTAAGAAAACTCTCTAATTGTGGTATATGTCTTAAAATACGCATTTAGAGTTTCCAGAAATGATTTCAAACTTGTAATAAGCACTTGAAATAAAAGTAAGTAGGTTCTTACTACATACCCTGCCGTTTCCAATCACTGACATTACCCGTGGAAAGCAGGGAAATGACCGGAAAACTGATAATATTTACAACTCCGGCCACTTTACAGAGCGTGTTCACTTGAATTTGCTTTAAAATACTACAAATTCAAGTTTATACAGCTCAAAATTAGTGTAGGAAGACTGTAAGTGAGGACTATACTGCTTATGTTTACAATTGAGGCTGAATTTCTAGAGCGTCTTTTTGGTGAAAAAGTTAATATCCTGATGGTTCCAGTACATATTGTAAGAAAACTGTCTAATTGTTGTATAACTTTTAAAATACGCATTTAGAGTTTCCAGAAATGATTTAAAACTTGTAATAAGCACTTGAAATAAAAGTAAGTAGGTTCTTACTACATACCCTGCCGTTTTCAATCACTGACATTACCCGTGGAGCAGGGAAATGACCAGAAAACTGATAATATTTAAAACTCTGGCCTCTTTACCGAGCGTTTTCACTTGAATTTGCTTTGAAATATTAGGAATCCATGTTTATACAGTTAAAAATTAGTGTAGAAAGACTGTAAGTGACGACTATACTCCTTATGTTTACAATTAAGGCCGAATTTCTCTAGCGTCCTTTTGGTGAATCAGTTAATATCCTGACTGTTCCAGTACATACTTGTAAGAAAACTGTCTAATTGTGGTATAACTCTTAAAATACGCATTTAGAGTTTCCAGGAATCATTAAAATCTTGTAATAAACACTTGAAATTAAAGTAAGTAGATTATTACTACATTTCCTTCCGTTTTCAATCACTGACATTACCCGTGGAAAGCAGGGAAATGAACAATTAACTGAAAATATATACAACTCCCGGCACTTTAGGGAGTGTTTTCACTTGAATTTGCTTTCAAATACTAGGAATTCCCGTTTATGCAGCTGAAAATTAGTGTAGAAAGACTGTAAGTGAGGACTATACTGCTTATGTTTACAATTGAGGCCGAATTTCTCGAGCGTCTTTTTGGTGAATCTGTTAATATCCTGACGGTTCCAGTACATACTTGTAAGAAAACTCTCTAATTGTGGTATAACTCTTAAAATACGCTTTTACAGTTTCCAGAAATGATTTCAAACTTGTAATAAGCACTTGAAATAAAAGTAAGTAGGTTCTTACTACGTACCCTGCAGTTTTCAATCACTGACATTACCCGAGGAAAGCAAGGTAATGACCTGAAAACTGATAATATTTACAACTCCGGCAACTTTAGCGAGCGTTTTCACTTGAATTTGCTTTCAAATATTAGGAATTCATGTTTATACAGCTCAAAATTAGTGTAGAAAGACTGTAAGTGAGGACTATACTGCTTATGTTTACAATTGAGGCCGAATTTCTCAAGCGTCTTTTTAGTGAATCAGTTAATATGCTGATGGTTCCAGTACATACTTGTAAGAAACGCTGTAATTGTGGTATAACTCTTAAAATATACATTTAGAGTTTCCAGAAATGATTTCAAACTTGTAATATGCACTTGAAATAAAAGTAAGTAGGGTCTTACTACATACCCTGCCGTTTTCAATCACTGACATTACCCGTGGAAAGCAGGGAAATGACCAGAAAACTGAAAATATTTACAACTCCGGGCACTTTAGGGAGTGTTTTTACTTGAATTTGCTTTCAAATACTAGGAATTCATGTTTATACAGCTCAAAATTAGTGTAGAAAGACTGAAAGTGAGGACTATACTGGTTATGTTTACAATTGAGGCCGAATTTCTCGAGCGTCTTATTGGTGAATCAGTTAATATCCTGACGGTTCCAGTACATACTTGTAAGAAAACTCTCTAATTGTGGTATAAGTCTTAAAATACGCATTTAGAGTTTCCAGAAATGATTTCAAACTTGTAATAAGCACTTGAAATAAAAGTAAGTAGGTTCTTACTACATACCCTGCCGTTTTCAATCACTGACATTACCCGTGGAAAGCAGGGAAATGACCAGAAAACTGATAATATTTACAACTCCGGCCACTTTAGCGAGCGTTTTCACTTGAATTTCCTTTAAAATATTACGAATTCATGTTTATACAGCTCAAAATTAGTGTAGAAAGACTGTAAGTGAGGACTATACTGCTTATGTTTACAATTGAGGACGAATTTCTCGAATGTCTTTTTGGTGAATCTGTTAATATCCTGACGGTTCCAGTACATACTTGTAAAAAAACTCTCTAATTGTGGTATAACTCTTATAACATGCATTTAGAGTTTCCAGAAATGATTTAAAACTTGTAATAAGCACTTGAAATAAAAGTAAGTAGGTTCTTAATACATACCCTGCCGTGTTCAATCACTGAGATTACCCGTCGAAAGCTGGGAAATGACCTGAAAACTGATAATACTTACAACTCCGGGCACTTTAGGGAGTGTTTTCACTTGAATTTGCTTTCAAATACTAGTAATTCATGTTTCTTCAGCTCAAAATTAGTGTTGAAAGACTGTAAGTGAGGACTATACTGCTTATGTTTACAATTGAGGCCGAATTTCTCGAGCGTCTTTTTGGTGAATCTGTTAATATCCTGACGGTTCCAATACATACTTGTAAGAAAACTCTCTAATTGTGGTATAAGTCTTAAAATACGCATTTAGAGTTTCCAGAAATGATTTAAAACTTGTAATAAGCACTTGAAATAAAAGTAAGTAGGTTCTTACTACATACCCTGCCGTTTTCAATCACTGACATTACCCGTGGAAAGCAGGGAAATGACCAGAAAACTGATAATATTTACAAGTCCGGCCACTTTAGCGAGCGTTTTCACTTGATATGCTTTCAAATGTTAGGAATTCATGTATATACAGCTCAAAATTAGTGTAGAAAGACTGTAAGTGAGGACTATACTGCTTATGTTTAAAATTGAGGCCGAATTTCTCGAGCGTCTTTTTGGTGAATCTGTTAATATCCTGACGGTTCCAGTAAAACTTGTAAGAAAACTGTCTAATTGCGGTATAAGCCTTAAATACGCATTTAGAGTTTCCAGAAATGATTTCAAACTTGTAATAAGCACTTGAAATAAAAGTAAGTAGGTTCTTACTACATACCCTGCCGTTTTCAATCACTGACATTACCCGTGGGAAGCAGGGAAATGACCAGAAAACTGAAAATATTTACAACTCCGGGCACTTTAGGGAGTGTTTTCACTTGAATTTGCTTTCAAATACTAGGAATTCATGTTTCTACCGCTCAAAATTAGTGTAGAAAGACTGTAAGTGAGGACTATACTGCTTATGTTTACAATTGAGGCCGAATTTCTCGAGCGTCTTTTTGGTGAAAAAGTTAATATCCTGACGGTTACAGTACATACTTGTAAGAAAACTGTCTAATTGCGGTATAAGTCTTAAAATACGCATTTAGAGTTTCCAGAAATGATTTCAAACTTGTAATAAGCACTTGAAATAAAAGTAAGTAGGTCCTTACTACATACCCTGCCGTTTTCAATCACTGACATTACCCTTAGAAAGCAGGGAAATGACCAGAAAACTGAAAATATTTATAACTCCGGGCACTTTAGGGAGTGTTTTCATTTGAATTTGCTTTCAAATATTAGGAATCCATGTTTATACAGCTCAAAATTAGTGTAGAAAGACTGTAAGTGAGGACTATACTGCTTATGTTTACAATTTAGGCCGAATTTCTCAAGCTTCTTTTTGGTGAATCAGTCAATAACCTGACGGTTCCAGTACATACTTGTAAGAAAATTTCTAATTGTAGTATAACTCTTAAAATACGCATTTAGAGTTTCCAGAAATGATTTAAACTTGTAATAAGCCCTTGAAATAAAAGTAGGTAGGTTCTTACTACATACCCTGCCATTTTCAATCACTGACTTTACCCGTGGAAAGCAGGGAAATGACCAGAAATTTGATAATATTTACAACTCCGGCCACTTTAGAGAGCGTTTTCAATTGAATTGGCTTTCAAATATTAGGAATCAGGTTTATACAGCTCAAAGTTAGTGTAGAAAGACTGTAAGTGAGGACTATACTGCTTATGTTTACACTTGAGGCGGAATTTCTTGAGCGTCTTTTTGGTGTATCAGTTAATATCCTGACGGTTCCAGTACATACTTGTAAGAAAACTGTCTAATTGGGGTATAAGTCTTAAAATACGCATTTAGAGTTTCCAGAAATGATTTCAAACTTTAATAAGCACTTGAAATAAAAGTAAGTAGGTTCTTACTACATACCCTGCCGTTTTCAATCACTGACATTATCCGTGGAAAGCAGGGAAATTACCGGAAAACTGATAATATTTACAACTCCGGCCACTTTACAGAGCGTTTTCACTTGAATTTGCTTTAAAATACTACAAATTCAAGTTTATACAGCTCAAAATTAGTGTAGAAAGACTGTAAGTGAGGACTATACTGCTTATGTTTACAATTGAGGCCGAATTTCTCGAGTGTCTTTTTGGTGAAAAAGTTAATATCCTGATGGTTCCAGTACATAATGTAAGAAAACTGTCTAATTGTTGTATAACTTTTAAAATACGCATTTAGAGTTTCCAGAAATGATTTAAAACTTGTAATAAGCACTTGAAATAAAAGTAAGTAGGTTCTTACTACATACCCTGCCGTTTTCAATCACTGACATTACCCGTGGAGCAGGGAAATGACCAGAAAACTGATAATATTTAAAACTCTGGCCTCTTTACCGAGCGTTTTCACTTGAATTTGCTTTGAAATATTAGGAATCCATGTTTATACAGTTAAAAATTAGTGTAGAAAGACTGTAAGTGAGGACTATACTCCTTATGATTACAATTAAGGGCGAATTTCTCTAGCGTCCTTTTGGTGAATCAGTTAATATCCTGACGGTTCCAGTACATACTTGTAAGAAAACTGTCTAATTGTGGTATAACTCTTAAAATACGCATTTAGAGTTTCCAGGAATGATTAAAATCTTGTAATAAACACTTGAAATTAAAGTAAGTAGATTATTACTGCATTTCCTGCCGTTTTCAATCACTGACATTACTCTTAGAAAGCAGGGAAATGACCAGAAAACTGAAAATATTTACAACTCCGGGCACTTTACGGAGTGTTTTCACTTGAATTTGCTTTCAAATACTACGAATTCCTGTTTATACAGCTCAAAGTTAGTGTAGAAAGACTGTAAGTGAGAACTATACTGCTTATGTTTACAATTGAGGCCGAATTTTCCAGCGTCTTTTTGGTGAATCTGTTAATATCCTGACGGTTCCAGTACATACTTGTAAGAAACTCTCTAATTGTTGTATAACTCTTAAAATACGCATTTAGAGTTTCCAGAAATGATTTAAACTTGTAATAAGCCCTTGAAATAAAAGTAGGTAGGTTCTTACTACATACCCTGCCGTTTTCAATCACTGACTTTACCCGTGGAAAGCAGGGAAATGACCAGAAATTTGATAATATTTACAACTCCGGCCACTTTAGAGAGCGTTTTCAATTGAATTGGCTTTCAAATATTAGGAATCAGGTTTATACAGCTCAAAGTTAGTGTAGAAAGACTGTAAGTGAGGACTATACTGCTTATGTTTACACTTGAGGCGGAATTTCTTGAGCGTCTTTTTGGTGTATCAGTTAATATCCTGACGGTTCCAGTACATACTTGTAAGAAAACTGTCTAATTGCGGTATAAGTCTTAAAATACGCATTTAGAGTTTCCAGAAATGATTTCAAACTTGTAATAAGCACTTGAAATAAAAGTAAGTAGGTCCTTACTACATACCCTGCCGTTTTCAATCACTGACATTACCCGTGGAAAGCAGGGAAATGACCGGAAAACTGATAATATTTACAACTCCGGCCACTTTACAGAGCGTTTTCACTTGAATTTGCTTTAAAATACTACAAATTCAAGTTTATACAGCTCAAAATTAGTGTAGAAAGACTGTAAGTGAGGACTATACTGCTTATGTTTACAATTGAGGCCGAATTTCTCGAGCGTCTTTTTGGTGAAAAAGTTAATATCCTGATGGTTCCAGTACATAATGTAAGAAAACTGTCTAATTGTTGTATAACTTTTAAAATACGCATTTAGAGTTTCCAGAAATGATTTAAAACTTGTAATAAGCACTTGAAATAAAAGTGAGTAGGTTCTTACTACATACCCTGCCGTTTTCAATCACTGACATTACCCGTGGAGCAGGGAAATGACCAGAAAACTGATAATATTTAAAACTCTGGCCTCTTTACCGAGCGTTTTCACTTGAATTTGCTTTGAAATATTAGGAATCCATGTTTATACAGTTAAAAATTAGTGTAGAAAGACTGTAAGTGAGGACTATACTCCTTATGATTACAATTAAGGGCGAATTTCTCTAGCGTCCTTTTGGTGAATCAGTTAATATCCTGACGGTTCCAGTACATACTTGTAAGAAAACTGTCTAATTGTGGTATAACTCTTAAAATACGCATTTAGAGTTTCCAGGAATGATTAAAATCTTGTAATAAACACTTGAAATTAAAGTAAGTAGATAATTACTGCATTTCCTGCCGTTTTCAATCACTGACATTACTCTTAGAAAGCAGGGAAATGACCAGAAAACTGAAAATATTTACAACTCCGGGCACTTTACGGAGTGTTTTCACTTGAATTTGCTTTCAAATACTACGAATTCCTGTTTATACAGCTCAAAGTTAGTGTAGAAAGACTGTAAGTGAGGACTATACTGCTTATGTTTACAATTGAGGCCGAATTTTCGAGCGTCTTTTTGGTGAATCTGTTAATATCCTGATGGTTGCAGTACATACTTGTAAGAAACGCTGTAATTGTGGTATAACTCTTAAAATATACATTTAGAGTTTCCAGAAATGATTTCAAACTTGTAATAAGCACTTGAAATAAAAGTAAGTAGGTTCTTACTACATACCCTGCAGTTTTCAATCACTGACATTACCCGTGGAAAGCAGGGAAATGACCAGAAAACTGAAAATATTTGCAACTCCGGGCACTTTAGGGAGTGTTTTCACTTGAATTTGCTTTCAAATACTAGGAATTCATGTTTCTACAGCTCAAAATTAGTGTAGAAAGACTGTAAGTGAGGACTATACTGCTTATGTTAACAATTGAGGCCGAATTTCTTGAGTGTCTTATTGGTGATTCAGTGAATATCCTGACGGTTCCAGTACATACTTGTAAGAAAACTCTCTAATTGTGGTATATGTCTTAAAATACGCATTTAGAGTTTCCAGAAATGATTTCAAACTTGTAATAAGCACTTGAAATAAAAGTAAGTAGGTTCTTACTACATACCCTGCTGTTTTCAATCACTGACATTACCCGTGGAAAGCAGGGAAATGACCAGAAAACTGATAATATTTACAACTCCGGCCACTTTAGCGAACGTTTTCACTTGAATATGCTTTCAAATATTAGGAATTCATGTTTATACAGCTCAAAATTAGTGTAGAAAGACTGTAAGTGAGGACTATACTGCTTATGTTTACAATTGAGGCTGAATTTCTCGAGCGTCTTTTTGGTGAATCAGTTAATATCCTGACGGTTCCAGTAATACTTGTAAGAAAACTGTCTAATTGCGGTATATGTCTTAAAATACGCATTTAGAGTTTCCAGAAATGATTTCAAACTTGTAATAACCACTTGAAATAAAAGTAAGTAGGTTCTTACTACATACCCTGCCGTTTTCAATCACTGACATTACCCGTGGAAAGCAGGGAAATGACCAGAAAACTGATAATATTTACAACTCCGGCAACTTTACAGAGCGTTTTCACTTGAATTTCCTTTAAAATATTACGAATTCAAGTTTATACAGCTCAAAATTAGTGTAGAAAGACTGTAAGTGAGGACTATACTGCTTATGTTTACAATAGAGGCCGAATTTCTCGAGCGTCTTTCTGGTGAAACTGTTTATATCCTGACGGTTCCAGTACATACTTGTAAGAAAACTCTCTAATTGTGGTATATGTCTTAAAATACGCATTTAGAGTTTCCAGAAATGATTTAAAACTTGTAATCAGCACTTGAAATAAAAGTAAGTAGGTTCTTAATACATACCCTGCCGTGTTCAATCACTGACATTACCCGTGGAAAGCTGGGAAATGACCTGAAAACTGATAATACTTACAACTCTGGGCACTTTAGGGAGTGTTTTCACTTGAATTTGCTTTCAAATACTAGGAATTCATGTTTCTACAGCTCAAAATTAGTGTAGAAAGACTGTAATTGAGGACTATACTGCTTATGTTTACAATTGAGGCCGAATTTCTCGAGCGTCTTTTTGCTGAAACAGTTAATATCCTGATGGTTCCAGTACATACTTGTAAGAAACTCTCTAATTGTGGTATAACTCTAAAAATACGCATGTAGAGATTCCAGAAATGATTTCAAACTTGTAATAAGCACTTGAAATAAAAGTAAGTAGGTTCTTACTACATACCCTGCCGTTTTCAATCACTGACATTACCCGTGGAAAGCAGAAAATGACCAGAAAACTGATAATATTTAAAACTCTGGCCTCTTTACCGAGCGTTTTCACTTGAATTTGCTTTGAAATATTAGGAATCCATGTTTATACAGTTAAAAATTAGTGTAGAAAGACTGTAAGTGAGGACTATACTCCTTATGATTACAATTAAGGGCGAATTTCGCTAGCGTCCTTTGGGTGAATCAGTTAATATCCTGACGGTTCCAGTACATACTTGTAAGAAAACTGTCTAATTGTGGTATAACTCTTAAAATACGCATTTAGAGTTTCCAGGAATGATTAAAATCTTGTAATAAACACTTGAAATTAAAGTAAGTAGATTATTACTACATTTCCTGCCTTTTTCAATCACTGACATTACCCGTGGAAAGCAGGGAAATGACCAATAAACTGACAATATTTACAACTCCCGGCACTTTAGGGAGTGTTTTCACTTGAATTTGCCTTCAAATACTAGGAATTCCTGTTTATACAGCTCAAAATTAGTGTAGAAAGACTGTAAGTGAGGATGATACTGCTTATGTTTACAATTGAGGCCGAATTTCTCGAGCGTCTTTTTGGTGAAAAAGTTAATATCCTGAGGGTTCCAGTACATACTTGTAAGAAAACTGTCTAATTGTGGTATAACTCTTAAAATACGCATTTAGAGTTTCCAGAAATGATTTAAAATTTGTAATAAGCACTTGAAATCAAAGTAAGTAGGTCCTTACTACATACCCTGCCGTTTTCAATCACTGTCATTACCCTTAGAAAGCAGGGAAATGACCAGAAAACTGAAAATATTTACAACTCCGGGCACTTTAGGGAGTGTTTTCACTTGAATTTGCTTTCAAATATTAGGAATCCATGTTTATACAGCTCAAAATTAGTGTAGAAAGACTGTAAGTGAGTACTATACTGCTTATGTTTACAATTTAGCCCGAATTTCTCAAGCTTCTTTTTGGTGAATCAGTCAATTACCTGACGGTTCCAGTACATACTTGTAAGAAAATGTCTAATTGTAGTATAACTCTTAAAATAGGCATTTAGAGTTTCCAGAAATGATTTAAACTTGTAATAAGCCCTTGAAATGAAAGTAGATAGGTTCTTACTACATAGCCTGCCGTTTTCAATCACTGACTTTACCCGTAGAAAGCAGGGAAATGACCAGAAATTTCATAATATTTACAACTCCAGCCACTTTAGAGAGCGTTTTCACTTGAATTTGCTTTAAAATATTACGAATTCAAGTTCATACAGCTCAAAATTAGTGTAGAAAGACTGTAAGTGAGGGCTATACTGCTTATGTTTACAATTGAGGCCGAATTTCTCGAGTGTCTTTTTGGTGAAAAAGTTAATATCCTGATGGTTCCAGTACATACTTGTAAGAAAACTGTCTAATTGTGGTATAACTCTTAAAATACGCATTTAGAGTTTCCAGAAATGATTTAAACTTGTAATAAGCCCTTGAAATAAAAGTAGGGAGGTTCTTACTACATACCCTGCCGTTTTCAATCACTGACATTACCCGTGGAGCAGAGAAATGACCAGAAAACTGATAATATTTTCAACTCTGGCCTCTTTACCGAGCGTTTTCACTTGAATTTGCTTTGAAATATTAGGAATCCATGTTTATACAGGTCAAAATTAGTGTAGAAAGACTGTAAGAGAGGACTATACTCCTTATGTTTACAATTAAGGCCAAATTTCTCTAGCGTCCTTTTGGTGAATCATTTAATATCCTGACGGTTCCAGTATATACTCGTAAGAAAACTGTCTAATTGTGGTATAACTCTTAAAATACACATTTAGAGTTTCCAGAAATGATTTAAACTTGTAATAAGCCCTTGAAATAAAAGTAGGTAGGTTCTTAGTACATACCCTGGCGTTTTCAATCACTGACATTACCCGTGGAGCAGAGAAATGAACAGAAAATTGATAATATTTACAACTCTGGCCTCTTTACCGAGCGTTTTCACTTGAATTTGCTGTGAAATATTAGGAATCCATGTTTATACAGGTCAAAATTAGTGTAGAAAGACTGTAAGAGAGGACTATACTCCTTATGTTTACAATTAAGGCCAAATTTCTCTAGCGTCCTTTTGGTGAATCAGTTAATATCCTGACGGTTCCAGTACATACTCGTAAGAAAACTGTCTAATTGTGGTATAACTCTTAAAATACGCATTTAGAGTTTCCAGGAATGATTAAAATCTTGTAATAAACACTTGAAATTAAAGTAAGTAGATTATTACTGCATTTCCTGCCGTTTTCAATCACTGACATTACCCTTAGAAAGCAGGGAAATGACCAGAAAACTGAAAATATTTACAACTCCGGGCACTTTACGGAGTGTTTTCACTTGAATTTGCTTTCAAATACTACGAATTCCTGTTTATACAGCTCAAAGTTAGTGTAGAAAGACTGTAAGTGAGGACTATACTGCTTATGTTTACAATTGAGGCCGAATTTTGGAGCGTCTTTTTGGTGAATTTGTTACTATCCTGACGGTTCCAGTACATACTTGTATGAAACTCTCTAATTGTGGTATAACTCTTAAAATACGCATGTAGAGTTTCCAGAAATGATTTATACTTGTAATAAGGCCTTGAAATAAAAGTAGGTAGGTTCTTACTACATACCCTGCCGTTTTCAATCATTGACATTACCCGTGGAAAGCTGGGAAATGACCTGAAAACTGATTATACTTACAACTCCGGGCACTTTAGGGAGTGTTTTCACTTGAATTTGCTTTCAAATACTAGGAATTCATGTTTCTACAGCTCAAAATTAGGGTAGAAAGACTGTAAGTGAGGACTATACTGCTTATGCTAACAATTGAGGCCGAATTTCTCAAGCGTCTTTTTGGTGAATCAGTTAATATCCTGATGGTTCCAGTACATACTTGTAAGAAACGCTGTAATTGTGGTATAACTCTTAAAATATACATTTAGAGTTTACAGATATGATTTCAAACTTGTAATAAGCACTTGAAATAAAAGTAAGTAGGGTCTTACTACATACCCTGCCGTTTTCAATCACTGACATTGCCCGTGGAAAGCAGGGTAATGACCAGAAAACTGAAAATATTTACAACTCCGGGCACTTTAGGGAGTGTTTTTACTTGAATTTGCTTTCAAATACTAGGAATTCAAGTTTATACAGCTCAAAATTAGTGTAGAAAGACTGTAAGTGAGTACTATACTGCTTATGTTTACAATTGAGGACGAATTTCTCGAGCGTCTTTTTGGTGAATCTGTTAATATCCTGACGGTTCCAGTACATACTTGTAAAAAAACTCTCTAATTGTGGTATAACTCTTATAACATGCATTTAGAGTTTCCAGAAATGATTTAAAACTTGTAATAAGCACTTGAAATAACAGTAAGTAGGTTCTTAATACATACCCTGCCGTGTTCAATCACTGACATTACCCGTGGAAAGCAGGGAAATGACCAGAAAACTGATAATATTTACAACTCCGGCAACTTTACAGAGCGTTTTCACTTGAATTTCCTTTAAAATATTACGAATTCAAGTTTATACAGCTCAAAATTAGTGTAGAAAGACTGTAAGTGAGGACTATACTGCTTATGTTTACAATTGAGGCCGAATTTCTCGAGCGTCTTTTTGGTGAATCTGTTAATATCCTGACGGTTCCAGTACATACTTGTAAGAAAACTCTCTAATTGTGGTATAACTCTTAAAATACGCATTTACAGTTTCCAGAAATGATTTCAAACTTGTAATAAGCACTTCAAATAAAAGTAAGTAGGTTCTTACTACATACCCTGCCGTTTTCAATCACTGACATTACCCGTGGAAAGCAGTGAAATGACCAGAATACTGATAATATTTACAACTCCGGCCACTTTAGCGAGCGTTTTCACTTGAATTTCCTTTAAAATATTACGAATTCAAGTTTATACAGCTCAAAATTAGTGTAGAAAGACTGTAAGTGAGGATGATACTGCTTATGTTTACAATTGAGGCCGAATTTCTCGAGCGTCTTTTTGGTGAAAAAGTTAATATCCTGAGGGTTCCAGTACATACTTGTAAGAAAACTGTCTAATTGTGGTATAACTCTTAAAATACGCATTTAGAGTTTCCAGAAATGATTTAAAACTTGTAATAAGCACTTGAAATAAAAGTAAGTAGGTCCTTACTACATACCCTGCCGTTTTCAATCACTGACATTACCCTTAGGAAGCAGGGAAATGACCAGAAAACTGAAAATATTTACAACTCCAGGCACTTTAGGGAGTGTTTTCACTTGAATTTGCTTTCAAATATTAGGAATCCATGTTTATACAGCTCAAAATTAGTGTAGAAAGACTGTAAGTGAGTACTATACTGCTTATGTTTACAATTTAGGCCGAATTTCTCAAGCTTCTTTTTGGTGAATCAGTCAATAACCTGACGGTTCCAGTACATACTTGTAAGAAAATGTCTAATTGTAGTATAACTCTTAAAATAGGCATTTAGAGTTTCCAGAAATGATTTAAACTTGTAATAAGCCCTTGAAATGAAAGTAGATAGGTTCTTACTACATAGCCTGCCATTTTCAATCACTGACTTTACCCGTAGAAAGCAGGGAAATGACCAGAAATTTCATAATATTTACAACTCCGGCCACTTTAGAGAGCGTTTTTACTTGAATTTGCTTTAAAATATTACGAATTCAAGTTCATACAGCTCAAAATTAGTGTAGAAAGACTGTAAGTGAGGGCTATACTGCTTATGTTTACAATTGAGGCCGAATTTCTCGAGTGTCTTTTTGGTGAAAAAGTTAATATCCTGATGGTTCCAGTACATACTTGTAAGAAAACTGTCTAATTGTGGTATAACTCTTAAAATACGCATTTAGAGTTTCCAGAAATGATTTAAACTTGTAATAAGCCCTTGAAATAAAAGTAGGGAGGTTCTTACTACATACCCTGCCGTTTTCAATCACTGACATTACCCGTGGAGCAGAGAAATGACCAGAAAACTGATAATATTTACAACTCTGGCCTCTTTACCGAGCGTTTTCACTTGAATTTGCTTTGAAATATTAGGAATCCATGTTTATACAGGTCAAAATTAGTGTAGAAAGACTGTAAGAGAGGACTATACTCCTTATGTTTACAATTAAGGCCAAATTTCTCTAGCGTCCTTTTGGTGAATCATTTAATATCCTGACGGTTCCAGTATATACTCGTAAGAAAACTGTCTAATTGTGGTATAACTCTTAAAATACACATTTAGAGTTTCCAGAAATGATTTAAACTTGTAATAAGCCCTTGAAATAAAAGTAGGTAGGTTCTTAGTACATACCCTGGCGTTTTCAATCACTGACATTACCCGTGGAGCAGAGAAATGAACAGAAAATTGATAATATTTACAACTCTGGCCTCTTTACCGAGCGTTTTCACTTGAATTTGCTGTGAAATATTAGGAATCCATGTTTATACAGGTCAAAATTAGTGTAGAAAGACTGTAAGAGAGGACTATACTCCTTATGTTTACAATTAAGGCCAAATTTCTCTAGCGTCCTTTTGGTGAATCAGTTAATATCCTGACGGTTCCAGTACATACTCGTAAGAAAACTGTCTAATTGTGGTATAACTCTTAAAATATGCATTTAGAGTTTCCAGGAATGATTAAAATCTTGTAATAAACACTTGAAATTAAAGTAAGTAGATTATTACTGCATTTCCTGCCGTTTTCAATCACTGACATTACCCTTAGAAAGCAGGGAAATGACCAGAAAACTGAAAATATTTACAACTCCGGGCACTTTACGGAGTGTTTTCACTTGAATTTGCTTTCAAATACTACGAATTCCTGTTTATACAGCTCAAAGTTAGTGTAGAAAGACTGTAAGTGAGGACTATACTGCTTATGTTTACCATTGAGGCCGAATTTTGGAGCGTCTTTTTGGTGAATCTGTTAATATCCTGACGGTTCCAGTACATACTTGTAAGAAACTCTCTAATTGTGGTATAACTCTTAAAATACGCATGTAGAGTTTCCAGAAATGATTTATACTTGTAATAAGCCCTTGAAATAAAAGTAGGTAGGTTCTTACTACATACCCTGCCGTTTTCAATTACTGACATTACCCGTGGAAAGCTGGGAAATGACTTGAAAACTGATTATACTTACAACTCCGGGCACTTTAGGGAGTGTTTTCATTTGAATTTGCTTTCAAATATTAGGAATCCATGTTTATACAGCTCAAAATTAGTGTAGAAAGACTGTAAGTGAGTACTATACTGCTTATGTTTACAATTTAGGCCGAATTTCTCAAGCTTCTTTTTGGTGAATCAGTCAATATCCTGATGGTTCCAGTACATACTTGTAAGAAAACTGTCTAATTGTGGTATAACTCTTAAAATACGCATTTAGAGTTTCCAGAAATGATTTAAACTTGTAATAAGCCCTTGAAATAAAAGTAGGGAGGTTCTTACTACATACCCTGCCGTTTTCAATCACTGACATTACCCGTGGAGCAGAGACATGACCAGAAAACTGATAATATTTTCAACTCTGGCCTCTTTACCGAGCGTTTTCACTTGAATTTGCTTTGAAATATTAGGAATCCATGTTTATACAGGTCAAAATTAGTGTAGAAAGACTGTAAGAGAGGACTATACTCCTTATGTTTACAATTAAGGCCAAATTTCTCTAGCGTCCTTTTGGTGAATCATTTAATATCCTGACGGTTCCAGTATATACTCGTAAGAAAACTGTCTAATTGTGGTATAACTCTTAAAATACACATTTAGAGTTTCCAGAAATGATTTAAACTTGTAATAAGCCCTTGAAATAAAAGTAGGTAGGTTCTTAGTACATACCCTGGCGTTTTCAATCACTGACATTACCCGTGGAGCAGAGAAATGAACAGAAAATTGATAATATTTACAACTCTGGCCTCTTTACCGAGCGTTTTCACTTGAATTTGCTGTGAAATATTAGGAATCCATGTTTATACAGGTCAAAATTAGTGTAGAAAGACTGTAAGAGAGGACTATACTCCTTATGTTTACAATTAAGGCCAAATTTCTCTAGCGTCCTTTTGGTGAATCAGTTAATATCCTGACGGTTCCAGTACATACTCGTAAGAAAACTGTCTAATTGTGGTATAACTCTTAAAATACGCATTTAGAGTTTCCAGGAATGATTAAAATCTTGTAATAAACACTTGAAATTAAAGTAATTAGATTATTACTGCATTTCCTGCCGTTTTCAATCACTGACATTACCCTTAGAAAGCAGGGAAATGACCAGAAAACTGAAAATATTTACAACTCCGGGCACTTTACGGAGTGTTTTCACTTGAATTTGCTTTCAAATACTACGAATTCCTGTTTATACAGCTCAAAGTTAGTGTAGAAAGACTGTAAGTGAGGACTATACTGCTTATGTTTACAATTGAGGCCGAATTTTGGAGCGTCTTTTTGGTGAATCTGTTAATATCCTGACGGTTCCAGTACATACTTGTAAGAAACTCTCTAATTGTGGTATAACTCTTAAAATTCGCATGTAGAGTTTCCAGAAATGATTTATACTTGTAATAAGCCCTTGAAATAAAAGTAAGTAGGTTCTTACTACATACCCTGCCGTTTTCAATCACTGACATTACCCCTGGAAAGCAGGGAAATGACCTGAAAACTGATAATATTTACAACTCCGGCCACTTTAGCGAGCGTTTTCACTTGAATTTGCTTTAAAATATTAGGAATTCATGTTTATACAGCTCAAAATTAGTGTAGAAAGACTGTAAGTGAGGACTATACTGCTTATGTTTACAATTGAGGCCGAATTTCTCAAGCGTCTTTTTAGTGAATCAGTTAATATCCTGATGGTTCCAGTACATACTTGTAAGAAACGCTGTAATTGTGGTATAACTCTTAAAATATACATTTAGAGTTTCCAGAAATGATTTCAAACTTGTAATAAGCACTTGAAATAAAAGTAAGTAGGTTCTTAATACATACCCTGCCATGTTCAATCACTGACATTACCCGTGGAAAGCAGGGAAATGACCAGAAAACTGATAATATTTACAACTCCGGCAACTTTACAGAGCGTTTTCACTTGAATTTCCTTTAAAATATTACGAATTCAAGTTTATACAGCTCAAAATTAGTGTAGAAAGACTGTAAGTGAGGACTATACTGCTTATGTTTACAATAGAGGCCGAATTTCTCGAGCGTCTTTTTGGTGATTCTGTTAATATCCTGACGGTTCCAGTACATACTTGTAAGAAAACTCTCTAATTGTGGTATAACTCTTAAAATATGCATTTAGAGTTTCCAGAAATGATTTCAAACTTGTAATAAGCACTTGAAATAAAAGTAAGTAGGTTCTTACTACATACCCTACTGTTTTCAATCACTGACATTACCCGTGGAAAGCAGGGAAATGACCAGAAAACTGATAATATTTACAACTCCGGCCACTTTAGCGAGCGTTTTCACTTGAATTTGCTTTCAAATGTTGGAATTCATGTTTATACAGCTCAAAATTAGTGTAGAAAGACTGTAAGTGAGGACTATACTGCTTATGTTTACAATTGAGGCTGAATTTCTCGAGCATCTTTTTGGTGAATCAGTTATTATCCTGACGGTTCCAGTAACACTTGTAAGAAAACTGTCTAATTGCGGTATAAGTCTTAAAATACGCACTTAGAGTTTCCAGAAATGATTTCAAACTTGTAATAAGCACTTGTAATAAAAGTAAGTAGGTTCTTACTACATACCCTGCCGTTTTCAATCACTGACATTACCCGTGGAAAGCAGGGAAATGACCAGAAAACTGATAATATTTACAACTCCGGCAACTTTACAGAGCGTTTTCACTTGAATTTCCTTTAAAATATTACGAATTCAAGTTTATACAGCTCAAAATTAGTGTAGAAAGACTGTAAGTGAGGACTATACTGCTTATGTTTAAAATTGAGGCCGAATTTCTCAAGCGTCTTTTTGGTGAATCTGTTAATATTCTGACGGTTCCAGTAATACTTGTAAAAAAACTGTCTAATTGCGGTATAAGTCTTAAAATACGCATTTAGAGTTTCCAGAAATGATTTCAAACTTGTAATAAGCACTTGAAATAAAAGTAAGTAGGTTCTTAATACATACCCTCCCGTGTTCAATCACTGACATTACCCGTGGAAAGCTGGGAAATGACCTGAAAACTGATAATACTTACAACTCCTGGCACTTTAGGGGTGTGTTGTCACTTGAATTTGCTTTCAAATACTAGGAATTCATGTTTCTACAGCTCAAAATTAGTGTAGAAAGACTGTAAGTGAGGACTAAACTGCTTATGTTTACAATTGAGGCCGAATTTCTCAAGCGTCTTTTTGGTGAATCAGTTAATATCCTGATGGTTCCAGTACATACTTGTAAGAAACGCTGTAATTGTGGTATAACTCTTAAAATATACATTTAGAGTTTCCAGAAATGATTTCAAACTTGTAATAAGCACTTGAAATAAAAGTAAGTAGGTTCTTACTACATACCCTGCCGTTTTCAATCACTGATATTACCCGTGGAAAGCAGGGAAATGACCAGAAAACTGAAAATATTTACAACTCCGGGCACTTTAGGGAGTGTTTTCACTTGAATTTGCTTTCAAATACTAGGAATTCATGTTTCTACAGATCAAAATTAGTGTAGAAAGACTGTAAGTGAGGACTATACTGCTTATGTTTACAATTGAGGCCGAATTTCTCGAGTGTCTTATTGGTGAAATAGTGAATATCCTGACGGTTCCAGTACATACTTGTAAGAAAAATCTCTAATTGTGGTATATGTCTTAAAATACGCATTTAGAGTTTCCAGAAATGATTTCAAACTTGTATTAAGCACTTGAAATAAAAGTAAGTAGGTTCTTACTACATACCCTGCCGTTTTCAATCACTGACATTACCCGTGGAAAGCAGGGAAATGACCAGAATACTGATAATATTTACAACTCCGGCAACTTTACAGAGCGTTTTCACTTGAATTTCCTTTAAAATATTACGAATTCAAGTTTATACAGCTTAAAATTAGTGTAGAAAGACTGTAAGTGAGGACTATACTGCTTATGTTTACAATAGAGGCCGAATTTCTCGAGCGTCTTTTTGGTGAATCTGTTAATATCCTGACGGTTCCAGTACATACTTGTAAGAAAACTCTCTAATTGTGGTATAACTCTTAAAATACGCATGTAGAGTTTCCAGAAATGATTTCAAACTTGTAATAAGCACTTGAAATAAAAGTAAGTAGGTTCTTACTACATACCCTACTGTTTTCAATCACTGACATTACCCGTGGAAAGCAGGGAAATGACCAGAAAACTGATAATATTTACAACTCCGGCCACTTTAGCGAGCGTTTTCACTTGAATTTGCTTTCAAATGTTAGGAATTCATGTTTATACAGCTCAAAATTAGTGTAGAAAGACTGTAAGTGAGGACTATACTGCTTATGTTTACAATTGAGGCTGAATTTCTCGAGCATCTTTTTGGTGAATCAGTGAATATCCTGACGGTTCCAGTAACACTTGTAAGAAAACTGTCTAATTGCGGTATAAGTCTTAAAATACGCACTTAGAGTTTCCAGAAATGATTTCAAACTTGTAATAAGCACTTGTAATAAAAGTAAGTAGGTTCTTACTACATACCCTGCCGTTTTCAATCACTGACATTACCCGTGGAAAGCAGGGAAATGACCAGAAAACTGATAATATTTACAACTCCGGCAACTTTACAGAGCGTTTTCACTTGAATTTCCTTTAAAATATTACGAATTCAAGTTTATACAGCTCAAAATTAGTGTAGAAAGACTGTAAGTGAGGACTATACTGCTTATGTTTAAAATTGAGGCCGAATTTCTCAAGCGTCTTTTTGGTGAATCTGTTAATATCCTGACGGTTCCAGTAATACTTGTAAAAAAACTGTCTAATTGCGGTATAAGTCTTAAAATACGCATTTAGAGTTTCCAGAAATGATTTCAAACTTGTAATAAGCACTTGAAATAAAAGTAAGTAGGTTCTTAATACATACCCTCCTGTGTTCAATCACTGACATTACCCGTGGAAAGCTGGGAAATGACCTGAAAACTGATAATACTTACAACTCCTGGCACTTTAGGGAGTGTTGTCACTTGAATTTGCTTTCAAATACTAGGAATTCATGTTTCTACAGCTCAAAATTAGTGTAGAAAGACTGTAAGTGAGGACTAAACTGCTTATGTTTACAATTGAGGCCGAATTTCTCAAGCGTCTTTTTGGTGAATCAGTTAATATCCTGATGGTTCCAGTACATACTTGTAAGAAACGCTGTAATTGTGGTATAACTCTTAAAACATACATTTAGAGTTTCCAGAAATGATTTCAAACTTGTAATAAGCACTTGAAATAAAAGTAAGTAGGTTCTTACTACATACCCTGCCGTTTTCAATCACTGATATTACCCGTGGAAAGCAGGGAAATGACCAGAAAACTGAAAATATTTACAACTCCGGGCACTTTAGGGAGTGTTTTCACTTGAATTTGCTTTCAAATACTAGGAATTCATGTTTCTACAGATCAAAATTAGTGTAGAAAGACTGTAAGTGAGGACTATACTGCTTATGTTTACAATTGAGGCCGAATTTCTCGAGTGTCTTATTGGTGAAATAGTGAATATCCTGACGGTTCCAGTACATACTTGTAAGAAAAATCTCTAATTGTGGTATATGTCTTAAAATACGCATTTAGAGTTTCCAGAAATGATTTCAAACTTGTAATAAGCACTTGAAATAAAAGTAAGTAGGTTCTTACTACATACCCTGCCGTTTTCAATCACTGACATTACCCGTGGAAAGCAGGGAAATGACCAGAAAACTGATAATATTTACAACTCCGGCCACTTTAGCGAACGTTTTCACTTGAATTTGCTTTCAAATATTAGGAATTCATGTTTATACAGCTCAAAATTAGTGTAGAAAGACTGTAAGTGAGGACTATACTGCTTATGTTTACAATTGAGGCTGAATTTCTCGACCGTCTTTTTGGTGAATCAGTTAATATCCTGACGGTTCCAGTAATACTTGTAAGAAAACTGTCTAATTGCGGTATAAGTCTTAAAATACGCATTTAGAGTTTCCAGAAATGATTTCAAACTTGTAATAAGCACTTGAAATAAAAGTAAGTAGGTTCTTACTACATACCCTGCCGTTTTCAATCACTGACATTACCCGTGGAAAGCAGGGAAATGACCAGAAAACTGATAATATTTACAACTCCGGCAACTTTACAGAGCGTTTTCACTTGAATTTCCTTTAAAATATTACGAATTCAAGTTTATACAGCTTAAAATTAGTGTAGAAAGACTGTAAGTGAGGACTATACTGCTTATGTTTACAATAGAGGCCGAATTTCTCGAGCGTCTTTTTGGTGAATCTGTTAATATCCTGACGGTTCCAGTACATACTTGTAAGAAAACTCTCTAATTGTGGTATAACTCTTAAAATACGCATGTAGAGTTTCCAGAAATGATTTCAAACTTGTAATAAGCACTTGAAATAAAAGTAAGTAGGTTCTTACTACATACCCTACTGTTTTCAATCACTGACATTACCCGTGGAAAGCAGGGAAATGACCAGAAAACTGATAATATTTACAACTCCGGCCACTTTAGCGAGCGTTTTCACTTGAATTTGCTTTCAAATGTTAGGAATTCATGTTTATACAGCTCAAAATTAGTGTAGAAAGACTGTAAGTGAGGACTATACTGCTTATGTTTACAATTGAGGCTGAATTTCTCGAGCATCTTTTTGGTGAATCAGTTAATATCCTGACGGTTCCAGTAACACTTGTAAGAAAACTGTCTAATTGCGGTATAAGTCTTAAAATACGCACTTAGAGTTTCCAGAAATGATTTCAAACTTGTAATAAGCACTTGTAATAAAAGTAAGTAGGTTCTTACTACATACCCTGCCGTTTTCAATCACTGACATTACCCGTGGAAAGCAGGGAAATGACCAGAAAACTGATAATATTTACAACTCCGGCAACTTTACAGAGCGTTTTCACTTGAATTTCCTTTAAAATATTACGAATTCAAGTTTATACAGCTCAAAATTAGTGTAGAAAGACTGTAAGTGAGGACTATACTGCTTATGTTTAAAATTGAGGCCGAATTTCTCAAGCGTCTTTTTGGTGAATCTGTTAATATCCTGACGGTTCCAGTAATACTTGTAAAAAAACTGTCTAATTGCGGTATAAGTCTTAAAATACGCATTTAGAGTTTCCAGAAATGATTTCAAACTTGTAATAAGCACTTGAAATAAAAGTAAGTAGGTTCTTAATACATACCCTGCCGTTTTCAATCACTGACATTACCCGTGGAAAGCAGGGAAATGACCAGAAAACTGATAATATTTACAGCTCCGGCCACTTTAGCGTGCGTTTTCACTTGAATTTGCTTTCAAATATAAGGAATTCATGTTTATACAGCTCAAAATTAGTGTAGAAAGACTGTAAGTGAGGACTATACTGCTTATGTTTACAATTGAGGCTGAATTTCTCGAGCGTCTTTTTGGTGAATCAGTTAATATCCTGACGGTTCCAGTAATACTTGTAAGAAACGCTGTAATTGTGGTATAACTCTTAAAATACGCATTTAGAGTTTCCAGAAATGATTTCAAACTTGTAATAAGCACTTGAAATAAAAGTAAGTAGGTTCTTACTACATACCCTGCCGTTTTCAATCACTGACATTACCCGTGGAAAGCAGGGAAATGACCAGAAAACTGATAATATTTACAACTCCGGCCACTTTAGCGAACGTTTTCACTTGAATTTGCTTTCAAATATTAGGAATTCATGTTTATACAGCTCAAAATTAGTGTAGAAAGACTGTAAGTGAGGACTATACTGCTTATGTTTACAATTGAGGCTGAATTTCTCGACCGTCTTTTTGGTGAATCAGTTAATATCCTGACGGTTCCAGTAATACTTGTAAGAAAACTGTCTAATTGCGGTATAAGTCTTAAAATACGCATTTAGAGTTTCCAGAAATGATTTCAAACTTGTAATAAGCACTTGAAATAAAAGTAAGTAGGTTCTTACTACATACCCTGCCGTTTTCAATCACTGACATTACCCGTGGAAAGCAGGGAAATGACCAGAAAACTGAAAATATTTACAACTCCGGGCACTTTAGGGAGTGTTTTTACTTGAATTTGCTTTCAAATACTAGGAATTCATGTTTATACAGCTCAAAATTAGTGTAGAAAGACTGTCAGTGAGGACTATACTGCTTATGTTTACAATTGAGGCCGAATTTCTCGAGTGTCTTATTGGTGAATCAGTTAATATCCTGACGGTTCCAGTACATACTTGTAAGAAAACTCTCTAATTGTGGTATAAGTCTTAAAATACGCATTTAGAGTTTCCAGAAATGATTTCAAACTTGTAATAAGCACTTGAAATAAAAGTAAGTAGGTTCTTACTACATACCCTGCCGTTTTCAATCACTGACATTACCCGTGGAAAGCAGGGAAATGACCAGAAAACTGATAATATTTACAACTCCGGCAACTTTACAGAGCGTTTTCACTTGAATTTCCTTTAAAATATTACGAATTCAAGTTTATACAGCTCAAAATTAGTGTAGAAAGACTGTAAGTGAGGACTATACTGCTTATGTTTAAAATTGAGGCCGAATTTCTCAAGCGTCTTTTTGGTGAATCTGTTAATATCCTGACGGTTCCAGTAATACTTGTAAAAAAACTGTCTAATTGCGGTATAAGTCTTAAAATACGCATTTAGAGTTTCCAGAAATGATTTCAAACTTGTAATAAGCACTTGAAATAAAAGTAAGTAGGTTCTTAATACATACCCTGCCGTTTTCAATCACTGACATTACCCGTGGAAAGCAGGGAAATGACCAGAAAACTGATAATATTTACAGCTCCGGCCACTTTAGCGTGCGTTTTCACTTGAATTTGCTTTCAAATATAAGGAATTCATGTTTATACAGCTCAAAATTAGTGTAGAAAGACTGTAAGTGAGGACTATACTGCTTATGTTTACAATTGAGGCTGAATTTCTCGAGCGTCTTTTTGGTGAATCAGTTAATATCCTGACGGTTCCAGTAATACTTGTAAGAAACGCTGTAATTGTGGTATAACTCTTAAAATACGCATTTAGAGTTTCCAGAAATGATTTCAAACTTGTAATAAGCACTTGAAATAAAAGTAAGTAGGTTCTTACTACATACCCTGCCGTTTTCAATCACTGACATTACCCGTGGAAAGCAGGGAAATGACCAGAAAACTGATAATATTTACAACTCCGGCCACTTTAGCGAACGTTTTCACTTGAATTTGCTTTCAAATATTAGGAATTCATGTTTATACAGCTCAAAATTAGTGTAGAAAGACTGTAAGTGAGGACTATACTGCTTATGTTTACAATTGAGGCTGAATTTCTCGAGCGTCTTTTTGGTGAATCAGTTAATATCCTGACGGTTCCAGTAATACTTGTAAGAAAACTGTCTAATTGCGGTATAAGTCTTAAAATACGCATTTAGAGTTTCCAGAAATGATTTCAAACTTGTAATAAGCACTTGAAATAAAAGTAAGTAGGTTCTTACTACATACCCTGCCGTTTTCAATCACTGACATTACCCGTGGAAAGCAGGGAAATGACCAGAAAACTGAAAATATTTACAACTCCGGGCACTTTAGGGAGTGTTTTTACTTGAATTTGCTTTCAAATACTAGGAATTCATGTTTATACAGCTCAAAATTAGTGTAGAAAGACTGTCAGTGAGGACTATACTGCTTATGTTTACAATTGAGGCCGAATTTCTCGAGTGTCTTATTGGTGAATCAGTTAATATCCTGACGGTTCCAGTACATACTTGTAAGAAAACTCTCTAATTGTGGTATAAGTCTTAAAATACGCATTTAGAGTTTCCAGAAATGATTTCAAACTTGTAATAAGCACTTGAAATAAAAGTAAGTAGGTTCTTACTACATACCCTGCCGTTTTCAATCACTGACATTACCCGTGGAAAGCAGGGAAATGACCAGAAAACTGATAATATTTACAACTCCGGCAACTTTACAGAGCGTTTTCACTTGAATTTCCTTTAAAATATTACGAATTCAAGTTTATACAGCTCAAAATTAGTGTAGAAAGACTGTAAGTGAGGACTATACTGCTTATGTTTAAAATTGAGGCCGAATTTCTCAAGCGTCTTTTTGGTGAATCTGTTAATATCCTGACGGTTCCAGTAATACTTGTAAAAAAACTGTCTAATTGCGGTATAAGTCTTAAAATACGCATTTAGAGTTTCCAGAAATGATTTCAAACTTGTAATAAGCACTTGAAATAAAAGTAAGTAGGTTCTTAATACATACCCTGCCGTTTTCAATCACTGACATTACCCGTGGAAAGCAGGGAAATGACCAGAAAACTGATAATATTTACAGCTCCGGCCACTTTAGCGTGCGTTTTCACTTGAATTTGCTTTCAAATATAAGGAATTCATGTTTATACAGCTCAAAATTAGTGTAGAAAGACTGTAAGTGAGGACTATACTGCTTATGTTTACAATTGAGGCTGAATTTCTCGAGCGTCTTTTTGGTGAATCAGTTAATATCCTGACGGTTCCAGTAATACTTGTAAGAAACGCTGTAATTGTGGTATAACTCTTAAAATACGCATTTAGAGTTTCCAGAAATGATTTCAAACTTGTAATAAGCACTTGAAATAAAAGTAAGTAGGTTCTTACTACATACCCTGCCGTTTTCAATCACTGACATTACCCGTGGAAAGCAGGGAAATGACCAGAAAACTGATAATATTTACAACTCCGGCCACTTTAGCGAACGTTTTCACTTGAATTTGCTTTCAAATATTAGGAATTCATGTTTATACAGCTCAAAATTAGTGTAGAAAGACTGTAAGTGAGGACTATACTGCTTATGTTTACAATTGAGGCTGAATTTCTCGACCGTCTTTTTGGTGAATCAGTTAATATCCTGACGGTTCCAGTAATACTTGTAAGAAAACTGTCTAATTGCGGTATAAGTCTTAAAATACGCATTTAGAGTTTCCAGAAATGATTTCAAACTTGTAATAAGCACTTGAAATAAAAGTAAGTAGGTTCTTACTACATACCCTGCCGTTTTCAATCACTGACATTACCCGTGGAAAGCAGGGAAATGACCAGAAAACTGAAAATATTTACAACTCCGGGCACTTTAGGGAGTGTTTTTACTTGAATTTGCTTTCAAATACTAGGAATTCATGTTTATACAGCTCAAAATTAGTGTAGAAAGACTGTCAGTGAGGACTATACTGCTTATGTTTACAATTGAGGCCGAATTTCTCGAGTGTCTTATTGGTGAATCAGTTAATATCCTGACGGTTCCAGTACATACTTGTAAGAAAACTCTCTAATTGTGGTATAAGTCTTAAAATACGCATTTAGAGTTTCCAGAAATGATTTCAAACTTGTAATAAGCTCTTGAAATAAAAGTAAGTAGGTTCTTACTACATACCCTGCCGTTTTCAATCACTGACATTACCCGTGGAAAGCAGGGAAATGACCTGAAAACTGATAATACTTACAACTCCTGGCACTTTAGGGAGTGTTGTCACTTGAATTTGCTTTCAAATACTAGGAATTCATGTTTCTACAGCTCAAAATTAGTGTAGAAAGACTGTAAGTGAGGACTAAACTGCTTATGTTTACAATTGAGGCCGAATTTCTCCAGAGTCTTTTTGGTGAATCAGTTAATATCCTGATGGTTCCAGTACATACTTGTAAGAAACGCTGTAATTGTGGTATAACTCTTAAAATATGCATTTAGAGTTTCCAGAAATGATTTCAAACTTGTAATAAGCACTTGAAATAAAAGTAAGTAGGTTCTTACTACATACCCTGCCGTTTTCAATCACTGACATTACCCGTGGAAAGCAGGGAAATGACCAGAAAACTGATAATATTTACAGCTCCGGCCACTTTAGCGTGCGTTTTCACTTGAATTTGCTTTCAAATATAAGGAATTCATGTTTATACAGCTCAAAATTAGTGTAGAAAGACTGTAAGTGAGGACTATACTGCTTATGTTTACAATTGAGGCTGAATTTCTCGAGCGTCTTTTTGGTGAATCAGTTAATATCCTGACGGTTCCAGTAATACTTGTAAGAAACGCTGTAATTGTGGTATAACTCTTAAAATACGCATTTAGAGTTTCCAGAAATGATTTCAAACTTGTAATAAGCACTTGAAATAAAAGTAAGTAGGTTCTTACTACATACCCTGCCGTTTTCAATCACTGACATTACCCGTGGAAAGCAGGGAAATGACCAGAAAACTGATAATATTTACAACTCCGGCCACTTTAGCGAACGTTTTCACTTGAATTTGCTTTCAAATATTAGGAATTCATGTTTATACAGCTCAAAATTAGTGTAGAAAGACTGTAAGTGAGGACTATACTGCTTATGTTTACAATTGAGGCTGAATTTCTCGACCGTCTTTTTGGTGAATCAGTTAATATCCTGACGGTTCCAGTAATACTTGTAAGAAAACTGTCTAATTGCGGTATAAGTCTTAAAATACGCATTTAGAGTTTCCAGAAATGATTTCAAACTTGTAATAAGCACTTGAAATAAAAGTAAGTAGGTTCTTACTACATACCCTGCCGTTTTCAATCACTGACATTACCCGTGGAAAGCAGGGAAATGACCAGAAAACTGAAAATATTTACAACTCCGGGCACTTTAGGGAGTGTTTTTACTTGAATTTGCTTTCAAATACTAGGAATTCATGTTTATACAGCTCAAAATTAGTGTAGAAAGACTGTCAGTGAGGACTATACTGCTTATGTTTACAATTGAGGCCGAATTTCTCGAGTGTCTTATTGGTGAATCAGTTAATATCCTGACGGTTCCAGTACATACTTGTAAGAAAACTCTCTAATTGTGGTATAAGTCTTAAAATACGCATTTAGAGTTTCCAGAAATGATTTCAAACTTGTAATAAGCACTTGAAATAAAAGTAAGTAGGTTCTTACTACATACCCTGCCGTTTTCAATCACTGACATTACCCGTGGAAAGCAGGGAAATGACCTGAAAACTGATAATACTTACAACTCCTGGCACTTTAGGGAGTGTTGTCACTTGAATTTGCTTTCAAATACTAGGAATTCATGTTTCTACAGCTCAAAATTAGTGTAGAAAGACTGTAAGTGAGGACTAAACTGCTTATGTTTACAATTGAGGCCGAATTTCTCAAGCGTCTTTTTGGTGAATCAGTTAATATCCTGATGGTTCCAGTACATACTTGTAAGAAACGCTGTAATTGTGGTATAACTCTTAAAATATGCATTTAGAGTTTCCAGAAATGATTTCAAACTTGTAATAAGCACTTGAAATAAAAGTAAGTAGGTTCTTACTACATACCCTGCCGTTTTCAATCACTGACATTACCCGTGGAAAGCAGGGAAATGACCAGAAAACTGATAATATTTACAGCTCCGGCCACTTTAGCGTGCGTTTTCACTTGAATTTGCTTTCAAATACTAGGAATTCATGTTTATACAGCTCAAAATTAGTGTAGAAAGACTGTCAGTGAGGACTATACTGCTTATGTTTACAATTGAGGCCGAATTTCTCGAGTGTCTTATTGGTGAATCAGTTAATATCCTGACGGTTCCAGTACATACTTGTAAGAAAACTCTCTAATTGTGGTATAAGTCTTAAAATACGCATTTAGAGTTTCCAGAAATGATTTCAAACTTGTAATAAGCACTTGAAATAAAAGTAAGTAGGTTCTTACTACATACCCTGCCGTTTTCAATCACTGACATTACCCGTGGAAAGCAGGGAAATGACCAGAAAACTGATAATATTTACAACTCCGGCCACTTTAGCAAACGTTTTCACTTGAATTTGCTTTCAAATATTAGGAATTCATGTTTATACAGCTCAAAATTAGTGTAGAAAGACTGTAAGTGAGGACTATACTGCTTATGTTTACAATTGAGGCTGAATTTCTCGAGCGTCTTTTTGGTGAATCAGTTAATATCCTGACGGTTCCAGTAATACTTGTAAGAAAACTGTCTAATTGCGGTATAACTCTTAAAATACGCATGTAGAGTTGCCAGAAATGATTTCAAACTTGTAATAAGCACTTGAAATAAAAGTAAGTAGGTTCTTAATACATACCCTGCCGTGTTAAATCACTGACATTACCCGTGGAAAGCTGGGAAATGACCAGAAAACTGATAATACTTACAACTCCGGGCACTTTAGGGAGTGTTTTCACTTGAATTTGCTTTTAAATACTAGGAATTCATGTTTCTACAGCTCAAAATTAGTGTAGAAAGACTGTAAGTGAGGAGTATACTGCTTATGTTTACAATTGAGGCTGAATTTCTCGAGCGTCTTTTTGGTGAATCAGTTAATATCCTGACGGTTCCAGTACATACTTGTAAGAAAACTGTCTAATTGCGGGATAAGTCTTAAAATACGCACTTAGAGTTTCCAGAAATGATTTCCAACTTGTAATAAGCACTTGAAATAAAAGTAAGTAGGTTCTTACTACATACCCTGCCGTTTTCAATCACTGACATTACCCGTGGAAAGCAGGGAAATGACCAGAAAACTGATAATATTTACAACTCCGGCAACTTTACAGAGCGTTTTCACTTGAATTTCCTTTAAAATATTACGAATTCAAGTTTATACAGCTCAAAATTAGTGTAGAAAGACTGTAAGTGAGGACTATACTGCTTATGTTTACAATTGAGGCCGAATTTCTCGAGCGTCTTTTTGGTGAATCTGTTAATATCCTGATGGTTCCAGTACATACTTGTTAGAAAACTCTCTAATTGTGGTATAACTCTTAAAATATGCATTTAGAGTTTCCAGAAATGATTTAAAACTTGTAATAATCACTTGAAATAAAAGTAAGTAGGTTCATAATACATACCCTGCAGTGTTCAATCACTGACATTACCCGTGGAAAGCTGGGAAATGACTTGAAAACTGATAATACTTACATCTCCGGGCACTTTAGGGAGTGTTTTCACTTGAATTTGCTTTCAAATACTAGGAATTCATGTTTCTACAGCTCAAAATTAGTGTAGAAAGACTGTAAGTGAGGACTATACTGCTTATGTTTACAATTGAGGCCGAATTTCTCGAGCGTCTTTTTGCTGAATCAGTTAATATCCTGATGGTTCCAGTACATACTTGTAAGAAACTCTCTAATTGTGGTATAACTCTTAAAATACGCATGTAGAGTTTCCAGAAATGATTTCAAACTTGTAATAAGCACTTGAAATAAAAGTAAGTAGGTTCTTACTACATACCCTGCCGATTTCAATCACTGACATTACCCGTGGAAAGCCGGGAAATGACCAGAAAACTGAAAATATTGACAACTCCGGGCACTTTAGGGAGTGTTTTCACTTGAATTTGCTTTCAAATACTAGGAATTCATGTTTATACAGCTCAAAATTAGTGTAGAAAGACTGTAAGTGAGGACTATACTGCTCATGTTTATAATTGAGGCGGAATTTCTCGAGCGTCTTATTGGTGAATCAGGAAATATCCTGACGGTTCCAGTACATACTTGTAAGAAACTCTCTAATTGTGGTATAACTCTTAAAATACGCATGTAGAGTTTCCAGAAATGATTTCAAACTTGTAGTAAGCACTTCAAATAAAAGTAAGTAGGTTCTTACTACATACCCTGCCGTTTTCAATCACTGACATTACCCGTGGAAAGCAGGGAAATGACCAGAAAACTGATAATATTTACAACTCCGGCAACTTTACAGAGCGTTTTCACTTGAATTTCCTTTAAAATATTACGAATTCAAGTTTATTCAGCTCAAAATTAGTGTAGAAAGACTGTAAGTGAGGACTATACTGCTTATGTTTACAATTGAGGCTGAATTTCTCGAGCGTCTTTCTGGTGAATCTGTGAATATCCTGACGGTACCAGTACATACTTGTAAGAAAACTCTCTAATTGTGGTATAACTCTTAAAATATACATTTAGAGTTTCCAGAAATGATTTCAAACTTGTAATAAGCACTTGAAATAAAAGTAAGTAGGTTCTTACTACATACCCTGTCGTTTTCAATCACTGACATTACCCGTGGAATGTGGGAAACTGTTTGTTGCCTTCACTATCTGATAAGCATAGACAGAGAAACCCCCTGAAGGCTGGGTGCCTTTGAAGCCCTCCCAAAGCTCGGAGCTAGGCGCCAACTCTGTTTGTCCAGACAGTGGTAGCTGAAACTGCTCCCCCATTTATTATTATGTAAATCCTTGCTGATGGGCTAGTCTGCTTGTTACTAGGGGGTCACCTGCCTAGGGCTATGCTATGGGTGCATCCCAGATCAATAAAAGCTTGGTGAGGCCTGAGCACAGGGAGGAGAAGTCCTTCTGACTTGCCGCCTGGTCCCCCAATATTGCAAAATTATCTCGTGTCTTTTTCTCTCATTTGCTGTGCGGCTCCTCTTTCAGATACCGAACCCTACTCCACGCGAGTCGTGGAAGGAAACACACTCGACATCTGGCGCCCATCGGGGAATCTGGAAGTGCAGGTCTCGCTGGAGCGAGAAAAGGAAGTTAACACCGAAAAGGTGTGGATAACTCACCGAAAAAAGGTGAGGGGGATTCTACCGCACGCAATGCCCAGATCAACTACAGAAGCCCGGGTCTGTAAGTAACTGGGAACGTTTTCTTAACCAGGCTAACAAACGGGGAAGGATTTGGTTTTAAAAAAGTAGATTCGGCTTTAAAAGGTATATTTGGCTTTTAAAAAAAAGTAAGAAATTTTATTATAGACTTTTGATTTGCATGTTTATAAAGTATTAAAATTTTAGAAGGTAATCTCTTACAGTTTTTGCATGTTATTATAGAATACAACCCTTGGTTTCTTGAAAAAGGTACATTAGATCTTAAAAGTTTGCCAAAAAGTTAATCAGAACTTGCCAAAAATTGTTTCCCCTTGTGGAACACGGCATTTCATTTCCTAGAGGCTTAAGAGAGGTCAAGGAGGATAAATCTCCTCCCCTTGCACCCTCCGCTCCTTAAGAGGAGCAGAAAGAAAAGAAAAAATGGGAGGAATGGCCTTCATGGCTCCCTCCACCTCCATGTCCTAATCCTTAAATGTTTAATTCTCCATTAATAGAATCACCTGTGCAAAAAGGCCAAATTATAAAGAAATTGGAATATTAAAAGATACTCCTTTAAATCAAGCTGAAAAAAGAGTGCCATGGTCACATCAATTTGGTTTCTTGTTCAAATTAAAATCTTAATTTGTATTTGCAATCAATCTGTAATAAGAAATGAAACCCCGCTACCGAATCTCTCTCTGGTGTGGAGAGATTCGAAGGTGGCAGGAAAAGGCAGAGTTATAAGCCCTTCCACAATGAGATTACTTAATGTTTTATTTAAAAATTACTGGAGAACATCTTATGACAACCAAACTTTGGCTAAGATAACCTTGGGTGCTAGCCATTGCTTTAGAAAGCGAAATAGGGAAAAATTTTAAATGTTTTCTATTAAGCATGACTTTGGGAAAAATACGCCATCTGAGTCATTTGCTGAAACTTCCCCCAAAAGCAGAAGGTGGGGAAAGGGAAGAAGGAGCACGTGGCGATCCAGTGTGGACGCCCCTCCCCAGTATTCTAATTTAAAGTCTCCTTCTCTTAATTGAAAAGTTTTACAAAATTTAAAAATGCGTCTGGGATTTCTGTGCACGTGTAAAGAGAAACTGGCTTGGAACTAAGGCGCGCATCGTCCGATTTTGGACATTTAGATAGAGTTTTGAGCTGAAATCTCTTTCCAAATGTACAGAATAAAACCCAAGACTGATTATTTCCTAAGAAAAATGGCAAATTTTACCCAAAGGAAAAAAGATGCTGGCTAGATTCTAGCAACAAGATTGGTATATTTCCATAATAAAGAACAGTTTTTAAATGCTAATGAAGGGTGTTAAAAAGTTAACTTTAAGGCCGAAAAGAAAATTCAGTAAAATTGTCTGTTACAAAAATTTGCTAAAGAGTATGCCTTAAAATAATAATTTGGATTTGAATCTCAAGAATTATTGAACTATATTAATTATAAAAATCTAAGTAGCCCAGGTAAAAGATGGCTATGCCCTTTAATTAAGGCTGGCTTCCCAAGGCGATTTAAAGTAACTCTTTTGAAATTTCCCGCCCTGAGGCAAGCACCACCAGGAAGTTGATAGTCAAGTTTAACATGTGAATAGCTATGGTTTTGTTTCTTGACTTCCCCAACAGGAAAATTGTGACCATTTTAGCAGCTATGCCAGGCTTATTGGCTGGAAACTTAAAGCTTTTAAGTTCAAATCATCTACAAGTATTGAAATTTATAATACTGAAATGTTGATCTGAGTATGCCTAGTATGAAGTCTAGAAGATAGAAGTTAATCTATTAATTGAAAATGCCTTATATTTTATTTGAAATATCTAAGATTTAAAGCTCTGAAAGTTTAAAGTGCAAATTGAATCGGGAGAAATTAATTAAATATCTAAGATAATTATAAAGGGTATAAACAGCTAATGAGATTTCTGTTTGTCTACAATATAATGTTGGCCATCTATCTTTTAGGAATTTTGGTTTGCTCTTCCCTTGTTTATTGTGAGAATAAGGAAATCATCTTTTCTGTCAGAACAGTGTAGACAGCCACAATGTTGAGCTGTGTGACTTGGCAGCCGCCATGTTGGCCGCATGGCCTGCCGCGCCCCTGGGGGCCGCCATCTTGGAACAGCCCCGCCCTCTGACTTAGCCAATCACAAAAGGAGTGTCTGCTCACTGAGGCAGGATGGAATTTCAGGGGTGGAGTTTTAAGGCGGAGTTTTACTGTGGAAATGCAGATGGGGCAGAAAGTGTGCTTGCCTCTCGGATTTATTTAATACTATTTTTAAGAAGATATTTTTAATGCTTAATAAATTAGCAATCACGGTCTTAATATAATTTCAGTGGTATGATAGACCAATGTTTTAAGCAGTTGGCTTTATAAGGGCCGACAATAGAGCTCGTATTTCTTAAAAGGCTTGTAGATACATTTTTAAAAGACATCTTAAATTCTCAGTAGAACCACAGTTGTACATATATCATACACAAATTAATAGTAATTGATTCCATGGTCAAGACTAGATCCTATTATGTTGAGAACTGTTTTTAAGTGTTAAAAATGTTTTAATTAGATATGTATTTGACAGTTTTTCCAGAGTACAATATTTCAAAATATAATATACTTAGTTGCATAAGGAATTTCTGCCAAATAAAAGAAAGAATTGATTTATTAGTAGCAAAGTCTTTATTTAAACTAGCAATGTCTTTTATTTAAAAGCTCCTCACCGCTGCATTTTAAATTAGGCTGGAAGTGAAGCAGCGTTTGCACCTCGTGTATCAGACATAAAACTTTACTGAATTTACTAATCTTTGTAAGCAATTGAATTCTAGTAAAGTAAAATTCTTCTAAAAAGGTTACTGAAGGCTTCCCATGATTCCTCTGTATATGCAAATATGCCAAAAGGGAATGCTGTTTAAAAACATTATTGTAAATTTAATAAAAAGGAGAAAGTTTAATATTTTGAAATATCTTCCACTAATATTTACAGGATAATCTAATGATTTGCTGTTAAAATACCAAATCTGAAAATAAGTACAGTCACCATAAATGTTTAATGACTTGGAACGCATGGCCTTGCGGCACTATCAGTCAACATCCAAGAAGTAACCCTATAAGTTACTTGGTGTAAAAAAGAAAGGTTTTTCTTTTTTAAGTTAAAATTCTCTAAGTGTAATCCAGCAGGAGGAAGACAAAGCAGACAACCAACAGCCCAGAGACCACCTGGGGCATGGTAAAGTGAAGTATGGTAACAATTAATTCAGGTAAAAACTGTAGTTCTGATAACATGCCTAAGTTTTACCTAGGTTACCCAAGGACTCTAGATTTACCCAAAACTGTAATTTAGATAGCATACTGTCTCTGCTTCTGTAAATTTCTTTTTTTTTTTTTGAAAACTAGATTCCTCATTCCAAACCTTGAGTTTAAAATTAAGTTGTCATAACCTAGAGCAAAGAATATTCTTACATGGTATTATTCTACAAGTTTTATTAATAATTTTTGATGCTTTATAACAGTATACTGCACATTTATTCCAAACAAATTTACAAATGAATTTGAATGTTTTACATGAAGGGATTTATTCCTTTCCACTGTGTGGAGGGCCTCCTGGAGAAGGCACTTAAGCATTCTGTATTGACCTATCTTGACCTTTTTTTGTCAAGAGGAATCCAATTGCCTACAGCTGTTATCTGAGCTCTCTGTTCAAGCTGGGATCATGAAAAGCTGGTACCATGGATCTGTCTCTTGCCCAATGGCGTAAGCTGGGCCCTCTCTGGAGAAGAAACCTGGGTTCCCTATGATCAATGCCGGGGCCCCGCCAGCAGGCGAGGGGACCCAAAGGCAGTTGCTGGGCATGGAGGCCAGAGGGACATAGGCTATCAAGGAGACAGAACTGAACCTCACATCACCCTACTTGGCCCAGAGATAGCTGGTAGTCAACGACGGGTAAGATCCCAAAGGTTGGGACGACCTAAGACAGGCACAGCTGGGGGCCAGTAGGAGAAAACTTGGGGTGCAACAAAGGTGGGGCACAGATCCTCACCCCCCCCCCCCAATGGTGCACGGGCTTGAACGGTGCACTGGCTTAAACACTCGGCCCTTCTGAGGAAGGTCTCCTGTCCCCATGGCTGCTTCTTGCTTCCCATGCCCAGCCCAGATCAGGAACCAAATAGAAGAGATTTGGTCCAGCTGAAATCAGAATCCAGATAAACGGAGGCTTGGCTAACAGACCCTATGTCTAAATCTAGCCTAACAACAGGAATGCTCAGAGCCTTCACAAGGATGTAAAGTGATCCTTTCAATTAATATTTACAGTGTAAATTAAGATTATTGTTAAAATATTAAATTTGACAGCAAAAATAGTTTTCAAATTAATCAAAGTCAAGTTTTCAAATTAATTAAATTTGGCTAATTTGAAATAAGTAATTATTCAAAAAGTATTAACAAAAACTTTCATTTCATGGTAAACATGCTATGAACCTAAAGCATGTTCAGGTTCAATTTTTTTGTGCAAAAAATTAATATTTAAAGTTATCTAGACTGCATTAAAAAATTTTCCATAAGCCTCTTAATTAAATCAAAAAAGGGGGATAGTGGAAGAATACCATGTAAGGAAAAATATCCTGTAACTAAATTACATCTAGAAAAATTTTTTTTCATTTTGTAATGCTAACAGCAAGACACCCATGAAAAACATATGTGGTGTCAAAATAAGCCAAAGGAAAATCATTTGGGCAAATATAAAAAGGATTCCCCAAGTAAAATTTCAATTATTAACCTTTGGTCGAGAATATGTTTGTATATTTTCAGAGGACAGCTCCAAGACCATGTGGATTCCTGCAACAAGGGATCCCGGAGAGAAACTGACCAGTTTGCTCCAGCCACAAAGACAGGAGAGACAGTTCAGAGATGGAGATGGTGGAAGACGCCTTGCCATGCTAGCAGTCAGCAGCTGTGCGTCGCTGCAGGGTGCCCAGGACCAGACCAGAAAGGACCGGACCTGCATTTTCCACCATCAAGAACCAACATTTCACTGCTGGCGTGTGCACATGAACTTTTGGACATTGAAACATGGACTCAGAACTTTTGGACATTGAAATTGGGACTTGATTATTTTTTAAAGAAAAAATAAGGGGGAGATGTGGGAAACTGTTTGTTGCCTTCACTATCTGATAAGCATAGACAGAGAAACCCCCTGAAGGCTGGGTGCCTTTGAAGCCCTCCCAAAGCTCAGAGCTAGGCGCCAACTCTGTTTGTCCAGACAGTGGTAGCTGAAACTGCTCCCCCATTTATTATTATGTAAATCCTTGCTGATGGGCTAGTCTGCTTGTTACTAGGGGGTCACCTGCCTAGGGCTATGCTATGGGTGCATCCCAGATCAATAAAAGCTTGGTGAGGCCTGAGCACAGGGAGGAGAAGTCCTTCTGACTTGCCGCCTGGTCCCCCAATATTGCAAAATTATCTCGTGTCTTTTTCTCTCATTTGCTGTGCGGCTCCTCTTTCAGATACCGAACCCTACTCCACGCGAGTCGTGGAAGGAAACACACTAGACAGTGGAAAGCAGGGAAATGACCAGAAAACTGATAATATTTACAACTGGGGCCACTTTAGCGAGCGTTTTCATTTGAATTTGCTTTCAAATTCTAGGAATTCATGTTTCTACAGCACAAAATTCGTGTAGAAAGACTGTAAGTGTGGACTATACTGCTTATGTTTACAATTGAGGCCGAATTTCTCAAGCGTCTTTTTGGTGAATCAGTTAATATCCTTATGGTTCCAGTACATACTTGTAAGAAAACTGTCTAATTGCGGTATAACTCTTAAAATATACATTTAGAGTTTCCAGAAATGATTTCGAACTTGTAATAAGCACTTGAAATAAAAGTAAGTAGGTTCTTACTACATACCCTGCCGTTTTCAATCACTGACATTACCCGTGGAAAGCAGGAAATGACCAGAAAACTGATAATATTTACAACTCCGGTAACTTTACAGAGCGTTTTCACTTGAATTTCCTTTAAAATATTACGAATTCAAGTTTATACAGCTCAAAATTAGTGTAGAAAGACTGTAAGTGAGGACTATACTGCTCGTGTTTATAATTGAGGCGGAATTTCTCGAGCGCCTTTTTGGTGAATTAGGTAATATCCTGAGGGTTCCAGTACATACTTGTAAGAAACTCTCTAATTGTGGTATAACTCTTAAAATACGCATGTAGAGTTTCCAGAAATGATTTCAAACTTGTAATAAGCACTTGAAATAAAAGTAAGTAGGTTCTTACTACATACCCTGCCGTTTTCAATCACTGACATTACCCGTGGAAAGCAGGGAAATGACCAGAAAACTGAAAATATTTACAACTCCGGGCAAATAGGGAGCGTTTTTACTTGAATTTGCTTTCAAATACTAGGAATTCATGTTTATACAGCTCAAAATTAGTGTAGAAAGACTGTAAGTGAGGACTATACTGCTTATGTTTACAATTGAGGCTGAATTTCTCGAGTTCTTTTTGGTGAATCAGTTAATATCCTGACGGTTCCAGTAATGCTTGTAAGAAAACTGTCTAATTGCGGTATAAGTCTTAAAATACGCATTTAGAGTTTCCAGAAATGATTTCAAACTTGTAATAAGCACTTGAAATAAAAGTAAGTAGTTTCTTACTACATACCCTGCCGTTTTCAATCACTGACATTACCCGTGGAAAGCAGGGAAATGACTAGAAAACTGAAAATATTTACAACTCCGGGCACATTAGGGAGTGTTTTCACTTGAATTTGCTTTCAAATACTAGGAATTCATGTTTCTACATTTCAAAATTAGTGTAGAAAGACTGTAAGTGAGGACTATACTGCTTATGTTTACAATTGAGGCTGAATTTCTCAAGCGTCTTTTTGGTGAATCAGTTAATATCCTGACAGTTCCAGTAATATTTGTAAGAAAACTGTCTAATTGCGGTATAAGTCTTAAAATACGCATTTAGAGTTTCCAGAAATGATTTCAAACTTGTAATAAGCACTTGAAATAAAAGTAAGTAGGTTCTTACTACATACCCTGCCGTTTTCAATCACTGACATTACCCGTGGAAAGCAGGAAATGACCAGAAAACTGATAATATTTACAACTCCGGTAACTTTACAGAGCGTTTTCACTTGAATTTCCTTTAAAATATTACGAATTCAAGTTTATACAGCTCAAAATTAGTGTAGAAAGACTGTAAGTGAGGACTATACTGCTCGTGTTTATAATTGAGGCGGAATTTCTCGAGCGCCTTTTTGGTGAATTAGGTAATATCCTGAGGGTTCCAGTACATACTTGTAAGAAACTCTCTAATTGTGGTATAACTCTTAAAATACGCATGTAGAGTTTCCAGAAATGATTTCAAACTTGTAATAAGCACTTGAAATAAAAGTAAGTAGGTTCTTACTACATACCCTGCCGTTTTCAATCACTGACATTACCCGTGGAAAGCAGGGAAATGACCAGAAAACTGAAAATATTTACAACTCCGGGCAAATAGGGAGCGTTTTTACTTGAATTTGCTTTCAAATACTAGGAATTCATGTTTATACAGCTCAAAATTAGTGTAGAAAGACTGTAAGTGAGGACTATACTGCTTATGTTTACAATTGAGGCTGAATTTCTCGAGTTCTTTTTGGTGAATCAGTTAATATCCTGACGGTTCCAGTAATGCTTGTAAGAAAACTGTCTAATTGCGGTATAAGTCTTAAAATACGCATTTAGAGTTTCCAGAAATGATTTCAAACTTGTAATAAGCACTTGAAATAAAAGTAAGTAGTTTCTTACTACATACCCTGCCGTTTTCAATCACTGACATTACCCGTGGAAAGCAGGGAAATGACTAGAAAACTGAAAATATTTACAACTCCGGGCACATTAGGGAGTGTTTTCACTTGAATTTGCTTTCAAATACTAGGAATTCATGTTTCTACATTTCAAAATTAGTGTAGAAAGACTGTAAGTGAGGACTATACTGCTTATGTTTACAATTGAGGCTGAATTTCTCAAGCGTCTTTTTGGTGAATCAGTTAATATCCTGACAGTTCCAGTAATATTTGTAAGAAAACTGTCTAATTGCGGTATAAGTCTTAAAATACGCATTTAGAGTTTCCAGAAATGATTTCAAACTTGTAATAAGCACTTGAAATAAAAGTAAGTAGGTTCTTACTACATACCCTGCCGTTTTCAATCACTGACATTACCCGTGGAAAGCAGGGAAATGACCAGAAAACTGATAATATTTACAACTCGGGCCACTTTAGCAAGCATTTTCACTTGAATTTGCATTCAAATACAAGGAATTCATGTTTCTACAGCTCAAAATTAGTGTAGAAAGACTGTAAGTGAGGACTATACTGCTTATGTTTACAATTGAGGCCGAATTTCTTCAGCGTCTTATTGGTGAATCCGTTAATATCCTGACGGTTCCAGTACATACTTGTAAGAAAACTGTCTAATTGCGGTATAAGTCTTAAAATACGGATTTAGAGTTTCCAGAAATGATTTCAAACTTGCAATAAGCACTTGAAATAAAAGTAAGTAGGTTCTTACTACATACCCTGCCGTTTTCAATCACTGACATTACCCGTGGAAAGCAGGGAAATGACCAGAAAACTGATAATATTTACAACTCCGGCAAATTTACAGAGCGTTTTCACTTGAATTTCCTTTAAAATATTACGAATTCAAGTTTATTCAGCTCAAAATTAGTGTAGAAAGACTATAAGTGATGACTATACTGCTTATGTTTACAATTGAGGCTGAATTTCTCGAGCGTCTTTCTGGTGAATCTGTTAATATCCTGACGGTACCAGTACATACTTGTAAGAAAACTCTCTAATTGTGGTATAACTCTTAAAATATGCATTTAGAGTTTCCAGAAATGATTTCAAACTTGTAATAAGCACTTGAAATAAAATTAAGTAGGTTCTTACTACATACCCTGCCATTTTCAATCACTGACATTACCCGTGGAAAGCAGGGAAATGACCAGAAAACTGATAATATTTACAACTCGGGCCACTTTAGCGAGCGTTTTCACTTGAATTTGCTTTCAAATTCTAGGAATTCATGTTTCTACAGCTCAAAATTAGTGTAGAAAGACTGTAAGTGGGGACTATACTGCTTATGTTTACAATTGAGGCCGAATTTCTCAAGCGTCTTTTTGGTGAATCAGTTAATATCCTTATGGTTCCAGTACATACTTGTAAGAAAACTGTCTAATTGCGGTATAACTCTTAAAATATACATTTAGAGTTTCCAGAAATGATTTCGAACTTGTAATAAGCACTTGAAATAAAAGTAAGTAGGTTCTTACTACATACCCTGCCGTTTTCAATCACTGACATTACCCGTGGAAAGCAGGGAAATGACCAGAAAACTGATAATATTTACAACTCCGGCAACTTTACAGAGCGTTTTCACTTGAATTTCCTTTAAAATATTACGAATTCAAGTTTATTCAGCTCAGAATTAGTGTAGAAAGACTGTAAGTGAGGACTATACTGCTTATGTTTACAATTGAGGCCGAATTTCTCGAGTGTCTTATTGGTGAATCAGTTAATATCCTGACGGTACCAGTACATACTTGTAAGAAAACTCTCTAATTGTGGTATAACTCTTAAAATATACATTTAGAGTTTCCAGAAATGATTTCAAACTTGTAATAAGCACTTGAAATAAAAGTAAGTAGGTTCTTACTACATACCCTGCCGTTTTCAATCACTGACATTACCCGTGGAAAGCAGGGAAATGACCAGAAAACTGAAAATATTTACAACTCCGGGCACTTTAGGGAGTGTTTTTACTTGAATTTGCTTTCAAATCCTAGGAATTCATGTTTATACAGCTCAAAATTAGTGTAGAAAGACTGTAAGTGAGGACTATACTGCTTATGTTTACAATTGAGGCCGAATTTCTCCAGAGTCTTATTGGTGAATCAGTTAATATCCTGACGGTTCCAGTAATACTTGTAAGAAAACTGTCTAATTGCGGTATAAGTCTTAAAATACGCATTTAGAGTTTCCAGAAATGATTTCAAACTTGTAATAAGCACTTGAAATAAAAGTAAGTAGGTTCTTACTACATACCCTGCCGTTTTCAATCACTGACATTACCCGTGGAAAGCAGGAAATGACCAGAAAACTGATAATATTTACAACTCCGGCAACTTTACAGAGTGTTTTCACTTGAATTTGCTTTCAAATACTAGGAATTCATGTTTCTACAGCTCAAAATTAGTGTAGAAAGACTGTAAGTGAGGACTATACTGCTTATGTTTACAATTGAGGCCGAATTTCTCAAGCGTCTTTTTGCTGAATCAGTTAATATCCTGATGGTTCCAGTACATACTTGTAAGAAACTCTCTAATTGTGGTAAAACTCTTAAAATACGCATGTAGAGTTTCCAGAAATGATTTCAAACTTGTAATAAGCACTTGAAATAAAAGTAAGTAGGTTCTTACTACATACCCTGCCGTTTTCAATCACTGACATTACCCGTGGAAAGCAGGGAAATGACCAGAAAACTGAAAATATTTACAACTCCGGGCACTTTAGGGAGTGTTTTCACTTGAATTTGCTTTCAAATACTAGGAATTCATGTTTATACAGCTCAGAATTAGTGTAGATAGACGGTAAGTGAGGACTATAATGCTCATGTTTATAATTGAGGCGGAATTACTCGAGCGTCTTATTGGTGATTCAGGTAATATCCTGACGGTTCCAGTACATACTTGTAAGAAACTCTCTAATTGTGGTATAACTCTTAAAATACGCATTTAGAGTTTCCAGGAATGATTTCAAACTTGTAATAAGCACCTGAAATAAAAGTAAGTAGGTTCTTACTACATAAACTGCCGTTTTCAATCACTGACATTACCCGTGGAAAGCAGGGAAATGACCAGAAAACTGATAATATTTACAACTCGGGCCACTTTAGCGAGCGTTTTCATTTGAATTTGCTTTCAAATTCTAGGAATTCATGTTTATACAGCTCAAAATTAGTGTAGAAAGACTGTAAGTGAGGACTATACTGCTTATGTTTACAATTGAGGCCGAATTTCTCGAGCGTCTTTTTGGTGAATCAGTTAATATCCTGATGGTTCCAGTACATACTTGTAAGAAACTCTCTAATTGTGGTAAAACTCTTAAAATACGCATGTAGAGTTTCCAGAAATGATTTCAAACTTGTAATAAGCACTTGAAATAAAAGTAAGTAGGTTCTTACTACATACCCTGCCGTTTTCAATCACTGACATTACCCGTGGAAAGCAGGGAAATGACCAGAAAACTGATAATATTTACAACTCCGGCAACTTTACAGAGCGTTTTCACTTGAATTTCCTTTAAAATATTACGAATTCAAGTTTATTCAGCTCAAAATTAGTGTAGAAAGACTGTAAGTGAGGACTATACTGCTTATGTTTACAATTGAGGCCGAATTTCTCGAGTGTCTTATTGGTGAATCAGTTAATATCCTGACGGTACCAGTACATACTTGTAAGAAAACTCTCTAATTGTGGTATAACTCTTAAAATATACATTTAGAGTTTCCAGAAATGATTTCAAACTTGTAATAAGCACTTGAAATAAAATTAAGTAGGTTCTTACTACATACCCTGCCGTTTTCAATCACTGACATTACCCGTGGAAAGCAGGGAAATGACCAGAAAACTGATAACATTTACAACTCGGGCCACTTTAGCGAGCGTTTTCACTTGAATTTGCTTTCAAATTCTAGGAATTCATGTTTCTACAGCTCAAAATTAGTGTAGAAAGACTGTAAGTGGGGACTATACTGCTTATGTTTACAATTGAGGCCGAATTTCTCAAGCGTCTTTTTGGTGAATCAGTTAATATCCTTATGGTTCCAGTACATACTTGTAAGAAAACTGTCTAATTGCGGTATAACTCTTAAAATATACATTTAGAGTTTCCAGAAATGATTTCGAACTTGTAATAAGCACTTGAAATAAAAGTAAGTAGGTTCTTACTACATACCCTGCCGTTTTCAATCACTGACATTACCCGTGGAAAGCAGGGAAATGACCAGAAAACTGAAAATATTTACAACTCCGGGCACTTTAGGGAGTGTTTTTACTTGAATTTGCTTTCAAATCCTAGGAATTAATGTTTATACAGCTCAAAATTAGTGTAGAAAGACTGTAAGTGAGGACTATACTGCTTATGTTTACAATTGAGGCCGAATTTCTCCAGAGTCTTATTGGTGAATCAGTTAATATCCTGACGGTTCCAGTAATACTTGTAAGAAAACTGTCTAATTGCGGTATAAGTCTTAAAATACGCATTTAGAGTTTCCAGAAATGATTTCAAACTTGTAATAAGCACTTGAAATAAAAGTAAGTAGGTTCTTACTACATACCCTGCCGTTTTCAATCACTGACATTACCCGTGGAAAGCAGGAAATGACCAGAAAACTGATAATATTTACAACTCCGGCAACTTTACAGAGTGTTTTCACTTGAATTTGCTTTCAAATACTAGGAATTCATGTTTCTACAGCTCAAAATTAGTGTAGAAAGACTGTAAGTGAGGACTATACTGCTTATGTTTACAATTGAGGCCGAATTTCTCGAGCGTCTTTTTGCTGAATCAGTTAATATCCTGATGGTTCCAGTACATACTTGTAAGAAACTCTCTAATTGTGGTAAAACTCTTAAAATACGCATGTAGAGTTTCCAGAAATGATTTCAAACTTGTAATAAGCACTTGAAATAAAAGTAAGTAGGTTCTTACTACATACCCTGCCGTTTTCAATCACTGACATTACCCGTGGAAAGCAGGGAAATGACCAGAAAACTGAAAATATTTACAACTCCGGGCACTTTAGGGAGTGTTTTCACTTGAATTTGCTTTCAAATACTAGGAATTCATGTTTATACAGCTCAGAATTAGTGTAGATAGACGGCAAGTGAGGACTATAATGCTCATGTTTATAATTGAGGCGGAATTACTCGAGCGTCTTATTGGTGATTCAGGTAATATCCTGACGGTTCCAGTACATACTTGTAAGAAACTCTCTAATTGTGGTATAACTCTTAAAATACGCATTTAGAGTTTCCAGGAATGATTTCAAACTTGTAATAAGCACCTGAAATAAAAGTAAGTAGGTTCTTACTACATAAACTGCCGTTTTCAATCACTGACATTACCCGTGGAAAGCAGGGAAATGACCAGAAAACTGATAATATTTACAACTCGGGCCACTTTAGCGAGCGTTTTCATTTGAATTTGCTTTCAAATTCTAGGAATTCATGTTTATACAGCTCAAAATTAGTGTAGAAAGACTGTAAGTGAGGACTATACTGCTTATGTTTACAATTGAGGCCGAATTTCTCCAGAGTCTTATTGGTGAATCAGTTAATATCCTGACGGTTCCAGTAATACTTGTAAGAAAACTGTCTAATTGCGGTATAAGTCTTAAAATACGCATTTAGAGTTTCCAGAAATGATTTCAAACTTGTAATAAGCACTTGAAATAAAAGTAAGTAGGTTCTTACTACATACCCTGCCGTTTTCAATCACTGACATTACCCGTGGAAAGCAGGGAAATGACCAGAAAACTGAAAATATTTACAACTCCGGGCACTTTAGGGAGTGTTTTCACTTGAATTTGCTTTCAAATACTAGGAATTCATGTTTATACAGCTCAGAATTAGTGTAGATAGACGGCAAGTGAGGACTATAATGCTCATGTTTATAATTGAGGCGGAATTACTCGAGCGTCTTATTGGTGATTCAGGTAATATCCTGACGGTTCCAGTACATACTTGTAAGAAACTCTCTAATTGTGGTATAACTCTTAAAATACGCATTTAGAGTTTCCAGGAATGATTTCAAACTTGTAATAAGCACCTGAAATAAAAGTAAGTAGGTTCTTACTACATAAACTGCCGTTTTCAATCACTGACATTACCCGTGGAAAGCAGGGAAATGACCAGAAAACTGATAATATTTACAACTCGGGCCACTTTAGCGAGCGTTTTCATTTGAATTTGCTTTCAAATTCTAGGAATTCATGTTTATACAGCTCAAAATTAGTGTAGAAAGACTGTAAGTGAGGACTATACTGCTTATGTTTACAATTGAGGCCGAATTTCTCAAGCGTCTTTTTGGTGAATCAGTTAATATCCTTATGGTTCCAGTACATACTTGTAAGAAAACTGTCTAATTGCGGTATAACTCTTAAAATATACATTTAGAGTTTCCAGAAATGATTTCGAACTTGTAATAAGCACTTGAAATAAAAGTAAGTAGGTTCTTACTACATACCCTGCCGTTTTCAATCACTGACATTACCCGTGGAAAGCAGGGAAATGACCAGAAAACTGAAAATATTTACAACTCCGGGCACTTTAGGGAGTGTTTTTACTTGAATTTGCTTTCAAATCCTAGGAATTAATGTTTATACAGCTCAAAATTAGTGTAGAAAGACTGTAAGTGAGGACTATACTGCTTATGTTTACAATTGAGGCCGAATTTCTCCAGAGTCTTATTGGTGAATCAGTTAATATCCTGACGGTTCCAGTAATACTTGTAAGAAAACTGTCTAATTGCGGTATAAGTCTTAAAATACGCATTTAGAGTTTCCAGAAATGATTTCAAACTTGTAATAAGCACTTGAAATAAAAGTAAGTAGGTTCTTACTACATACCCTGCCGTTTTCAATCACTGACATTACCCGTGGAAAGCAGGAAATGACCAGAAAACTGATAATATTTACAACTCCGGCAACTTTACAGAGTGTTTTCACTTGAATTTGCTTTCAAATACTAGGAATTCATGTTTCTACAGCTCAAAATTAGTGTAGAAAGACTGTAAGTGAGGACTATACTGCTTATGTTTACAATTGAGGCCGAATTTCTCGAGCGTCTTTTTGCTGAATCAGTTAATATCCTGATGGTTCCAGTACATACTTGTAAGAAACTCTCTAATTGTGGTAAAACTCTTAAAATACGCATGTAGAGTTTCCAGAAATGATTTCAAACTTGTAATAAGCACTTGAAATAAAAGTAAGTAGGTTCTTACTACATACCCTGCCGTTTTCAATCACTGACATTACCCGTGGAAAGCAGGGAAATGACCAGAAAACTGAAAATATTTACAACTCCGGGCACTTTAGGGAGTGTTTTCACTTGAATTTGCTTTCAAATACTAGGAATTCATGTTTATACAGCTCAGAATTAGTGTAGATAGACGGCAAGTGAGGACTATAATGCTCATGTTTATAATTGAGGCGGAATTACTCGAGCGTCTTATTGGTGATTCAGGTAATATCCTGACGGTTCCAGTACATACTTGTAAGAAACTCTCTAATTGTGGTATAACTCTTAAAATACGCATTTAGAGTTTCCAGGAATGATTTCAAACTTGTAATAAGCACCTGAAATAAAAGTAAGTAGGTTCTTACTACATAAACTGCCGTTTTCAATCACTGACATTACCCGTGGAAAGCAGGGAAATGACCAGAAAACTGATAATATTTACAACTCGGGCCACTTTAGCGAGCGTTTTCATTTGAATTTGCTTTCAAATTCTAGGAATTCATGTTTATACAGCTCAAAATTAGTGTAGAAAGACTGTAAGTGAGGACTATACTGCTTATGTTTACAATTGAGGCCGAATTTCTCCAGAGTCTTATTGGTGAATCAGTTAATATCCTGACGGTTCCAGTAATACTTGTAAGAAAACTGTCTAATTGCGGTATAAGTCTTAAAATACGCATTTAGAGTTTCCAGAAATGATTTCAAACTTGTAATAAGCACTTGAAATAAAAGTAAGTAGGTTCTTACTACATACCCTGCCGTTTTCAATCACTGACATTACCCGTGGAAAGCAGGGAAATGACCAGAAAACTGAAAATATTTACAACTCCGGGCACTTTAGGGAGTGTTTTCACTTGAATTTGCTTTCAAATACTAGGAATTCATGTTTATACAGCTCAGAATTAGTGTAGATAGACGGCAAGTGAGGACTATAATGCTCATGTTTATAATTGAGGCGGAATTACTCGAGCGTCTTATTGGTGATTCAGGTAATATCCTGACGGTTCCAGTACATACTTGTAAGAAACTCTCTAATTGTGGTATAACTCTTAAAATACGCATTTAGAGTTTCCAGGAATGATTTCAAACTTGTAATAAGCACCTGAAATAAAAGTAAGTAGGTTCTTACTACATAAACTGCCGTTTTCAATCACTGACATTACCCGTGGAAAGCAGGGAAATGACCAGAAAACTGATAATATTTACAACTCGGGCCACTTTAGCGAGCGTTTTCATTTGAATTTGCTTTCAAATTCTAGGAATTCATGTTTATACAGCTCAAAATTAGTGTAGAAAGACTGTAAGTGAGGACTATACTGCTTATGTTTACAATTGAGGCCGAATTTCTCCAGAGTCTTATTGGTGAATCAGTTAATATCCTGACGGTTCCAGTAATACTTGTAAGAAAACTGTCTAATTGCGGTATAAGTCTTAAAATACGCATTTAGAGTTTCCAGAAATGATTTCAAACTTGTAATAAGCACTTGAAATAAAAGTAAGTAGGTTCTTACTACATACCCTGCCGTTTTCAATCACTGACATTACCCGTGGAAAGCAGGAAATGACCAGAAAACTGATAATATTTACAACTCCGGCAACTTTACAGAGTGTTTTCACTTGAATTTGCTTTCAAATACTAGGAATTCATGTTTCTACAGCTCAAAATTAGTGTAGAAAGACTGTAAGTGAGGACTATACTGCTTATGTTTACAATTGAGGCCGAATTTCTCGAGCGTCTTTTTGGTGAATCAGTTAATATCCTGATGGTTCCAGTACATACTTGTAAGAAACTCTCTAATTGTGGTAAAACTCTTAAAATACGCATGTAGAGTTTCCAGAAATGATTTCAAACTTGTAATAAGCACTTGAAATAAAAGTAAGTAGGTTCTTACTACATACCCTGCCGTTTTCAATCACTGACATTACCCGTGGAAAGCAGGGAAATGACCAGAAAACTGAAAATATTTACAACTCCGGCAACTTTACAGAGCGTTTTCACTTGAATTTCCTTTAAAATATTACGAATTCAAGTTTATTCAGCTCAAAATTAGTGTAGAAAGACTGTAAGTGAGGACTATACTGCTTATGTTTACAATTGAGGCCGAATTTCTCGAGTGTCTTATTGGTGAATCAGTTAATATCCTGACGGTACCAGTACATACTTGTAAGAAAACTCTCTAATTGTGGTATAACTCTTAAAATATACATTTAGAGTTTCCAGAAATGATTTCAAACTTGTAATAAGCACTTGAAATAAAAGTAAGTAGGTTCTTACTACATACCCTGCCGTTTTCAATCACTGACATTACCCGTGGAAAGCAGGGAAATGACCAGAAAACTGAAAATATTTACAACTCCGGGCACTTTAGGGAGTGTTTTTACTTGAATTTGCTTTCAAATCCTAGGAATTCATGTTTATACAGCTCAAAATTAGTGTAGAAAGACTGTAAGTGAGGACTATACTGCTTATGTTTACAATTGAGGCCGAATTTCTCCAGAGTCTTATTGGTGAATCAGTTAATATCCTGACGGTTCCAGTAATACTTGTAAGAAAACTGTCTAATTGCGGTATAAGTCTTAAAATACGCATTTAGAGTTTCCAGAAATGATTTCAAACTTGTAATAAGCACTTGAAATAAAATTAAGTAGGTTCTTACTACATACCCTGCCGTTTTCAATCACTGACATTACCCGTGGAAAGCAGGGAAATGACCAGAAAACTGATAACATTTACAACTCGGGCCACTTTAGCGAGCGTTTTCACTTGAATTTGCTTTCAAATTCTAGGAATTCATGTTTCTACAGCTCAAAATTAGTGTAGAAAGACTGTAAGTGGGGACTATACTGCTTATGTTTACAATTGAGGCCGAATTTCTCAAGCGTCTTTTTGGTGAATCAGTTAATATCCTTATGGTTCCAGTACATACTTGAAAGAAAACTGTCTAATTGCGGTATAACTCTTAAAATATACATTTAGAGTTTCCAGAAATGATTTCGAACTTGTAATAAGCACTTGAAATAAAAGTAAGTAGGTTCTTACTACATACCCTGCCGTTTTCAATCACTGACATTACCCGTGGAAAGCAGGGAAATGACCAGAAAACTGAAAATATTTACAACTCCGGGCACTTTAGGGAGTGTTTTTACTTGAATTTGCTTTCAAATCCTAGGAATTAATGTTTATACAGCTCAAAATTAGTGTAGAAAGACTGTAAGTGAGGACTATACTGCTTATGTTTACAATTGAGGCCGAATTTCTCCAGAGTCTTATTGGTGAATCAGTTAATATCCTGACGGTTCCAGTAATACTTGTAAGAAAACTGTCTAATTGCGGTATAAGTCTTAAAATACGCATTTAGAGTTTCCAGAAATGATTTCAAACTTGTAATAAGCACTTGAAATAAAAGTAAGTAGGTTCTTACTACATACCCTGCCGTTTTCAATCACTGACATTACCCGTGGAAAGCAGGAAATGACCAGAAAACTGATAATATTTACAACTCCGGCAACTTTACAGAGTGTTTTCACTTGAATTTGCTTTCAAATACTAGGAATTCATGTTTCTACAGCTCAAAATTAGTGTAGAAAGACTGTAAGTGAGGACTATACTGCTTATGTTTACAATTGAGGCCGAATTTCTCGAGCGTCTTTTTGCTGAATCAGTTAATATCCTGATGGTTCCAGTACATACTTGTAAGAAACTCTCTAATTGTGGTAAAACTCTTAAAATACGCATGTAGAGTTTCCAGAAATGATTTCAAACTTGTAATAAGCACTTGAAATAAAAGTAAGTAGGTTCTTACTACATAAACTGCCGTTTTCAATCACTGACATTACCCGTGGAAAGCAGGGAAATGACCAGAAAACTGATAATATTTACAACTCGGGCCACTTTAGCAAGCATTTTCACTTGAATTTGCATTCAAATACAAGGAATTCATGTTTCTACAGCTCAAAATTAGTGTATAAAGACTGTAAGTGAGGACTATACTGCTTATGTTTACAATTGAGGCCGAATTTCTTCAGCGTCTTATTGGTGAATCCGTTAATATCCTGACGGTTCCAGTACCTACTTGTAAGAAAACTGTCTAATTGCGGTATAAGTCTTAAAATACGGATTTAGAGTTTCCAGAAATGATTTCGAACTTGTAATAAGCACTTGAAATAAAAGTAAGTAGGTACTTACTACATACCCTGCCGTTTTCAATCACTGACATTACCCGTGGAAAGCAGGGAAATGACCAGAAAACTGATAATATTTACAACTCCGGCAACTTTACAGAGCGTTTTCACTTGAATTTCCTTTAAAATATTACGAATTCAAGTTTATTCAGCTCAAAATTAGTGTAGAAAGACTGTAAGTGAGGACTATACTGCTTATGTTTACAATTGAGGCTGAATTTCTCGAGCGTCTTTCTGGTGAATCTGTTAATATCCTGACGGTACCAGTACATACTTGTAAGAAAACTCTCTAATTGTGGTATAACTCTTAAAATATACATTTAGAGTTTCCAGAAATGATTTCAAACTTGTAATAAGCACTTGAAATAAAAGTAAGTAGGTTCTTACTACATACCCTGCCGTTTTCAATCACTGACATTACCCGTGGAAAGCAGGGAAATGACCAGAAAACTGATAATATTTACAACTCGGGCCACTTTAGCGAGCGTTTTCATTTGAATTTGCTTTCAAATTCTAGGAATTCATGTTTCTACAGCACAAAATTCGTGTAGAAAGACTGTAAGTGTGGACTATACTGCTTATGTTTACAATTGAGGCCGAATTTCTCAAGCGTCTTTTTGGTGAATCAGTTAATATCCTTATGGTTCCAGTACATACTTGTAAGAAAACTGTCTAATTGCGGTATAACTCTTAAAATATACATTTAGAGTTTCCAGAAATGATTTCGAACTTGTAATAAGCACTTGAAATAAAAGTAAGTAGGTTCTTACTACATACCCTGCCGTTTTCAATCACTGACATTACCCGTGGAAAGCAGGGAAATGACCAGAAAACTGAAAATATTTACAACTCCGGGCACTTTAGGGAGTGTTTTTACTTGAATTTGCTTTCAAATCCTAGGAATTCATGTTTATACAGCTCAAAATTAGTGTAGAAAGACTGTAAGTGAGGACTATACTGCTTATGTTTACAATTGAGGCCGAATTTCTCCAGAGTCTTATTGGTGAATCAGTTAATATCCTGACGGTTCTAGTAATACTTGTAAGAAAACTGTCTAATTGCGGTATAAGTCTTAAAATACGCATTTAGAGTTTCCAGAAATGATTTCAAACTTGTAATAAGCACTTGAAATAAAAGTAAGTAGGTTCTTACTACATACCCTGCCGTTTTCAATCACTGACATTACCCGTGGAAAGCAGGAAATGACCAGAAAACTGATAATATTTACAACTCCGGCAACTTTACAGAGTGTTTTCACTTGAATTTGCTTTCAAATACTAGGAATTCATGTTTCTACAGCTCAAAATTAGTGTAGAAAGACTGTAAGTGAGGACTATACTGCTTATGTTTACAATTGAGGCCGAATTTCTCGAGCGTCTTTTTGCTGAATCAGTTAATATCCTGATGGTTCCAGTACATACTTGTAAGAAACTCTCTAATTGTGGTAAAACTCTTAAAATACGCATGTAGAGTTTCCAGAAATGATTTCAAACTTGTAATAAGCACTTGAAATAAAAGTAAGTAGGTTCTTACTACATACCCTGCCGTTTTCAATCACTGACATTACCCGTGGAAAGCAGGGAAATGACCAGAAAACTGAAAATATTTACAACTCCGGGCACTTTAGGGAGTGTTTTCACTTGAATTTGCTTTCAAATACTAGGAATTCATGTTTATACAGCTCAGAATTAGTGTAGATAGACGGCAAGTGAGGACTATAATGCTCATGTTTATAATTGAGGCGGAATTACTCGAGCGTCTTATTGGTGATTCAGGTAATATCCTGACGGTTCCAGTACATACTTGTAAGAAACTCTCTAATTGTGGTATAACTCTTAAAATACGCATTTAGAGTTTCCAGGAATGATTTCAAACTTGTAATAAGCACCTGAAATAAAAGTAAGTAGGTTCTTACTACATAAACTGCCGTTTTCAATCACTGACATTACCCGTGGAAAGCAGGGAAATGACCAGAAAACTGATAATATTTACAACTCGGGCCACTTTAGCGAGCGTTTTCATTTGAATTTGCTTTCAAATTCTAGGAATTCATGTTTATACAGCTCAAAATTAGTGTAGAAAGACTGTAAGTGAGGACTATACTGCTTATGTTTACAATTGAGGCCGAATTTCTCCAGAGTCTTATTGGTGAATCAGTTAATATCCTGACGGTTCCAGTAATACTTGTAAGAAAACTGTCTAATTGCGGTATAAGTCTTAAAATACGCACTTAGAGTTTCCAGAAATGATTTCAAACTTGTAATAAGCACTTGAAATAAAAGTAAGTAGGTTCTTACTACATACCCTGCCGTTTTCAATCACTGACATTACCCGTGGAAAGCAGGAAATGACCAGAAAACTGATAATATTTACAACTCCGGCAACTTTACAGAGTGTTTTCACTTGAATTTGCTTTCAAATACTAGGAATTCATGTTTCTACAGCTCAAAATTAGTGTAGAAAGACTGTAAGTGAGGACTATACTGCTTATGTTTACAATTGAGGCCGAATTTCTCGAGCGTCTTTTTGCTGAATCAGTTAATATCCTGATGGTTCCAGTACATACTTGTAAGAAACTCTCTAATTGTGGTAAAACTCTTAAAATACGCATGTAGAGTTTCCAGAAATGATTTCAAACTTGTAATAAGCACTTGAAATAAAAGTAAGTAGGTTCTTACTACATAAACTGCCGTTTTCAATCACTGACATTACCCGTGGAAAGCAGGGAAATGACCAGAAAACTGATAATATTTACAACTCGGGCCACTTTAGCAAGCATTTTCACTTGAATTTGCATTCAAATACAAGGAATTCATGTTTCTACAGCTCAAAATTAGTGTATAAAGACTGTAAGTGAGGACTATACTGCTTATGTTTACAATTGAGGCCGAATTTCTTCAGCGTCTTATTGGTGAATCCGTTAATATCCTGACGGTTCCAGTACCTACTTGTAAGAAAACTGTCTAATTGCGGTATAAGTCTTAAAATACGGATTTAGAGTTTCCAGAAATGATTTCGAACTTGTAATAAGCACTTGAAATAAAAGTAAGTAGGTACTTACTACATACCCTGCCGTTTTCAATCACTGACATTACCCGTGGAAAGCAGGGAAATGACCAGAAAACTGATAATATTTACAACTCCGGCAACTTTACAGAGCGTTTTCACTTGAATTTCCTTTAAAATATTACGAATTCAAGTTTATTCAGCTCAAAATTAGTGTAGAAAGACTGTAAGTGAGGACTATACTGCTTATGTTTACAATTGAGGCTGAATTTCTCGAGCGTCTTTCTGGTGAATCTGTTAATATCCTGACGGTACCAGTACATACTTGTAAGAAAACTCTCTAATTGTGGTATAACTCTTAAAATATACATTTAGAGTTTCCAGAAATGATTTCAAACTTGTAATAAGCACTTGAAATAAAAGTAAGTAGGTTCTTACTACATACCCTGCCGTTTTCAATCACTGACATTACCCGTGGAAAGCAGGGAAATGACCAGAAAACTGATAATATTTACAACTCGGGCCACTTTAGCGAGCGTTTTCATTTGAATTTGCTTTCAAATTCTAGGAATTCATGTTTCTACAGCACAAAATTCGTGTAGAAAGACTGTAAGTGTGGACTATACTGCTTATGTTTACAATTGAGGCCGAATTTCTCAAGCGTCTTTTTGGTGAATCAGTTAATATCCTTATGGTTCCAGTACATACTTGTAAGAAAACTGTCTAATTGCGGTATAACTCTTAAAATATACATTTAGAGTTTCCAGAAATGATTTCGAACTTGTAATAAGCACTTGAAATAAAAGTAAGTAGGTTCTTACTACATACCCTGCCGTTTTCAATCACTGACATTACCCGTGGAAAGCAGGGAAATGACCAGAAAACTGAAAATATTTACAACTCCGGGCCCTTTAGGGAGTGTTTTTACTTGAATTTGCTTTCAAATCCTAGGAATTCATGTTTATACAGCTCAAAATTAGTGTAGAAAGACTGTAAGTGAGGACTATACTGCTTATGTTTACAATTGAGGCCGAATTTCTCCAGAGTCTTATTGGTGAATCAGTTAATATCCTGACGGTTCTAGTAATACTTGTAAGAAAACTGTCTAATTGCGGTATAAGTCTTAAAATACGCATTTAGAGTTTCCAGAAATGATTTCAAACTTGTAATAAGCACTTGAAATAAAAGTAAGTAGGTTCTTACTACATACCCTGCCGTTTTCAATCACTGACATTACCCGTGGAAAGCAGGAAATGACCAGAAAACTGATAATATTTACAACTCCGGCAACTTTACAGAGTGTTTTCACTTGAATTTGCTTTCAAATACTAGGAATTCATGTTTCTACACCTAAAAATTAGTGTAGAAAGACTGTAAGTGAGGACTATACTGCTTATGTTTACAATTGAGGCCGAATTTCTCGAGCGTCTTTTTGCTGAATCAGTTAATATCCTGATGGTTCCAGTACATACTTGTAAGAAACTCTCTAATTGTGGTAAAACTCTTAAAATACGCATGTAGAGTTTCCAGAAATGATTTCAAACTTGTAATAAGCACTTGAAATAAAAGTAAGTAGGTTCTTACTACATACCCTGCCGTTTTCAATCACTGACATTACCCGTGGAAAGCAGGGAAATGACCAGAAAACTGAAAATATTTACAACTCCGGGCACTTTAGGGAGTGTTTTCACTTGAATTTGCTCTCAAATACTAGGAATTCATGTTTATACAGCTCAGAATTAGTGTAGATAGACGGCAAGTGAGGACTATAATGCTCATGTTTATAATTGAGGCGGAATTACTCGAGCGTCTTATTGGTGATTCAGGTAATATCCTGACGGTTCCAGTACATACTTGTAAGAAACTCTCTAATTGTGGTATAACTCTTAAAATACGCATTTAGAGTTTCCAGGAATGATTTCAAACTTGTAATAAGCACCTGAAATAAAAGTAAGTAGGTTCTTACTACATAAACTGCCGTTTTCAATCACTGGCATTACCCGTGGAAAGCAGGGAAATGACCAGAAAACTGATAATATTTACAACTCGGGCCACTTTAGCGAGCGTTTTCATTTGAATTTGCTTTCAAATTCTAGGAATTCATGTTTCTACAGCTCAAAATTAGTGTAGAAAGACTGTAAGTGAGGACTATACTGCTTATGTTTACAATTGAGGCCGAATTTCTCCAGAGTCTTATTGGTGAATCAGTTAATATCCTGACGGTTCCAGTAATACTTGTAAGAAAACTGTCTAATTGCGGTATAAGTCTTAAAATACGCATTTAGAGTTTCCAGAAATGATTTCAAACTTGTAATAAGCACTTGAAATAAAAGTAAGTAGGTTCTTACTACATACCCTGCCGTTTTCAATCACTGACATTACCCGTGGAAAGCAGGAAATGACCAGAAAACTGATAATATTTACAACTCCGGCAACTTTACAGAGTGTTTTCACTTGAATTTGCTTTCAAATACTAGGAATTCATGTTTCTACAGCTCAAAATTAGTGTAGAAAGACTGTAAGTGAGGACTATACTGCTTATGTTTACAATTCAGGCCGAATTTCTCGAGCGTCTTTTTGGTGAATCAGTTAATATCCTGATGGTTCCAGTACATACTTGTAAGAAACTCTCTAATTGTGGTAAAACTCTTAAAATACGCATGTAGAGTTTCCAGAAATGATTTCAAACTTGTAATAAGCACTTGAAATAAAAGTAAGTAGGTTCTTACTACATACCCTGCCGTTTTCAATCACTGACATTACCCGTGGAAAGCAGGGAAATGACCAGAAAACTGATAATATTTACAACTCCGGCAACTTTACAGAGCGTTTTCACTTGAATTTCCTTTAAAATATTACGAATTCAAGTTTATTCAGCTCAAAATTAGTGTAGAAAGACTGTAAGTGAGGACTATACTGCTTATGTTTACAATTGAGGCCGAATTTCTCGAGTGTCTTTTTGCTGAATCAGTTAATATCCTGATGGTTCCAGTACATACTTGTAAGAAACTCTCTAATTGTGGTAAAACTCTTAAAATACGCATGTAGAGTTTCCAGAAATGATTTCAAACTTGTAATAAGCACTTGAAATAAAAGTAAGTAGGTTCTTACTACATAAACTGCCGTTTTCAATCACTGACATTACCCGTGGAAAGCAGGGAAATGACCAGAAAACTGATAATATTTACAACTCGGGCCACTTTAGCAAGCATTTTCACTTGAATTTGCATTCAAATACAAGGAATTCATGTTTCTACAGCTCAAAATTAGTGTATAAAGACTGTAAGTGAGGACTATACTGCTTATGTTTACAATTGAGGCCGAATTTCTTCAGCGTCTTATTGGTGAATCCGTTAATATCCTGACGGTTCCAGTACCTACTTGTAAGAAAACTGTCTAATTGCGGTATAAGTCTTAAAATACGGATTTAGAGTTTCCAGAAATGATTTCGAACTTGTAATAAGCACTTGAAATAAAAGTAAGTAGGTACTTACTACATACCCTGCCGTTTTCAATCACTGACATTACCCGTGGAAAGCAGGGAAATGACCAGAAAACTGATAATATTTACAACTCCGGCAACTTTACAGAGCGTTTTCACTTGAATTTCCTTTAAAATATTACGAATTCAAGTTTATTCAGCTCAAAATTAGTGTAGAAAGACTGTAAGTGAGGACTATACTGCTTATGTTTACAATTGAGGCTGAATTTCTCGAGCGTCTTTCTGGTGAATCTGTTAATATCCTGACGGTACCAGTACATACTTGTAAGAAAACTCTCTAATTGTGGTATAACTCTTAAAATATACATTTAGAGTTTCCAGAAATGATTTCAAACTTGTAATAAGCACTTGAAATAAAAGTAAGTAGGTTCTTACTACATACCCTGCCGTTTTCAATCACTGACATTACCCGTGGAAAGCAGGGAAATGACCAGAAAACTGATAATATTTACAACTCGGGCCACTTTAGCGAGCGTTTTCATTTGAATTTGCTTTCAAATTCTAGGAATTCATGTTTCTACAGCACAAAATTCGTGTAGAAAGACTGTAAGTGTGGACTATACTGCTTATGTTTACAATTGAGGCCGAATTTCTCAAGCGTCTTTTTGGTGAATCAGTTAATATCCTTATGGTTCCAGTACATACTTGTAAGAAAACTGTCTAATTGCGGTATAACTCTTAAAATATACATTTAGAGTTTCCAGAAATGATTTCGAACTTGTAATAAGCACTTGAAATAAAAGTAAGTAGGTTCTTACTACATACCCTGCCGTTTTCAATCACTGACATTACCCGTGGAAAGCAGGGAAATGACCAGAAAACTGAAAATATTTACAACTCCGGGCACTTTAGGGAGTGTTTTTACTTGAATTTGCTTTCAAATCCTAGGAATTCATGTTTATACAGCTCAAAATTAGTGTAGAAAGACTGTAAGTGAGGACTATACTGCTTATGTTTACAATTGAGGCCGAATTTCTCCAGAGTCTTATTGGTGAATCAGTTAATATCCTGACGGTTCTAGTAATACTTGTAAGAAAACTGTCTAATTGCGGTATAAGTCTTAAAATACGCATTTAGAGTTTCCAGAAATGATTTCAAACTTGTAATAAGCACTTGAAATAAAAGTAAGTAGGTTCTTACTACATACCCTGCCGTTTTCAATCACTGACATTACCCGTGGAAAGCAGGAAATGACCAGAAAACTGATAATATTTACAACTCCGGCAACTTTACAGAGTGTTTTCACTTGAATTTGCTTTCAAATACTAGGAATTCATGTTTCTACACCTCAAAATTAGTGTAGAAAGACTGTAAGTGAGGACTATACTGCTTATGTTTACAATTGAGGCCGAATTTCTCGAGCGTCTTTTTGCTGAATCAGTTAATATCCTGATGGTTCCAGTACATACTTGTAAGAAACTCTCTAATTGTGGTAAAACTCTTAAAATACGCATGTAGAGTTTCCAGAAATGATTTCAAACTTGTAATAAGCACTTGAAATAAAAGTAAGTAGGTTCTTACTACATACCCTGCCGTTTTCAATCACTGACATTACCCGTGGAAAGCAGGGAAATGACCAGAAAACTGAAAATATTTACAACTCCGGGCACTTTAGGGAGTGTTTTCACTTGAATTTGCTTTCAAATACTAGGAATTCATGTTTATAAAGCTCAGAATTAGTGTAGATAGACGGCAAGTGAGGACTATAATGCTCATGTTTATAATTGAGGCGGAATTACTCGAGCGTCTTATTGGTGATTCAGGTAATATCCTGACGGTTCCAGTACATACTTGTAAGAAACTCTCTAATTGTGGTATAACTCTTAAAATACGCATTTAGAGTTTCCAGGAATGATTTCAAACTTGTAATAAGCACCTGAAATAAAAGTAAGTAGGTTCTTACTACATAAACTGCCGTTTTCAATCACTGGCATTACCCGTGGAAAGCAGGGAAATGACCAGAAAACTGATAATATTTACAACTCGGGCCACTTTAGCGAGCGTTTTCATTTGAATTTGCTTTCAAATTCTAGGAATTCATGTTTATACAGCTCAAAATTAGTGTAGAAAGACTGTAAGTGAGGACTATACTGCTTATGTTTACAATTGAGGCCGAATTTCTCCAGAGTCTTATTGGTGAATCAGTTAATATCCTGACGGTTCCAGTAATACTTGTAAGAAAACTGTCTAATTGCGGTATAAGTCTTAAAATACGCATTTAGAGTTTCCAGAAATGATTTCAAACTTGTAATAAGCACTTGAAATAAAAGTAAGTAGGTTCTTACTACATACCCTGCCGTTTTCAATCACTGACATTACCCGTGGAAAGCAGGAAATGACCAGAAAACTGATAATATTTACAACTCCGGCAACTTTACAGAGTGTTTTCACTTGAATTTGCTTTCAAATACTAGGAATTCATGTTTCTACAGCTCAAAATTAGTGTAGAAAGACTGTAAGTGAGGACTATACTGCTTATGTTTACAATTGAGGCCGAATTTCTCGAGCGTCTTTTTGGTGAATCAGTTAATATCCTGATGGTTCCAGTACATACTTGTAAGAAACTCTCTAATTGTGGTAAAACTCTTAAAATACGCATGTAGAGTTTCCAGAAATGATTTCAAACTTGTAATAAGCACTTGAAATAAAAGTAAGTAGGTTCTTACTACATACCCTGCCGTTTTCAATCACTGACATTACCCGTGGAAAGCAGGGAAATGACCAGAAAACTGATAATATTTACAACTCCGGCAACTTTACAGAGCGTTTTCACTTGAATTTCCTTTAAAATATTACGAATTCAAGTTTATTCAGCTCAAAATTAGTGTAGAAAGACTGTAAGTGAGGACTATACTGCTTATGTTTACAATTGAGGCCGAATTTCTCGAGTGTCTTATTGGTGAATCAGTTAATATCCTGACGGTACCAGTACATACTTGTAAGAAAACTCTCTAATTGTGGTATAACTCTTAAAATATACATTTAGAGTTTCCAGAAATGATTTCAAACTTGTAATAAGCACTTGAAATAAAAGTAAGTAGGTTCTTACTACATACCCTGCCGTTTTCAATCACTGACATTACCCGTGGAAAGCAGGGAAATGACCAGAAAACTGAAAATATTTACAACTCCGGGCACTTTAGGGAGTGTTTTTACTTGAATTTGCTTTCAAATCCTAGGAATTCATGTTTATACAGCTCAAAATTAGTGTAGAAAGACTGTAAGTGAGGACTATACTGCTTATGTTTACAATTGAGGCCGAATTTCTCCAGAGTCTTATTGGTGAATCAGTTAATATCCTGACGGTTCCAGTAATACTTGTAAGAAAACTGTCTAATTGCGGTATAAGTCTTAAAATACGCATTTAGAGTTTCCAGAAATGATTTCAAACTTGTAATAAGCACTTGAAATAAAAGTAAGTAGGTTCTTACTACATACCCTGCCGTTTTCAATCACTGACATTACCCGTGGAAAGCAGGAAATGACCAGAAAACTGATAATATTTACAACTCCGGCAACTTTACAGAGTGTTTTCACTTGAATTTGCTTTCAAATACTAGGAATTCATGTTTCTACAGCTCAAAATTAGTGTAGAAAGACTGTAAGTGAGGACTATACTGCTTATGTTTACAATTGAGGCCGAATTTCTCGAGCGTCTTTTTGCTGAATCAGTTAATATCCTGATGGTTCCAGTACATACTTGTAAGAAACTCTCTAATTGTGGTAAAACTCTTAAAATACGCATGTAGAGTTTCCAGAAATGATTTCAAACTTGTAATAAGCACTTGAAATAAAAGTAAGTAGGTTCTTACTACATAAACTGCCGTTTTCAATCACTGACATTACCCGTGGAAAGCAGGGAAATGACCAGAAAACTGATAACATTTACAACTCGGGCCACTTTAGCGAGCGTTTTCACTTGAATTTGCTTTCAAATTCTAGGAATTCATGTTTCTACAGCTCAAAATTAGTGTAGAAAGACTGTAAGAGGGGACTATACTGCTTATGTTTACAATTGAGGCCGAATTTCTCAAGCGTCTTTTTGGTGAATCACTTAATATCCTTATGGTTCCAGTACATACTTGAAAGAAAACTGTCTAATTGCGGTATAACTCTTAAAATATACATTTAGAGTTTCCAGAAATGATTTCGAACTTGTAATAAGCACTTGAAATAAAAGTAAGTAGGTTCTTACTACATACCCTGCCGTTTTCAATCACTGACATTACCCGTGGAAAGCAGGGAAATGACCAGAAAACTGAAAATATTTACAACTCCGGGCACTTTAGGGAGTGTTTTTACTTGAATTTGCTTTCAAATCCTAGGAATTAATGTTTATACAGCTCAAAATTAGTGTAGAAAGACTGTAAGTGAGGACTATACTGCTTATGTTTACAATTGAGGCCGAATTTCTCCAGAGTCTTATTGGTGAATCAGTTAATATCCTGACGGTTCCAGTAATACTTGTAAGAAAACTGTCTAATTGCGGTATAAGTCTTAAAATACGCATTTAGAGTTTCCAGAAATGATTTCAAACTTGTAATAAGCACTTGAAATAAAAGTAAGTAGGTTCTTACTACATACCCTGCCGTTTTCAATCACTGACATTACCCGTGGAAAGCAGGAAATGACCAGAAAACTGATAATATTTACAACTCCGGCAACTTTACAGAGTGTTTTCACTTGAATTTGCTTTCAAATACTAGGAATTCATGTTTCTACAGCTCAAAATTAGTGTAGAAAGACTGTAAGTGAGGACTATACTGCTTATGTTTACAATTGAGGCCGAATTTCTCGAGCGTCTTTTTGCTGAATCAGTTAATATCCTGATGGTTCCAGTACATACTTGTAAGAAACTCTCTAATTGTGGTAAAACTCTTAAAATACGCATGTAGAGTTTCCAGAAATGATTTCAAACTTGTAATAAGCACTTGAAATAAAAGTAAGTAGGTTCTTACTACATAAACTGCCGTTTTCAATCACTGACATTACCCGTGGAAAGCAGGGAAATGACCAGAAAACTGATAATATTTACAACTCGGGCCACTTTAGCAAGCATTTTCACTTGAATTTGCATTCAAATACAAGGAATTCATGTTTCTACAGCTCAAAATTAGTGTATAAAGACTGTAAGTGAGGACTATACTGCTTATGTTTACAATTGAGGCCGAATTTCTTCAGCGTCTTATTGGTGAATCCGTTAATATCCTGACGGTTCCAGTACCTACTTGTAAGAAAACTGTCTAATTGCGGTATAAGTCTTAAAATACGGATTTAGAGTTTCCAGAAATGATTTCGAACTTGTAATAAGCACTTGAAATAAAAGTAAGTAGGTACTTACTACATACCCTGCCGTTTTCAATCACTGACATTACCCGTGGAAAGCAGGGAAATGACCAGAAAACTGATAATATTTACAACTCCGGCAACTTTACAGAGCGTTTTCACTTGAATTTCCTTTAAAATATTACGAATTCAAGTTTATTCAGCTCAAAATTAGTGTAGAAAGACTGTAAGTGAGGACTATACTGCTTATGTTTACAATTGAGGCTGAATTTCTCGAGCGTCTTTCTGGTGAATCTGTTAATATACTGACGGTACCAGTACATACTTGTAAGAAAACTCTCTAATTGTGGTATAACTCTTAAAATATACATTTAGAGTTTCCAGAAATGATTTCAAACTTGTAATAAGCACTTGAAATAAAAGTAAGTAGGTTCTTACTACATACCCTGCCGTTTTCAATCACTGACATTACCCGTGGAAAGCAGGGAAATGACCAGAAAACTGATAATATTTACAACTCGGGCCACTTTAGCGAGCGTTTTCATTTGAATTTGCTTTCAAATTCTAGGAATTCATGTTTCTACAGCACAAAATTCGTGTAGAAAGACTGTAAGTGTGGACTATACTGCTTATGTTTACAATTGAGGCCGAATTTCTCAAGCGTCTTTTTGGTGAATCAGTTAATATCCTTATGGTTCCAGTACATACTTGTAAGAAAACTGTCTAATTGCGGTATAACTCTTAAAATATACATTTAGACTTTCCAGAAATGATTTCGAACTTGTAATAAGCACTTGAAATAAAAGTAAGTAGGTTCTTACTACATACCCTGCCGTTTTCAATCACTGACATTACCCGTGGAAAGCAGGGAAATGACCAGAAAACTGAAAATATTTACAACTCCGGGCACTTTAGGGAGTGTTTTTACTTGAATTTGCTTTCAAATCCTAGGAATTCATGTTTATACAGCTCAAAATTAGTGTAGAAAGACTGTAAGTGAGGACTATACTGCTTATGTTTACAATTGAGGCCGAATTTCTCCAGAGTCTTATTGGTGAATCAGTTAATATCCTGACGGTTCTAGTAATACTTGTAAGAAAACTGTCTAATTGCGGTATAAGTCTTAAAATACGCATTTAGAGTTTCCAGAAATGATTTCAAACTTGTAATAAGCACTTGAAATAAAAGTAAGTAGGTTCTTACTACATACCCTGCCGTTTTCAATCACTGACATTACCCGTGGAAAGCAGGAAATGACCAGAAAACTGATAATATTTACAACTCCGGCAACTTTACAGAGTGTTTTCACTTGAATTTGCTTTCAAATACTAGGAATTCATGTTTCTACACCTCAAAATTAGTGTAGAAAGACTGTAAGTGAGGACTATACTGCTTATGTTTACAATTGAGGCCGAATTTCTCAAGCGTCTTTTTGCTGAATCAGTTAATATCCTGATGGTTCCAGTACATACTTGTAAGAAACTCTCTAATTGTGGTAAAACTCTTAAAATACGCATGTAGAGTTTCCAGAAATGATTTCAAACTTGTAATAAGCACTTGAAATAAAAGTAAGTAGGTTCTTACTACATACCCTGCCGTTTTCAATCACTGACATTACCCGTGGAAAGCAGGGAAATGACCAGAAAACTGAAAATATTTACAACTCCGGGCACTTTAGGGAGTGTTTTCACTTGAATTTGCTTTCAAATACTAGGAATTCATGTTTATACAGCTCAAAATTAGTGTAGATAGACGGTAAGTGAGGACTATAATGCTCATGTTTATAATTGAGGCGGAATTACTCGAGCGTCTTATTGGTGATTCAGGTAATATCCTGACGGTTCCAGTACATACTTGTAAGAAACTCTCTAATTGTGGTATAACTCTTAAAATACGCATGTAGAGTTTCCAGGAATGATTTCAAACTTGTAATAAGCACCTGAAATAAAAGTAAGTAGGTTCTTACTACATAAACTGCCGTTTTCAATCACTGACATTACCCGTGGAAAGCAGGGAAATGACCAGAAAACTGATAATATTTACAACTCGGGCCACTTTAGCAAGCATTTTCACTTGAATTTGCATTCAAATACAAGGAATTCATGTTTCTACAGCTCAAAATTAGTGTAGAAAGACTGTAAGTGAGGACTATACTGCTTATGTTTACAATTGAGGCCGAATTTCTTCAGCGTCTTATTGGTGAATCCGTTAATATCCTGACGGTTCCAGTACATACTTGTAAGAAAACTGTCTAATTGCGGTATAAGTCTTAAAATACGGATTTAGAGTTTCCAGAAATGATTTCGAACTTGTAATAAGCACTTGAAATAAAAGTAAGTAGGTTCTTACTACATACCCTGCCGTTTTCAATCACTGACATTACCCGTGGAAAGCAGGGAAATGACCAGAAAACTGATAATATTTACAACTCCGGCAACTTTACAGAGCGTTTTCACTTCAATTTCCTTTAAAATATTACGAATTCAAGTTTATTCAGCTCAAAATTAGTGTAGAAAGACTGTAAGTGAGGACTATACTGCTTATGTTTACAATTGAGGCTGAATTTCTCGAGCGTCTTTCTGGTGAATCTGTTAATATCCTGACGGTACCAGTACATACTTGTAAGAAAACTCTCTAATTGTGGTATAACTCTTAAAATATACATTTAGAGTTTCCAGAAATGATTTCAAACTTGTAATAAGCACTTGAAATAAAAGTAAGTAGGTTCTTACTACATACCCTGCCGTTTTCAATCACTGACATTACCCGTGGAAAGCAGGGAAATGACCAGAAAACTGATAATATTTACAACTCGGGCCACTTTAGCGAGCGTTTTCATTTGAATTTGCTTTCAAATTCTAGGAATTCATGTTTCTACAGCACAAAATTCGTGTAGAAAGACTGTAAGTGTGGACTATACTGCTTATGTTTACAATTGAGGCCGAATTTCTCAAGCGTCTTTTTGGTGAATCAGTTAATATCCTTATGGTTCCAGTACATACTTGTAAGAAAACTGTCTAATTGCGGTATAACTCTTAAAATATACATTTAGAGTTTCCAGAAATGATTTCGAACTTGTAATAAGCACTTGAAATAAAAGTAAGTAGGTTCTTACTACATACCCTGCCGTTTTCAATCACTGACATTACCAGTGGAAAGCAGGGAAATGACCAGAAAACTGATAATATTTACAACTCCGGGCACTTTAGGGAGTGTTTTTACTTGAATTTGCTTTCAAATCCTAGGAATTCATGTTTATACAGCTCAAAATTAGTGTAGAAAGACTGTAAGTGAGGACTATACTGCTTATGTTTACAATTGAGGCCGAATTTCTCCAGAGTCTTATTGGTGAATCAGTTAATATCCTGACGGTTCCAGTAATACTTGTAAGAAAACTGTCTAATTGCGGTATAAGTCTTAAAATACGCATTTAGAGTTTCCAGAAATGATTTCAAACTTGTAATAAGCACTTGAAATAAAAGTAAGTAGGTTCTTACTACATACCCTGCCGTTTTCAATCACTGACATTACCCGTGGAAAGCAGGAAATGACCAGAAAACTGATAATATTTATAACTCCGGCAACTTTACAGAGTGTTTTCACTTGAATTTGCTTTCAAATACTAGGAATTCATGTTTCTACACCTCAAAATTAGTGTAGAAAGACTGTAAGTGAGGACTATACTGCTTATGTTTACAATTGAGGCCGAATTTCTCAAGCGTCTTTTTGCTGAATCAGTTAATATCCTGATGGTTCCAGTACATACTTGTAAGAAACTCTCTAATTGTGGTAAAACTCTTAAAATACGCATGTAGAGTTTCCAGAAATGATTTCAAACTTGTAATAAGCACTTGAAATAAAAGTAAGTAGGTTCTTACTACATACCCTGCCGTTTTCAATCACTGACATTACCCGTGGAAAGCAGGGAAATGACCAGAAAACTGAAAATATTTACAACTCCGGGCACTTTAGGGAGTGTTTTCACTTGAATTTGCTTTCAAATACTAGGAATTCATGTTTATACAGCTCAAAATTAGTGTAGATAGACGGTAAGTGAGGACTATAATGCTCATGTTTATAATTGAGGCGGAATTACTCGAGCGTCTTATTGGTGATTCAGGTAATATCCTGACGGTTCCAGTACATACTTGTAAGAAACTCTCTAATTGTGGTATAACTCTTAAAATACGCATGTAGAGTTTCCAGGAATGATTTCAAACTTGTAATAAGCACCTGAAATAAAAGTAAGTAGGTTCTTACTACATAAACTGCCGTTTTCAATCACTGACATTACCCGTGGAAAGCAGGGAAATGACCAGAAAACTGATAATATTTACAACTCGGGCCACTTTAGCAAGCATTTTCACTTGAATTTGCATTCAAATACAAGGAATTCATGTTTCTACAGCTCAAAATTAGTGTAGAAAGACTGTAAGTGAGGACTATACTGCTTATGTTTACAATTGAGGCTGAATTTCTCAAGCGTCTTTTTGGTGAATCAGTTAATATCCTGACAGTTCCAGTAATATTTGTAAGAAAACTGTCTAATTGCGGTATAAGTCTTAAAATACGCATTTAGAGTTTCCAGAAATGATTTCAAACTTGTAATAAGCACTTGAAATAAAAGTAAGTAGGTTCTTACTACATACCCTGCCATTTTCAATCACTGACATTACCCGTGGAAAGCAGGGAAATGACCAGAAAACTGATAATATTTACAACTCCGGCAACTTTACAGAGTGTTTTCACTTGAATTTGCTTTCAAATACTAGGAATTCATGTTTCTACAGCTCAAAATTAGTGTAGAAAGACTGTAAGTGAGGACTATACTGCTTATGTTTACAATTGAGTCCGAATTTCTCGAGCGTCTTTTTGCTGAATCAGTTAATATCGTGATGGTTCCAGTACATACTTGTAAGAAACTCTCTAATTGTGGTATAACTCTTAAAATACGCATGTAGAGTTTCCAGAAATGATTTCAAACTTGTAATAAGCACTTGAAATAAAAGTAAGTAGGTTCTTACTACATACCCTGCCGTTTTCAATCACTGACATTACCCCTGGAAAGCAGGGAAATGACCAGAAAACTGAAAATATTTACAACTCCGGGCACTTTAGGGAGTGTTTTCACTTGAATTTGCTTTCAAATACTAGGAATTCATGTTTATACATCTCAAAATTAGTGTAGATAGACTGTAAGTGAGGACTATAATGCTCATGTTTATAATTGAGGCGGAATTTCTCGAGCGTCTTATTGGTGATTCAGGTAATATCCTGACGGTTCCAGTACATACTTGTAAGAAACCCTCTAATTGTGGTATAACTCTTAAAATACGCATGTAGTGTTTCCAGGAATGATTTCAAACTTGTAATAAGCACCTGAAATAAAAGTAAGTAGGTTCTTACTACATACCCTGCCGTTTTCAATCACTGACATTACCCGTGGAAAGCAGGGAAATGACCAGAAAACTGATAATATTTACAACTCGGGCCACTTTAGCAAGCATTTTCACTTGAATTTGCATTCAAATACAAGGAATTCATGTTTCTACAGCTCAAAATTAGTGTAGAAAGACTGTAAGTGAGGACTATACTGCTTATGTTTACAATTGAGGCCCAATTTCTTCAGCGTCTTATTGGTGAATCCATTAATATCCTTACGGTTCCAGTACATACTTGTAAGAAAACTGTCTAATTGCGGTATAAGTCTTAAAATACGGATTTAGAGTTTCCAGAAATGATTTCAAACTTGCAATAAGCACTTGAAATAAAAGTAAGTAGGTTCTTACTACATACCCTGCCGTTTTCAATCACTGACATTACCCGTGGAAAGCAGGGAAATGACCAGAAAACTGATAATATTTACAACTCCGGCAAATTTACAGAGCGTTATCACTTGAATTTCCTTTAAAATATTACGAATTCAAGTTTATTCAGCTCAAAATTAGTGTAGAAAGACTGTAAGTGATGACTATACTGCTTATGTTTACAATTGAGGCTGAATTTCTCGAGCGTCTTTCTGGTGAATCTGTTAATATCCTGACGGTACCAGTACATACTTGTAAGAAAACTCTCTAATTGTGGTATAACTCTTAAAATATGCATTTAGAGTTTCCAGAAATGATTTCAAACTTGTAATAAGCACTTGAAATAAAATTAAGTAGGTTCTTACTACATACCCTGCCGTTTTCAATCACTGACATTACCCGTGGAAAGCAGGGAAATGACCAGAAAACTGATAATATTTACAACTCGGGCCACTTTAGCGAGCGTTTTCACTTGAATTTGCTTTCAAATTCTAGGAATTCATGTTTCTACAGCTCAAAATTCGTGTAGAAAGACTGTAAGTGGGGACTATACTGCTTATGTTTACAATTGAGGCCGAATTTCTCAAGCGTCTTTTTGGTGAATCAGTTAATATCCTTATGGTTCCAGTACATACTTGAAAGAAAACTGTCTAATTGCGGTATAACTCTTAAAATATACATTTAGAGTTTCCAGAAATGATTTCAAACTTGTAATAAGCACTTGAAATAAAAGTAAGTAGGTTCTTACTACATACCCTGCCGTTTTCAATCACTGACATTACCCGTGGAAAGCAGGGAAATGACCAGAAAACTGAAAATATTTACAACTCCGGGCACTTTAGGGAGTGTTTTTACTTGAATTTGCTTTCAAATATTAGGAATTCATGTTTATACAGCTCAAAATTAGTGTAGAAAGACTGTAAGTGAGGACTATACTGCTCATGTTTATAACTGAGGCGGAATTTCTCGAGCGTCTTATTGGTGAATCAGGTAATATCCTGACGGTTCCAGTACATACTTGTAAGAAACTCTCTAATTGTGGTATAAGTCTTAAAATACGCATTTAGAGTTTCCAGAAATGATTTCAAACTTGTAATAAGCACTTGAAATAAAAGTAAGTAGGTTCTTACTACATACCCTGCCGTTTTCAATCACTGACATTACCCTTAGAAAGCAGGGAAATGACCAGAAAACTGATAACATTTACAACTCCGGGCACTTTAGGGAGTGTTTTCACTTGAATTTTCTTTCAAATACTAGGAATTCATGTTTCTACCGCTCAAAATTAGTGTAGAAAGACTGTAAGTGAGGACTATACTGCTTATGTTTACAATTGAGGCCGAATTTCTCAAGCGTCTTTTTGGTGAATCAGTTAATATCCTGATGGTTCCAGTACATACTTGTAAGAAACGCTGTAATTGTGGTATAACTCTTAAAATATACATTTAGAGTTTCCAGAAATGATTTCAAACTTGTAATAAGCACTTGAAATAAAAGTCAGTAGGTTTTTACTACATACCCTGCCGTTTTCAATCACTGACATTACAAGTGGAAAGCAGGGAAATGACCAGAAAACTGAAAATTTTTACAACTCCGGGCACTTTAGGGAGTGTTTTCACTTGAATTTGCTTTCAAATACTAGGAATTCATGTTTCTACCGCTCAAAATTTGTGTAGAAAGACTGTAAGTGAGGACTATACTGCTTATGTTTACAATTGAGGCCGAATTTCTCAAGCGTCTTTTTGGTGAATCAGTTAATATCCTGATGGTTCCAGTACATACTTGTAAGAAACGCTGTAATTGTGGTATAACTCTTAAAATATACATTTAGAGTTTCCAGAAATGATTTCGAACTTGTAATAAGCACTTGAAATAAAAGTAAGTAGGTTCTTACTACATACCCTGCCGTTTTCAATCACTGACATTACCCGTGGAAAGCAGGGAAAAGACCAGAAAACTGAAAATATTTACAACTCCGGGCACAATAGGGAGCGTTTTTACTTGAATTTGCTTTCAAATACTAGGAATTCATGTTTCTACATCTCAAAATTAGTGTAGAAAGACTGTGAGTGAGGACTATACTGCTTATGTTTACAATTGAGGCCGAATTTCTCGAGCGTCTTTTTGCTGAATCAGTTAATATCCTGATGGTTCCAGTACATACTTGTAAGAAACTCTCTAATTGTGGTATAACTCCTAAAATACGCATGTAGAGTTTCCAGAAATGATTTCAAACTTGTAATAAGCACTTGAAATAAAAGTAAGTAGGTTCTTACTACATACCCTGCCGTTTTCAATCACTGACATTACCCATGGAAAGCAGGGAAATGACCAGAAAACTGAAAATATTTACAACTCCGGGCACTTTAGGGAGTGTTTTCACTTGAATTTGCTTTCAAATACTAGGAATTCATGTTTATACAGCTCAGAATTAGTGTAGAAAGACTGTAAGTGAGGACTATACTGCTTATGTTTACAATTGAGGCCGAATTTCTCCAGCGTCTTTTTGGTGAATCTGTTAATATCCTGACGGTTCCAGTACATACTTGTAAGAAACGCTGTAATTGTGGTATACCTCTTAAAATATACATTTAGAGTTTCCAGAAATGATTTCAAACTTGTAATAAGCACTTGAAATAAATGTAAGTAGGTTCTTACTACATACCCTGCCGTGTTCAATCACTGACATTACCCGTGGAAAGCTGGGATATGACTAGAAAACTGATAATATTTACAACTCCGGCCACTTTAGCGAGCGTTTTCACTTGAATTTGCTTTCAAATATTAGGAATTCATGTTTATACAGCTCAAAATTAGTGTAGAAAGACTGTAAGTGAGGACTATACTGCTTATGTTTACAATTGAGGCTGAATTTCTCGAGCGTCTTTTTGGTGAATCTGTTAATATCCTGACGGTTCCAGTACATACTTGTAAGAAAACTCTCTAATTGTGGTATAACTCTTAAAATATGCATTTAGAGTTTCCAGAAATGATTTAAAACTTGTCATAAGCACTTGAAATAAAAGTAAGTAGGTTCTTAATACATACCCTGCCGTGTTCAATCACTGACATTACCCGTGGAATGCTGGGAAATGACCTGAAAACTGATAATACTTACAACTCCGGGCACGTTAGGGAGTGTTTTCACTTGAATTTGCTTTCAAATACTAGGAATTCATGTTTCTACAGATTAAAATTAGTGTAGAAAGACTGTAAGTGAGGACTATACTGCTTATGTTTACAATTGAGGCTGAATTTCTCGAGCGTCTTATTGGTGAATCAGTTAATATCCTGACGGTTCCAGTAATACTTGTAAGAAAACTGTCTAATTGCGGTATAAGTCTTAAAATACGCATTTAGAGTTTCCAGAAATGATTTCAAACTTGTAATAAGCACTTGAAATAAAAGTAAGTAGGTTCTTACTACATACCCTGCCGTTTTCAATCACTGACATTACCCGTGGAAAGCAGGGAAATGACCAGAAAACTGATAATATTTACAACTCCGGCAACTTTACAGAGCGTTTTCACTTGAATTTCCTTTAAAATATTACGAATTCAAGTTTATACAGCTCAAAATTAGTGTAGAAAGACTGTAAGTGAGGACTATACTGCTTATGTTTACAATTGAGGCCGAATTTCTCAAGCGTCTTTTTGGTGAATCTGTTAATATCCTGACGGTTCCAGTACATACTTGTAAGAAAACTCACTAATTGTGGTATAACTCTAAAAATACGCATTTACAGTTTCCAGAAATGATTTCAAACTTGTAATAAGCACTTGAAATAAAAGTAAGTAGGTTCTTAATACATACCCTGCCGTGTTCAATCACTGTCATTACCCGTGGAAAGCTGGGAAATGACCAGAAAACTGAAAATTTTTACAACTCCGGGCACTTTAGGGAGTGTTTTTACTTGAATTTGCTTTCAAATACTAGGAATTCATGTTTATACAGCTCAAAATTAGTGTAGAAAGACTGTAAGTGAGGACTATACTGCTTATGTTTACAATTGAGGCCGAATTTCTCGAGCGTCTTATTGGTGAATCAGTTAATATCCTGACGGTTCCAGTACATACTTGTAAGAAAACTGTCTAATTGCGGTATAAGTCTTAAAATACGCATTTAGAGTTTCCAGAAATGATTTCAAACTTGTAATAAGCACTTGAAATTAAAGTAAGTAGGTTCTTACTACATACCCTGCCGTTTTCAATCACTGACATTACCCGTGGAACGCAGGGAAATGACCAGAAAACTGATAATATTTACAACTCCGGGCACTTTAGGGAGTGTTTTTACTTGAATTTGCTTTCAAATACTAGGAATTCATGTTCATACAGCTCAAAATTAGTGTAGAAAGACTGTAAGTGAGGACTATACTGCTTATGTTTACAATTGCGGCCGAATTTCTCCAGCGTCTTATTGGTGAATCAGTTTATATCCTGACGGTTCCAGTACATACTTGTAAGAAAACTGTCTAATTGCGGTATAAGTCTTAAAATATGCATTTAGAGTTTCCAGAAATGATTTCAAACTTGTAATAAGCACTTGAAATAAAAGTAAGTAGGTTCTTAATACATACCCTGCCGTTTTCAATCACTGACATTACCCGTGGAAAGCAGGGAAATGACTAGAAAACTGATAATATTTACAACTCCGGCCACTTTAGCGAGCGTTTTCACTTGAATTTGCTTTCAAATATTAGGAATTCATGTTTATACAGCTCAAAATTAGTGTAGAAAGACTGTAAGTGAGGACTATCCTGCTTATGTTTACAATTGAGGCCGAATTTCTCGAGCGTCTTTTTGGTGAATCTGTTAATATCCTGACGGTTCCAGTACATACTTGTAAGAAACGCTGTAATTGTGGTATAACTCTCAAAATATGCATTTAGAGTTTCCAGAAATGATTTCAAACTTGTAATAAGCACTTGAAATAAAAGTAAGTAGGTTCTTACTACATACCCTGCCGTTTTCAATCACTGACATTACCCGTGGAAAGCAGGGAAATGATCAGAAAACTGATAATATTTACAACTCCGGCAACTTTACAGAGCGTTTTCACTTGAATTTGCTTTCAAATATTAGGAATTCATGTTTATACAGCTCAAAATTAGTGTAGAAAGACTGTAAGTGAGGACTATACTGCTTATGTTTACAATTGAGGCCGAATTTCTCGAGCGTCTTTTTGGTGAATCTGTTAATATCCTGACGGTTCCAGTACATACTTGTAAGAAAACTCTCTAATTGTGGTATAACTCTTAAAATATGCATTTAGAGTTTCCAGAAATGATTTAAAACTTGTCATAAGCACTTGAAATAAAAGTAAGTAGGTTCTTAATACATACCCTGCCGTGTTCAATCACTGACATTACCCGTGGAATGCTGGGAAATGACCTGAAAACTGATAATACTTACAACTCCGGGCACGTTAGGGAGTGTTTTCACTTGAATTTGCTTTCAAATACTAGGAATTCATGTTTCTACAGATTAAAATTAGTGTAGAAAGACTGTAAGTGAGGACTATACTGCTTATGTTTACAATTGAGGCTGAATTTCTCGAGCGTCTTATTGGTGAATCAGTTAATATCCTGAGGGTTCCAGTAATACTTGTAAGAAAACTGTCTAATTGCGGTATAAGTCTTAAAATACGCATTTAGAGTTTCCAGAAATGATTTCAAACTTGTAATAAGCACTTGAAATAAAAGTAAGTAGGTTCTTACTACATACCCTGCCGTTTTCAATCACTGACATTACCCGTGGAAAGCAGGGAAATGAACAGAAAACTGATAATATTTACAACTCCGGCAACTTTACAGAGCGTTTTCACTTGAATTTCCTTTAAAATATTACGAATTCAAGTTTATACAGCTCAAAATTAGTGTAGAAAGACTGTAAGTGAGGACTATACTGCTTATGTTTACAATTGAGGCCGAATTTCTCAAGCGTCTTTTTGGTGAATCAGTTAATATCCTGATGGTTCCAGGACATACTTGTAAGAAACGCTGTAATTGTGGTATAACTCTTAAAATATACATTTAGAGTTTCCAGAAATGATTTCAAACTTGTAATAAGCACTTGAAATAAAAGTAAGTAGGTTCTTACTACATACCCTGCCGTTTTCAATCACTGACATTACAAGTGGAAAGCAGGGAAATGACCAGAAAACTGAAAATTTTTACAACTCCGAGCACTTTAGGGAGTGTTTTTACTTGAATTTGCTTTCAAATACTAGGAATTCATGTTTATACAGCTCAAAATTAGTGTAGAAAGACTGTAAGTGAGGACTATACTGCTTATGTTTACAATTGATGCCGAATTTCTCGAGCGTCTTATTGGTGAATCAGTTAATATCCTGACGGTTCCAGTACATACTTGTAAGAAAACTGTCTAATTGCGGTATAAGTCTTAAAATACGCATTTAGAGTTTCCAGAAATGATTTCAAACTTGTAATAAGCACTTGAAATAAAAGTAAGTAGGTTCTTACTACATACCCTGCCGTTTTCAATCACTGACATTACCCGTGGAAAGCAGGGAAATGACCAGAAAACTGATAATATTTACAACTCCGGGCACTTTAGGGAGTGTTTTTACTTGAATTTGCTTTCAAATACTAGGAATTCATGTTCATACAGCTCAAAATTAGTGTAGAAAGACTGTAAGTGAGGACTATACTGCTTATGTTTACAATTGCGGCCGAATTTCTCCAGCGTCTTATTGGTGAATCAGTTTATATCCTGACGGTTCCAGTACATACTTGTAAGAAAACTGTCTAATTGCGGTATAAGTCTTAAAATACGCATTTAGAGTTTCCAGAAATGATTTCAAACTTGTAATAAGCACTTGAAATAAAAGTAAGTAGGTTCTTAATACATACCCTGCCGTTTTCAATCACTGACATTACCCGTGGAAAGCAGGGAAATGACTAGAAAACTGATAATATTTACAACTCCGGCCACTTTAGCGAGCGTTTTCACTTGAATTTGCTTTCAAATATTAGGAATTCATGTTTATACAGCTCAAAATTAGTGTAGAAAGACTGTAAGTGAGGACTATCCTGCTTATGTTTACAATTGAGGCCGAATTTCTCGAGCGTCTTTTTGGTGAATCTGTTAATATCCTGACGGTTCCAGTACATACTTGTAAGAAACGCTGTAATTGTGGTATAACTCTTAAAATATACATTTAGAGTTTCCAGAAATGATTTCAAACTTGTAATAAGCACTTGAAATAAAAGTAAGTAGGTTCTTACTACATACCCTGCCGTTTTCAATCACTGACATTACCCGTGGAAAGCAGGGAAATGACCAGAAAACTGATAATATTTACAACTCCGGCAACTTTACAGAGCGTTTTCACTTGAATTTGCTTTCAAATATTAGGAATTCATGTTTATACAGCTCAAAATTAGTGTAGAAAGACTGTAAGTGAGGACTATACTGCTTATGTTTACAATTGAGGCCGAATTTCTCGAGCGTCTTTTTGGTGAATCTGTTAATATCCTGACGGTTCCAGTACATACTTGTAAGAAAACTCTCTAATTGTGGTATAACTCTTAAAATATGCATTTAGAGTTTCCAGAAATGATTTAAAACTTGTCATAAGCACTTGAAATAAAAGTAAGCAGGTTCTTAATACATACCCTGCCGTGTTCAATCACTGACATTACCCGTGGAATGCTGGGAAATGACCTGAAAACTGATAACACTTACAACTCCGGGCACGTTAGGGAGTGTTTTCACTTGAATTTGCTTTCAAATACTAGGAATTCATGTTTCTACAGATTAAAATTAGTGTAGAAAGACTGTAAGAGAGGACTATACTGCTTATGTTTACAATTGAGGCTGAATTTCTCGAGCGTCTTATTGGTGAATCAGTTAATATCCTGAGGGTTCCAGTAATACTTGTAAGAAAACTGTCTAATTGCGGTATAAGTCTTAAAATACGCATTTAGAGTTTCCAGAAATGATTTCAAACTTGTAATAAGCACTTGAAATAAAAGTAAGTAGGTTCTTACTACATACCCTGCCGTTTTCAATCACTGACATTACCCGTGGAAAGCAGGGAAATGACCAGAAAACTGATAATATTTACAACTCCGGCAACTTTACAGAGCGTTTTCACTTGAATTTCCTTTGAAATATTACGAATTCAAGTTCATACAGCTCAAAATTAGTGTAGAAAGACTGTAAGTGAGTACTATACTGCTTATGTTTACAATTGAGGCCGAATTTCTCAAGCGTCTTTTTGGTGAATCTGTTAATATCCTGACGGTTCCAGTACATACTTGTAAGAAAACTCACTAATTGTGGTATAACTCTAAAAATACGCATTTACAGTTTCCAGAAATGATTTCAAACTTGTAATAAGCACTTGAAATAAAAGTAAGTAGGTTCTTAATACATACCCTGCCGTGTTCATTCACTGTCATTACCCGTGGAAAGCTGGGAAATTCCCAGAAAACTGATAATACATACAACACCGGGCACTTTAGGGAGTGTTTTCACTTGAATTTGCTTTCAAATACTAGGAATTCATGTTTCTACCGCTCAAAATTAGTGTAGAAAGACTGTAAGTGAGGACTATACTGCTTATGTTTACAATTGAGGCCGAATTTCTCAAGCGTCTTTTTGGTGAATCAGTTAATATCCTGATGGTTCCAGTACATACTTGTAAGAAACGCTGTAATTGTGGTATAACTCTTAAAATATACATTTAGAGTTTCCAGAAATGATTTCAAACTTGTAATAAGCACTTGAAATAAAAGTAAGTAGGTTCTTACTACATACCCTGCCGTTTTCAATCACTGACATTACAAGTGGAAAGCAGGGAAATGACCAGAAAACTGAAAATTTTTACAACTCCGGGCACTTTAGGGAGTGTTTTTACTTGAATTTGCTTTCAAATACTAGGAATTCATGTTTATACAGCTCAAAATTAGTGTAGAAAGACTGTAAGTGAGGACTATACTGCTTATGTTTACAATTGAGGCCGAATTTCTCAAGCGTCTTTTTGGTGAATCTGTTAATATCCAGACGGTTCCAGTACATACTTGTAAGAAAACTCACTAATTGTGGTATAACTCTAAAAATACGCATTTACAGTTTCCAGAAATGATTTCAAACTTGTAATAAGCACTTGAAATAAAAGTAAGTAGGTTCTTAATACATACCCTGCCGTGTTCAATCACTGTCATTACCCGTGGAAAGCTGGGAAATGACCAGAAAACTGAAAATTTTTACAACTCCGGGCACTTTAGGGAGTGTTTTTACTTGAATTTGCTTTCAAATACTAGGAATTCATGTTTATACAGCTCAAAATTAGTGTAGAAAGACTGTAAGTGAGGACTATACTGCTTATGTTTACAATTGAGGCCGAATTTCTCGAGCGTCTTATTGGTGAATCAGTTAATATCCTGACGGTTCCAGTACATACTTGTAAGAAAACTGTCTAATTGCGGTATAAGTCTTAAAATACGCATTTAGAGTTTCCAGAAATGATTTCAAACTTGTAATAAGCACTTGAAATTAAAGTAAGTAGGTTCTTACTACATACCCTGCCGTTTTCAATCACTGACATTACCCGTGGAACGCAGGGAAATGACCAGAAAACTGATAATATTTACAACTCCGGGCACTTTAGGGAGTGTTTTTACTTGAATTTGCTTTCAAATACTAGGAATTCATGTTCATACAGCTCAAAATTAGTGTAGAAAGACTGTAAGTGAGGACTATACTGCTTATGTTTACAATTGCGGCCGAATTTCTCCAGCGTCTTATTGGTGAATCAGTTTATATCCTGACGGTTCCAGTACATACTTGTAAGAAAACTGTCTAATTGCGGTATAAGTCTTAAAATATGCATTTAGAGTTTCCAGAAATGATTTCAAACTTGTAATAAGCACTTGAAATAAAAGTAAGTAGGTTCTTAATACATACCCTGCCGTTTTCAATCACTGACATTACCCGTGGAAAGCAGGGAAATGACTAGAAAACTGATAATATTTACAACTCCGGCCACTTTAGCGAGCGTTTTCACTTGAATTTGCTTTCAAATATTAGGAATTCATGTTTATACAGCTCAAAATTAGTGTAGAAAGACTGTAAGTGAGGACTATCCTGCTTATGTTTACAATTGAGGCCGAATTTCTCGAGCGTCTTTTTGGTGAATCTGTTAATATCCTGACGGTTCCAGTACATACTTGTAAGAAACGCTGTAATTGTGGTATAACTCTCAAAATATGCATTTAGAGTTTCCAGAAATGATTTCAAACTTGTAATAAGCACTTGAAATAAAAGTAAGTAGGTTCTTACTACATACCCTGCCGTTTTCAATCACTGACATTACCCGTGGAAAGCAGGGAAATGACCAGAAAACTGATAATATTTACAACTCCGGCAACTTTACAGAGCGTTTTCACTTGAATTTGCTTTCAAATATTAGGAATTCATGTTTATACAGCTCAAAATTAGTGTAGAAAGACTGTAAGTGAGGACTATACTGCTTATGTTTACAATTGAGGCCGAATTTCTCGAGCGTCTTTTTGGTGAATCTGTTAATATCCTGACGGTTCCAGTACATACTTGTAAGAAAACTCTCTAATTGTGGTATAACTCTTAAAATATGCATTTAGAGTTTCCAGAAATGATTTAAAACTTGTCATAAGCACTTGAAATAAAAGTAAGTAGGTTCTTAATACATACCCTGCCGTGTTCAATCACTGACATTACCCGTGGAATGCTGGGAAATGACCTGAAAACTGATAATACTTACAACTCCGGGCACGTTAGGGAGTGTTTTCACTTGAATTTGCTTTCAAATACTAGGAATTCATGTTTCTACAGATTAAAATTAGTGTAGAAAGACTGTAAGTGAGGACTATACTGCTTATGTTTACAATTGAGGCTGAATTTCTCGAGCGTCTTATTGGTGAATCAGTTAATATCCTGAGGGTTCCAGTAATACTTGTAAGAAAACTGTCTAATTGCGGTATAAGTCTTAAAATACGCATTTAGAGTTTCCAGAAATGATTTCAAACTTGTAATAAGCACTTGAAATAAAAGTAAGTAGGTTCTTACTACATACCCTGCCGTTTTCAATCACTGACATTACCCGTGGAAAGCAGGGAAATGAACAGAAAACTGATAATATTTACAACTCCGGCAACTTTACAGAGCGTTTTCACTTGAATTTCCTTTAAAATATTACGAATTCAAGTTTATACAGCTCAAAATTAGTGTAGAAAGACTGTAAGTGAGGACTATACTGCTTATGTTTACAATTGAGGCCTAATTTCTCAAGCGTCTTTTTGGTGAATCAGTTAATATCCTGATGGTTCCAGGACATACTTGTAAGAAACGCTGTAATTGTGGTATAACTCTTAAAATATACATTTAGAGTTTCCAGAAATGATTTCAAACTTGTAATAAGCACTTGAAATAAAAGTAAGTAGGTTCTTACTACATACCCTGCCGTTTTCAATCACTGACATTACAAGTGGAAAGCAGGGAAATGACCAGAAAACTGAAAATTTTTACAACTCCGAGCACTTTAGGGAGTGTTTTTACTTGAATTTGCTTTCAAATACTAGGAATTCATGTTTATACAGCTCAAAATTAGTGTAGAAAGACTGTAAGTGAGGACTATACTGCTTATGTTTACAATTGATGCCGAATTTCTCGAGCGTCTTACTGGTGAATCAGTTAATATCCTGACGGTTCCAGTACATACTTGTAAGAAAACTGTCTAATTGCGGTATAAGTCTTAAAATACGCATTTAGAGTTTCCAGAAATGATTTCAAACTTGTAATAAGCACTTGAAATAAAAGTAAGTAGGTTCTTACTACATACCCTGCCGTTTTCAATCACTGACATTACCCGTGGAAAGCAGGGAAATGACCAGAAAACTGATAATATTTACAACTCCGGGCACTTTAGGGAGTGTTTTTACTTGAATTTGCTTTCAAATACTAGGAATTCATGTTCATACAGCTCAAAATTAGTGTAGAAAGACTGTAAGTGAGGACTATACTGCTTATGTTTACAATTGCGGCCGAATTTCTCCAGCGTCTTATTGGTGAATCAGTTTATATCCTGACGGTTCCAGTACATACTTGTAAGAAAACTGTCTAATTGCGGTATAAGTCTTAAAATACGCATTTAGAGTTTCCAGAAATGATTTCAAACTTGTAATAAGCACTTGAAATAAAAGTAAGTAGGTTCTTAATACATACCCTGCCGTTTTCAATCACTGACATTACCCGTGGAAAGCAGGGAAATGACTAGAAAACTGATAATATTTACAACTCCGGCCACTTTAGCGAGCGTTTTCACTTGAATTTGCTTTCAAATATTAGGAATTCATGTTTATACAGCTCAAAATTAGTGTAGAAAGACTGTAAGTGAGGACTATCCTGCTTATGTTTACAATTGAGGCCGAATTTCTCGAGCGTCTTTTTGGTGAATCTGTTAATATCCTGACGGTTCCAGTACATACTTGTAAGAAACGCTGTAATTGTGGTATAACTCTTAAAATATACATTTAGAGTTTCCAGAAATGATTTCAAACTTGTAATAAGCACTTGAAATAAAAGTAAGTAGGTTCTTACTACATACCCTGCCGTTTTCAATCACTGACATTACCCGTGGAAAGCAGGGAAATGACCAGAAAACTGATAATATTTACAACTCCGGCAACTTTACAGAGCGTTTTCACTTGAATTTGCTTTCAAATATTAGGAATTCATGTTTATACAGCTCAAAATTAGTGTAGAAAGACTGTAAGTGAGGACTATACTGCTTATGTTTACAATTGAGGCCGAATTTCTCGAGCGTCTTTTTGGTGAATCTGTTAATATCCTGACGGTTCCAGTACATACTTGTAAGAAAACTCTCTAATTGTGGTATAACTCTTAAAATATGCATTTAGAGTTTCCAGAAATGATTTAAAACTTGTCATAAGCACTTGAAATAAAAGTAAGCAGGTTCTTAATACATACCCTGCCGTGTTCAATCACTGACATTACCCGTGGAATGCTGGGAAATGACCTGAAAACTGATAACACTTACAACTCCGGGCACGTTAGGGAGTGTTTTCACTTGAATTTGCTTTCAAATACTAGGAATTCATGTTTCTACAGATTAAAATTAGTGTAGAAAGACTGTAAGAGAGGACTATACTGCTTATGTTTACAATTGAGGCTGAATTTCTCGAGCGTCTTATTGGTGAATCAGTTAATATCCTGAGGGTTCCAGTAATACTTGTAAGAAAACTGTCTAATTGCGGTATAAGTCTTAAAATACGCATTTAGAGTTTCCAGAAATGATTTCAAACTTGTAATAAGCACTTGAAATAAAAGTAAGTAGGTTCTTACTACATACCCTGCCGTTTTCAATCACTGACATTACCCGTGGAAAGCAGGGAAATGACCAGAAAACTGATAATATTTACAACTCCGGCAACTTTACAGAGCGTTTTCACTTGAATTTCCTTTGAAATATTACGAATTCAAGTTTATACAGCTCAAAATTAGTGTAGAAAGACTGTAAGTGAGTACTATACTGCTTATGTTTACAATTGAGGCCGAATTTCTCAAGCGTCTTTTTGGTGAATCTGTTAATATCCTGACGGTTCCAGTACATACTTGTAAGAAAACTCACTAATTGTGGTATAACTCTAAAAATACGCATTTACAGTTTCCAGAAATGATTTCAAACTTGTAATAAGCACTTGAAATAAAAGTAAGTAGGTTCTTAATACATACCCTGCCGTGTTCAATCACTGTCATTACCCGTGGAAAGCTGGGAAATGCCCAGAAAACTGATAATACATACAACACCGGGCACTTTAGGGAGTGTTTTCACTTGAATTTGCTTTCAAATACTAGGAATTCATGTTTCTACCGCTCAAAATTAGTGTAGAAAGACTGTAAGTGAGGACTATACTGCTTATGTTTACAATTGAGGCCGAATTTCTCAAGCGTCTTTTTGGTGAATCAGTTAATATCCTGATGGTTCCAGTACATACTTGTAAGAAACGCTGTAATTGTGGTATAACTCTTAAAATATACATTTAGAGTTTCCAGAAATGATTTCAAACTTGTAATAAGCACTTGAAATAAAAGTAAGTAGGTTCTTACTACATACCCTGCCGTTTTCAATCACTGACATTACAAGTGGAAAGCAGGGAAATGACCAGAAAACTGAAAATTTTTACAACTCCGGGCACTTTAGGGAGTGTTTTTACTTGAATTTGCTTTCAAATACTAGGAATTCATGTTTATACAGCTCAAAATTAGTGTAGAAAGACTGTAAGTGAGGACTATACTGCTTATGTTTACAATTGAGGCCGAATTTCTCGAGCGTCTTATTGGTGAATCAGTTAATATCCTGACGGTTCCAGTACATACTTGTAAGAAAACTGCCTAATTGCGGTATAAGTCTTAAAATACGCATTTAGAGTTTCCAGAAATGATTTCAAACTTGTAATAAGCACTTGAAATAAAAGTAAGTAAGTTCTTACTACATACCCTGCCGTTTTCAATCACTGACATTACCCGTGGAAAGCAGGGAAATGACCAGAAAACTGATAATATTTACAACTCCGGGCACTTTAGGGAGTGTTTTTACTTGAATTTGCTTTCAAATACTAGGAATTCATGTTCATACAGCTCAAAATTAGTGTAGAAAGACTGTAAGTGAGGACTATACTGCTTATGTTTACAATTGCGGCCGAATTTCTCCAGCGTCTTATTGGTGAATCAGTTTATATCCTGACGGTTCCAGTACATACTTGTAAGAAAACTGTCTAATTGCGGTATAAGTCTTAAAATACGCATTTAGAGATTCCAGAAATGATTTCAAACTTGTAATAAGCACTTGAAATAAAAGTAAGTAGGTTCTTAATACATACCCTGCCGTTTTCAATCACTGACATTACCCGTGGAAAGCAGGGAAATGACTAGAAAACTGATAATATTTACAACTCCGGCCACTTTAGCGAGCGTTTTCACTTGAATTTGCTTTCAAATATTAGGAATTCATGTTTATACAGCTCAAAATTAGTGTAGAAAGACTGTAAGTGAGGACTATCCTGCTTATGTTTACAATTGAGGCCGAATTTCTCGAGCGTCTTTTTGGTGAATCTGTTAATATCCTGACGGTTCCAGTACATACTTGTAAGAAACGCTGTAATTGTGGTATAACTCTTAAAATATACATTTAGAGTTTCCAGAAATGATTTCAAACTTGTAATAAGCACTTGAAATAAAAGTAAGTAGGTTCTTACTACATACCCTGCCGTTTTCAATCACTGACATTACCCGTGGAAAGCAGGGAAATGACCAGAAAACTGATAATATTTACAACTCCGGCAACTTTACAGAGCGTTTTCACTTGAATTTGCTTTCAAATATTAGGAATTCATGTTTATACAGCTCAAAATTAGTGTAGAAAGACTGTAAGTGAGGACTATACTGCTTATGTTTACAATTGAGGCCGAATTTCTCGAGCGTCTTTTTGGTGAATCTGTTAATATCCTGACGGTTCCAGTACATACTTGTAAGAAAACTCTCTAATTGTGGTATAACTCTTAAAATATGCATTTAGAGTTTCCAGAAATGATTTAAAACTTGTAATAAGCACTTGAAATTAAAGTAAGTAAGTTCTTAATACATACCCTGCCGTGTTCAATCACTGAAATTACCCGTGGAAAGCTGGGAAATGACCTGAAAACTGATAATACTTACAACTCCGGGCACTTTAGGGAGTGTTTTCACTTGAATTTGCTTTCACATACTAGGAATTCATGTTTCTACAGCTCAAAATTAGTGGAGAAAGACTGTGAGTGAGGACTATACTGCTTATGTTTACAATTGAGGCCGAATTTCTCGAGCGTCTTTTTGCTGAATCAGTTAATATCCTGATGGTTCCAGTACATACTTGTAAGAAACTCTCTAATTGTGGTATAACTCCTAAAATACGCATGTAGAGTTTCCAGAAATGATTTCAAACTTGTAATAAGCACTTGAAATAAAAGTAAGTAGGTTCTTACTACATACCCTGCGTTTTCAATCACTGACATTACCCGTGGAAAGCAGGGAAATGACCAGAAAACTGAAAATATTTACAACTCCGGGCACTTTAGGGAGTGTTTTCACTTGAATTTGCTTTCAAATACTAGGAATTCATGTTTATACAGCTCAGAATTAGTGTAGAAAGACTGTAAGTGAGGACTAAACTGCTCATGTTTATAATTGAGGCGGAATTTCTCGAGCGTCTTATTGGTGAATCAGGTAATATCCTGACGGTTCCAGTACATACTTGTAAGAAACTCTCTAATTGTGGTACAACTCTTAAAATACGCATTTAGAGTTTCCAGAAATGATTTCAAACTTGTAATAAGCACTTGAAATAAAAGTAAGTAGGTTCTTACTACATACCCTGCCGTTTTCAATCACTGACATTACCCGTGGAAAGCAGGGAAATGAACAGAAAACTGATAATATTTACAACTCCGGCCTCTTTAGCGCGCGTTTTCACTTGAATTTGTTTTCAAATACTAGGAATTCATGTTTCTACAGCCCAAAATTAGTGTAGAAAGACTGTAAGTGAGGACTATACTGCTTATGTTTACAATTGAGGCCGAATTTCTCGAGCGTCTTTTTGGTGAATCTGTTAATATCCTGACGGTTCCAGTACATACTTGTAAGAAAACTCTCTAATTGTGGTATAACTCTTAAAATATGCATTTAGAGTTTCCAGAAATGATTTAAAACTTGTAATAAGCACTTGAAATAAAAGTAAGTAGGTTCTTAATACATACCCTGCCGTGTTCAATCACCGACATTACCCGTGGAAAGCTGGGAAATGACCTGAAAACTGATAATACTTACAACTCCGGGCACTTTAGGGAGTGTTTTCACTTGAATTTGCTTTCAAATACTAGGAATTCATGTTTCTACAGCTCAAAATTAGTGTAGAAAGACTGTAAGTAAGGACTATACTGCTTATGTTTACAATTGAGGCCGAATTTCTCGAGCGTCTTTTTCCTGAATCTGTTAATATCCTGATGGTTCCAGTACATACTTGTAAGAAACTCTCTAATTGTGGTATAACTCTTAAAATACGCATGTAGAGTTTCCAGAAATGATTTCAAACTTGTAATAAGCACTTGAAATAAAAGTAAGTAGGTTCTTACTACATACCCTGCCGTTTTCAATCACTGACATTACCCATGGAAAGCAGGGAAATGACCAGAAAACTGATAATATTTACAACTCCGGCCACTTTAGCGAGCGTTTTCACTTGAATTTCCTTTAAAATACTAGGAATTCATGTTTATACAGCTCAAAATTAGTGTAGAAAGACTGTAAGTGAGGACTATACTACTTATGTTTACAATTGAGGCCGAATTTCTCCAGCGTCTTATTGGTGAATCAGTTAATATCCTGACGGTTCCAGTACATACTTGTAAGAAAACTGTCTAATTGCGGTATAAGTCTTAAAATACGCATTTAGAGTTTCCAGAAATGATTTCAAACTTGTAATAAGCACTTGAAATAAAAGTAAGTAGGTTCATAATACATACCCTGCCGTGTTCAATCACTGACATTACCCGTGGAAAGCAGGGAAATGACCAGAAAACTGAAAATTTTTACAACTCCGGGCACTTTTGGGAGTGTTTTTACTTGAATTTGCTTTCAAATACTAGGAATTCATGTTTATACAGCTCAAAATTAGTGTAGAAAGACTGTAAGTGAGGACTATACTGCTTATGTTTACAATTGAGGCCGAATTTCTCGAGCGTCTTATTGGTGAATCAGTTAATATCCTGACGGTTCCAGTACATACTTGTAAGAAAACTGTCTAATTGCGGTATAAGTCTTAAAATACGCATTTAGAGTTTCCAGAAATGATTTCAAACTTGTAATAAGCACTTGAAATAAAAGTAAGTAGGTTCTTACTACATACCCTGCCATTTTCAATCACTGACAATACCCGTGGAAAGCAGGGAAATGACCAGAAATTTGATAATATTTACAACTCCGGCCACTTTAGAGAGCGTTTTCACTTGAATTTGCTTTCAAATGTTAGGAATTCATGTTTATACAGCTCAAAATTAGTGTAGAAAGACTGTAAGTGAGGACTATACTGCTTATGTTTACAATTGAAGCTGAATTTCTCGAGCATCTTTTTGGTGAATCAGTTAATATCCTGATGGTTGCAGTAATACTTGTAAGAAAACTGTCTAATTGCGGTACAAGTCTAAAAATACGCATTTAGAGTTTCCAGAAATGATTTCAAACTTGTAATAAGCACTTGAAATAAAAGTAAGTAGGTTCTTACTACATACCCTGCCGTTTTCAATCACTGACATTACCCGTGGAAAGCAGGGAAATGACCAGAAAACTGATAATATTTACAACTCCGGCCACTTTAGCGAGCGTTTTCACTTGAATTTGCTTTCAAATATTAGGAATTCATGTTTAAACAGCTCAAAATTAGTGTAGAAAGACTGTAAGTGAGTACTATACTGCTTATGTTTACAATTGAGGCCGAATTTCTCGAGCGTCTTTTTGGTGAATCTGTTAATATCCTGACGGTTCCAGTACATACTTGTAAGAAAACTCTCTAATTGTGGTATAACTCTTAAAATATGCATTTAGAGTTTCCAGAAATGATTTCAAACTTGTAATAAGCACTTGAAATAAAAGTAAGTAGGTTCTTACTACATACCCTGCCGTTTTCAATCACTGACATTACCCGTGGAAAGCAGGGAAATGACCAGAAAACTGAAAATATTTACAACTCCGGGCACTTTAGGGAGTGTTTTCACTTGAATTTGCTTTCAAATACTAGGAATTCATGTTTATACAGCTCAGAATTAGTGTAGAAAGACTGTAAGTGAGGACTAAACTGCTCATGTTTATAATTGAGGCGGAATTTCTCGAGCGTCTTATTGGTGAATCAGGTAATATCCTGACGGTTCCAGTACATACTTGTAAGAAACTCTCTAATTGTGGTACAACTCTTAAAATACGCATTTAGAGTTTCCAGAAATGATTTCAAACTTGTAATAAGCACTTGAAATAAAAGTAAGTAGGTTCTTACTACACACCCTGCCGTTTTCAATCACTGACATTACCCGTGGAAAGCAGGGAAATGAACAGAAAACTGATAATATTTACAACTCCGGCCTCTTTAGCGCGCGTTTTCACTTGAATTTGCTTTCAAATACTAGGAATTCATGTTTCTACAGCCCAAAATTAGTGTAGAAAGACTGTAAGTGAGGACTATACTGCTTATGTTTACAATTGAGGCCGAATTTCTCGAGCGTCTTTTTGGTGAATCTGTTAATATCCTGAAGGTTCCAGTACATACTTGTAAGAAAACTCTCTAATTGTGGTATAACTCTTAAAATATGCATTTAGAGTTTCCAGAAATGATTTAAAACTTGTAATAAGCACTTGAAATAAAAGTAAGTAGGTTCTTAATACATACCCTGCCGTGTTCAATCACCGACATTACCCGTGGAAAGCTGGGAAATGACCTGAAAACTGATAATACTTACAACTCCGGGCACTTTAGGGAGTGTTTTCACTTGAATTTGCTTTCAAATACTAGGAATTCATGTTTCTACAGCTCAAAATTAGTGTAGAAAGACTGTAAGTAAGGACTATACTGCTTATGTTTACAATTGAGGCCGAATTTCTCGAGCGTCTTTTTCCTGAATCTGTTAATATCCTGATGGTTCCAGTACATACTTGTAAGAAACTCTCTAATTGTGGTATAACTCTTAAAATACGCATGTAGAGTTTCCAGAAATGATTTCAAACTTGTAATAAGCACTTGAAATAAAAGTAAGTAGGTTCTTACTACATACCCTGCCGTTTTCAATCACTGACATTACCCGTGGAAAGCAGGGAAATGACCAGAAAACTGATAATATTTACAACTCCGGCCACTTTAGCGAGCGTTTTCACTTGAATTTCCTTTAAAATACTAGGAATTCATGTTTATACAGCTCAAAATTAGTGTAGAAAGACTGTAAGTGAGGACTATACTACTTATGTTTACAATTGAGGCCGAATTTCTCCAGCGTCTTATTGGTGAATCAGTTAATATCCTGACGGTTCCAGTACATACTTGTAAGAAAACTGTCTAATTGCGGTATAAGTCTTAAAATACGCATTTAGAGTTTCCAGAAATGATTTCAAACTTGTAATAAGCACTTGAAATAAAAGTAAGTAGGTTCATAATACATACCCTGCCGTGTTCTATCACCGACATTACCCGTGGAAAGCAGGGAAATGACCAGAAAACTGAAAATTTTTACAACTCCGGGCACTTTTGGGAGTGTTTTTACTTGAATTTGCTTTCAAATACTAGGAATTCATGTTTATACAGCTCAAAATTAGTGTAGAAAGACTGTAAGTGAGGACTATACTGCTTATGTTTACAATTGAGGCCGAATTTCTCGAGCGTCTTATTGGTGAATCAGTTAATATCCTGACGGTTCCAGTACATACTTGTAAGAAAACTGTCTAATTGCGGTATAAGTCTTAAAATACGCATTTAGAGTTTCCAGAAATGATTTCAAACTTGTAATAAGCACTTGAAATAAAAGTAAGTAGGTTCTTACTACATACCCTGCCATTTTCAATCACTGACAATACCCGTGGAAAGCAGGGAAATGACCAGAAATTTGATAATATTTACAACTCCGGCCACTTTAGAGAGCGTTTTCACTTGAATTTGCTTTCAAATGTTAGGAATTCATGTTTATACAGCTCAAAATTAGTGTAGAAAGACTGTAAGTGAGGACTATACTGCTTATGTTTACAATTGAGGCTGAATTTCTCGAGCATCTTTTTGGTGAATCAGTTAATATCCTGATGGTTGCAGTAATACTTGTAAGAAAACTGTCTAATTGCGGTACAAGTCTAAAAATACGCATTTAGAGTTTCCAGAAATGATTTCAAACTTGTAATAAGCACTTGAAATAAAAGTAAGTAGGTTCTTACTACATACCCTGCCGTTTTCAATCACTGACATTACCCGTGGAAAGCAGGGAAATGACCAGAAAACTGATAATATTTACAACTCCGGCCACTTTAGCGAGCGTTTTCACTTGAATTTGCTTTCAAATATTAGGAATTCATGTTTATACAGCTCAAAATTAGTGTAGAAAGACTGTAAGTGAGTACTATACTGCTTATGTTTACAATTGAGGCCGAATTTCTCGAGCGTCTTTTTGGTGAATCTGTTAATATCCTGACGGTTCCAGTACATACTTGTAAGAAAACTCTCTAATTGTGGTATAACTCTTAAAATATGCATTTAGAGTTTCCAGAAATGATTTAAAACTTGTCATAAGCACTTGAAATAAAAGTAAGTAGGTTCTTAATACATACCCTGCCGTGTTCAATCACTGACATTACCCGTGGAAAGCTGGGAAATGACCTGAAAACTGATAATACTTACAACTCCGGGCACGTTAGGGAGTGTTTTCACTTGAATTTGCTTTCAAATACTAGGAATTCATGTTTCTACAGATCAAAATTAGTGTAGAAAGACTGTAAGTGAGGACTATACTGCTTATGTTTACAATTGAGGCTGAATTTCTCGAGCGTCTTATTGGTGAATCAGTTAATATCCTGACGGTTCCAGTAATACTTGTAAGAAAACTGTCTAATTGCGGTATAAGTCTTAAAATACGCATGTAGAGTTTCCAGAAATGATTTCAAACTTGTAATAAGCACTTGAAATAAAAGTAGGTAGGCTCTTACTACATACCCTGCCGTTTTCAATCACTGACATTACCCGTGGAAAGCAGGGAAATGACCAGAAAACTGATAATATTTACAACTCCGGCAACTTTACAGAGCGTTTTCACTTGAATTTCCTTTAAAATATTATGAATTCAAGTTTATACAGCTCAAAATTAGCGTAGAAAGACTGTAAGTGAGGACTATACTGCTTATGTTTACAATTGAGGCCGAATTTCTCAAGCGTCTTTTTGGTGAATCTGTTAATATCCTGACGGTTCCAGTACATACTTGTAAGAAAACTCACTAATTGTGGTATAACTCTAAAAATACGCATTTACAGTTTCCAGAAATGATTTAAAACTTGTAATAAGCACTTGAAATAAAAGTAAGTAGGTTCTTAATACATACCCTGCCGTGTTCAATCACTGTCATTACCCGTGGAAAGCTGGGAAATGCCCTGAAAACTGATAATACATACAACACCGGGCACTTTAGGGAGTGTTTTCACTTGAATTTGCTTTCAAATACTAGGAATTCATGTTTCTACCGCTCAAAATTAGTGTAGAAAGACTGTAAGTGAGGACTATACTGCTTATGTTTACAATTGAGGCCGAATTTCTCAAGCGTCTTTTTGGTGAATCAGTTAATATCCTGATGGTTCAAGGACATACCTGTAAGAAACGCTGTAATTGTGGTATAACTCTTAAAATATACATTTAGAGTTTCCAGAAATGATTTCAAACTTGTAATAAGCACTTGAAATAAAAGTAAGTAGGTTCTTACTACATACCCTGCCGTTTTCAATCACTGACATTACAAGTGGAAAGCAGGGAAATGACCAAAAAACTGAAAATTTTTACAACTCCGGGCACTTTACGGAGTGTTTTTACTTGAATTTGCTTTCAAATACTAGGAATTCATGTTTATACAGCTCAAAATTAGTGTAGAAAGACTGAAAGTGAGGACTATACTGCTTATGTTTACAATTGAGGCCGAATTTCTCGAGCGTCTTATTGGTGAATCAGTTAATATCCTGACGGTTCCAGTACATACTTGTAAGAAAACTCTCTAATTGTGGTATAAGTCTTAAAATACGCATTTAGAGTTTCCAGAAATGATTTAAAACTTGTAATAAGCACTTGAAATAAAAGTAAGTAGGTTCATAATACATACCCTGCCGTGTTCAATCACTGACATTACCCGTGGAAAGCAGGGAAATGACCAGAAAACTGAAAATTTTTACAACTCCGGGCACTTTTGGGAGTGTTTTTACTTGAATTTGCTTTCAAATACTAGGAATTCATGTTTATACAGCTCAAAATTAGTGTAGAAAGACTGTAAGTGAGGACTATACTGCTTATGTTTACAATTGAGGCCGAATTTCTCGAGCGTCTTATTGGTGAATCAGTTAATATCCTGACGGTTCCAGTACATACTTGTAAGAAAACTGTCTAATTGCGGTATAAGTCTTAAAATACGCATTTAGAGTTTCCAGAAATGATTTCAAACTTGTAATAAGCACTTGAAATAAAAGTAAGTAGGTTCTTACTACATACCCTGCCATTTTCAATCACTGACAATACCCGTGGAAAGCAGGGAAATGACCAGAAATTTGATAATATTTACAACTCCGGCCACTTTAGAGAGCGTTTTCACTTGAATTTGCTTTCAAATGTTAGGAATTCATGTTTATACAGCTCAAAATTAGTGTAGAAAGACTGTAAGTGAGGACTATACTGCTTATGTTTACAATTGAGGCTGAATTTCTCGAGCATCTTTTTGGTGAATCAGTTAATATCCTGATGGTTGCAGTAATACTTGTAAGAAAACTGTCTAATTGCGGTACAAGTCTAAAAATACGCATTTAGAGTTTCCAGAAATGATTTCAAACTTGTAATAAGCACTTGAAATAAAAGTAAGTAGGTTCTTACTACATACCCTGCCGTTTTCAATCACTGACATTACCCGTGGAAAGCAGGGAAATGACCAGAAAACTGATAATATTTACAACTCCGGCCACTTTAGCGAGCGTTTTCACTTGAATTTGCTTTCAAATATTAGGAATTCATGTTTAAACAGCTCAAAATTAGTGTAGAAAGACTGTAAGTGAGTACTATACTGCTTATGTTTACAATTGAGGCCGAATTTCTCGAGCGTCTTTTTGTGAATCTGTTAATATCCTGACGGTTCCAGTACATACTTGTAAGAAAACTCTCTAATTGTGGTATAACTCTTAAAATATGCATTTAGAGTTTCCAGAAATGATTTCAAACTTGTAATAAGCACTTGAAATAAAAGTAAGTAGGTTCTTACTACATACCCTGCCGTTTTCAATCACTGACATTACCCGTGGAAAGCAGGGAAATTACCAGAAAACTGAAAATATTTACAACTCCGGGCACTTTAGGGAGTGTTTTCACTTGAATTTGCTTTCAAATACTAGGAATTCATGTTTATACAGCTCAGAATTAGTGTAGAAAGACTGTAAGTGAGGACTAAACTGCTCATGTTTATAATTGAGGCGGAATTTCTCGAGCGTCTTATTGGTGAATCAGGTAATATCCTGACGGTTCCAGTACATACTTGTAAGAAACTCTCTAATTGTGGTACAACTCTTAAAATACGCATTTAGAGTTTCCAGAAATGATTTCAAACTTGTAATAAGCACTTGAAATAAAAGTAAGTAGGTTCTTACTACACACCCTGCCGTTTTCAATCACTGACATTACCCGTGGAAAGCAGGGAAATGACCAGAAAACTGATAATATTTACAACTCCGGCCACTTTAGCGAGCGTTTTCACTTGAATTTCCTTTAAAATACTAGGAATTCATGTTTATACAGCTCAAAATTAGTGTAGAAAGACTGTAAGTGAGGACTATACTACTTATGTTTACAATTGAGGCCGAATTTCTCCAGCGTCTTATTGGTGAATCAGTTAATATCCTGACGGTTCCAGTACATACTTGTAAGAAAACTGTCTAATTGCGGTATAAGTCTTAAAATACGCATTTAGAGTTTCCAGAAATGATTTCAAACTTGTAATAAGCACTTGAAATAAAAGTAAGTAGGTTCATAATACATACCCTGCCGTGTTCTATCACCGACATTACCCGTGGAAAGCAGGGAAATGACCAGAAAACTGAAAATTTTTACAACTCCGGGCACTTTTGGGAGTGTTTTTACTTGAATTTGCTTTCAAATACTAGGAATTCATGTTTATACAGCTCAAAATTAGTGTAGAAAGACTGTAAGTGAGGACTATACTGCTTATGTTTACAATTGAGGCCGAATTTCTCGAGCGTCTTATTGGTGAATCAGTTAATATCCTGACGGTTCCAGTACATACTTGTAAGAAAACTGTCTAATTGCGGTATAAGTCTTAAAATACGCATTTAGAGTTTCCAGAAATGATTTCAAACTTGTAATAAGCACTTGAAATAAAAGTAAGTAGGTTCTTACTACATACCCTGCCATTTTCAATCACTGACAATACCCGTGGAAAGCAGGGAAATGACCAGAAATTTGATAATATTTACAACTCCGGCCACTTTAGAGAGCGTTTTCACTTGAATTTGCTTTCAAATGTTAGGAATTCATGTTTATACAGCTCAAAATTAGTGTAGAAAGACTGTAAGTGAGGACTATACTGCTTATGTTTACAATTGAGGCTGAATTTCTCGAGCATCTTTTTGGTGAATCAGTTAATATCCTGATGGTTGCAGTAATACTTGTAAGAAAACTGTCTAATTGCGGTACAAGTCTAAAAATACGCATTTAGAGTTTCCAGAAATGATTTCAAACTTGTAATAAGCACTTGAAATAAAAGTAAGTAGGTTCTTACTACATACCCTGCCGTTTTCAATCACTGACATTACCCGTGGAAAGCAGGGAAATGACCAGAAAACTGATAATATTTACAACTCCGGCCACTTTAGCGAGCGTTTTCACTTGAATTTGCTTTCAAATATTAGGAATTCATGTTTATACAGCTCAAAATTAGTGTAGAAAGACTGTAAGTGAGTACTATACTGCTTATGTTTACAATTGAGGCCGAATTTCTCGAGCGTCTTTTTGGTGAATCTGTTAATATCCTGACGGTTCCAGTACATACTTGTAAGAAAACTCTCTAATTGTGGTATAACTCTTAAAATATGCATTTAGAGTTTCCAGAAATGATTTAAAACTTGTCATAAGCACTTGAAATAAAAGTAAGTAGGTTCTTAATACATACCCTGCCGTGTTCAATCACTGACATTACCCGTGGAAAGCTGGGAAATGACCTGAAAACTGATAATACTTACAACTCCGGGCACGTTAGGGAGTGTTTTCACTTGAATTTGCTTTCAAATACTAGGAATTCATGTTTCTACAGATCAAAATTAGTGTAGAAAGACTGTAAGTGAGGACTATACTGCTTATGTTTACAATTGAGGCTGAATTTCTCGAGCGTCTTATTGGTGAATCAGTTAATATCCTGACGGTTCCAGTAATACTTGTAAGAAAACTGTCTAATTGCGGTATAAGTCTTAAAATACGCATGTAGAGTTTCCAGAAATGATTTCAAACTTGTAATAAGCACTTGAAATAAAAGTAGGTAGGCTCTTACTACATACCCTGCCGTTTTCAATCACTGACATTACCCGTGGAAAGCAGGGAAATGACCAGAAAACTGATAATATTTACAACTCCGGCAACTTTACAGAGCGTTTTCACTTGAATTTCCTTTAAAATATTATGAATTCAAGTTTATACAGCTCAAAATTAGCGTAGAAAGACTGTAAGTGAGGACTATACTGCTTATGTTTACAATTGAGGCCGAATTTCTCAAGCGTCTTTTTGGTGAATCTGTTAATATCCTGACGGTTCCAGTACATACTTGTAAGAAAACTCACTAATTGTGGTATAACTCTAAAAATACGCATTTACAGTTTCCAGAAATGATTTAAAACTTGTAATAAGCACTTGAAATAAAAGTAAGTAGGTTCTTAATACATACCCTGCCGTGTTCAATCACTGTCATTACCCGTGGAAAGCTGGGAAATGCCCTGAAAACTGATAATACATACAACACCGGGCACTTTAGGGAGTGTTTTCACTTGAATTTGCTTTCAAATACTAGGAATTCATGTTTCTACCGCTCAAAATTAGTGTAGAAAGACTGTAAGTGAGGACTATACTGCTTATGTTTACAATTGAGGCCGAATTTCTCAAGCGTCTTTTTGGTGAATCAGTTAATATCCTGATGGTTCCAGGACATACCTGTAAGAAACGCTGTAATTGTGGTATAACTCTTAAAATATACATTTAGAGTTTCCAGAAATGATTTCAAACTTGTAATAAGCACTTGAAATAAAAGTAAGTAGGTTCTTACTACATACCCTGCCGTTTTCAATCACTGACATTACAAGTGGAAAGCAGGGAAATGACCAGAAAACTGAAAATTTTTACAACTCCGGGCACTTTACGGAGTGTTTTTACTTGAATTTGCTTTCAAATACTAGGAATTCATGTTTATACAGCTCAAAATTAGTGTAGAAAGACTGTAAGTGAGGACTATACTGCTTATGTTTACAATTGAGGCCGAATTTCTCGAGCGTCTTATTGGTGAATCAGTTAATATCCTGACGGTTCCAGTACATACTTGTAAGAAAACTCTCTAATTGTGGTATAAGTCTTAAAATACGCATTTAGAGTTTCCAGAAATGATTTAAAACTTGTAATAAGCACTTGAAATAAAAGTAAGTAGGTTCTTACTACATACCCTGCCGTGTTCAATCACTGACATTACCCGTGGAAAGCTGGGAAATGACCTGAAAACTGATAATACTTACAACTCCGGGCACGTTAGGGAGTGTTTTCACTTGAATTTGCTTTCAAATACTAGGAATTCATGTTTCTACACATCAAAATTAGTGTAGAAAGACTGTAAGTGAGGACTATACTGCTTACGTTTACAATTGAGGCCGAATTTCTCGAGCGTCTTATTGGTGAATCAGTTAATATCCTGACGGTTCCAGTACATACTTGTAAGAAAACTCTCTAATTGTGGTATAAGTCTTAAAATACGAATTTAGAGTTTCCAGAAATGATTTCAAACTTATAATAAGCACTTGAAATAAAAGTAAGTAGGTTCTTACTACATATCCTGCCGTTTTCAATCACTGACATTACCCGTGGAAAGCAGGGAAATGAAAAGAAAACTGATAATATTTACAACTCCGGCAACTTTACAGAGCGTTTTCACTTGAATTTGCTTTCAAATATTACGAATTCAAGTTTATACAGCTCAAAATTAGTGTAGAAAGACTGTAAGTGAGGACTCTCCTGCTTATGTTTACAATTGAGGCCGAATTTCTCGAGCGTCTTATTGGTGAATCTGTTAATATCCTGACGGTTCCAGTACATACTTGTAAGAAACGCTGTAATTGTGGTATAACTCTTAAAATATACATTTAGAGTTTCCAGAAATGATTTCAAACTTGTAATAAGCACTTGAAATAAAAGTAAGTAGGTTCTTACTACATACCCTGCCGTTTTCAATCACTGACATTACCCGTGGAAAGCAGGGAAATGACCAGAAAACTGAAAATATTTACAACTCCGGGCACTTTAGGGAGTGTTTTCACTTGAATTTGCTTTCAAATACTAGGAATTCATGTTTATACAGCTCAAAATTAGTGTAGAAAGACTGTAAGTGAGGACTAAACTGCTCATGTTTATAATTGAGGCGGAATTTCTCGAGCGTGTTATTGGTGAATCAGGTAATATCCTGACGGTTCCAGTACATACTTGTAAGAAACTCTCTAATTGTGGTATAACTCTTAAAATACGCATTTAGAGTTTCCAGAAATGATTTCAAACTTGTAATAAGCACTTGAAATAAAAGTAAGTAGGTTCTTACTACATACCCTGCCGTTTTCAATCACTGACATTACCCGTGGAAAGCAGGGAAATGAACAGAAAATTGATAATATTTACAACTCCGGCCTCTTTAGCGCGCGTTTTCACTTGAATTTGCTTTCAAATACTAGGAATTCATGTTTCTACAGCTCAAAATTAGTGTAGAAAGACTGTAAGTGAGGACTATACTGCTTATGTTTACAATTGAGGCCGAATTTCTCCAGCGTCTTATTGGTGAATCAGTTAATATCCTGACGGTCCAGTACATACTTGTAAGAAAACTCTCTAATTGTGGTATAACTCTTAAAATATGCATTTAGAGTTTCCAGAAATGATTTAAAACTTGTAATAAGCACTTGAAATAAAAGTAAGTAGGTTCTTAATACATACCCTGCCGTGTTCAATCACTGACATTACCCGTGGAAAGCTGGGAAATGACCTGAAAACTGATAATACTTACAACTCCGGGCACTTTAGGGAGTGTTTTCACTTGAATTTGCTTTCAAATACTAAGAATTCATGTTTCTACAGCTCAAAATTAGTGTATAAAACTGGAAGTAAGGACTATACTGCTTATGTTTACAAATGAGGCCGAATTTCTCGAGCGTCTTTTTGCTGAATCTGTTAATATCCTGATGGTTCCAGTACATACTTGTAAGAAACTCTCTAATTGTGGTATAACTCTTATAATACGGATTTAGAGTTTCCAGAAATGATTTCAAACTTGTAATAAGCACTTGAAATAAAAGTAAGTAGGTTCTTACTACATACCCTGCCGTTTTCACTCACTGACATTACCCGTGGAAAGCAGGGAAATGACCAGAAAACTGAAAATATTTACAACTCCGGGCACTTTAGGGAGTGTTTTTACTTGAATTTGCTTTCAAATACTAGGAATTCATGTTTATACAGCTCAAAATTAGTGTAGAAAGACTGTAAGTGAGGACTATACTGCTTATGTTTACAATTGAGGCCCAATTTCTCCAGCGTCTTATTGGTGAATCAGTTAATATCCTGACGGTTCCAGTACATACTTGTAAGAAAACTGTCTAATTGCGGTATAAGTCTTAAAATACGCATTTAGAGTTTCCAGAAATGATTTCAAACTTGTAATAAGCACTTGAAATAAAAGTAAGTAGGTTCTTAATACATACCCTGCAGTTTTCAATCACTGACATTATCCGTGGAAATCAGGGAAATGACCAGAAAACTGATAATATTTACAGCTCCGGCAACTTTACAGAGCGTTTTCACTTGAATTTCCTTTAAAATATTACGAATTCAAGTTTATACAGCTCAAAATTAGTGTAGAAAGACTGTAAGTGAGGACTATACTGCTTATGTTTACAATTGAGGCTGAATTTCTCGAGCATCTTTTTGGTGAATCAGTTAATATCCTGACGGTTCCAGTAATACTTGTAAGAATACTGTCTAATTGCGGTATAAGTCTTAAAATACGCACTTAGAGTTTCCTGAAATGATTTCAAACTTGTAATAAGCACTTGAAATAAAAGTAAGTAGGTTCTTACTACATACCCTGCCGTTTTCAATCACTGACATTACCCGTGGAAAGCAGGGAAATGACCAGAAAACTGAAAATATTTACAACTCCGGGCACTTTAGGGAGTGTTTTCACTTGAATTTGCTTTCAAATACTAGGAATTCATGTTTCTACAGCTCAAAATTAGTGTAGAAAGACTGTAAGTGAGGACTATACTGCTTATGTTTACAATTGAGGCCGAATTTCTCGAGCGTCTTATTGGTGAATCAGTTAATATCCTGACGGTTCCAGTAATACTTGTAAGAAAACTGTCTAATTGCGGTATAAGTCTTAAAATACGCATTTAGAGTTTCCAGAAATGATTTCAAACTTGTAATAAGCACTTGAAATAAAAGTAAGTAGGTTCTTACTACATACCCTGCCGTTTTCAATCACTGACATTACCCGTGGAAAGCAGGGAAATGACCAGAAAACTGATAATATTTACAACTCCGGCCACTTTAGCGTGCGTTTTCACTTGAATTTGCTTTCAAATGTTAAGAATTCATGTTTATACAGCTCAAAATTAGTGTAGAAAGACTGTAAGTAAGGACTATACTGCTTATGTTTACAATTGAGGGTGAATTTCTCTAGCGTCTTTTTGCTGAATCAGTTAATATCCTGATGGTTCCAGTACATACTTGTAAGAAACTCTCTAATTGTGGTATAACTCTTAAAATACGCATGTAGAGTTTCCAGAAATGATTTCAAACTTGTAATAAGCACTTGAAATAAAAGTAAGAAGGTTCTTACTACATACCCTGCCGTTTTCAATCACTGACATTACCCGTGGAAAGCAGGGAAATGACCAGAAAACTGATAATATTTACAACTCCGGCAACTTTACAAAGCGTTTTCACTTAAAATTGCTTTCAGATGTTAGGAATTCATGTTTATACAGCTCAAAATTAGTGTAGAAAGACTGTAAGTGAGGACTATACTGCTTATGTTTACAATTGAGCCTGAATTTCTCGAGCATCTTTTTGGTGAATCAGTTAATATCCTGACGGTTCCAGTAATACTTGTAAGAATACTGTCTAATTGCGGTATAAGTCTTAAAATACGCACTTAGAGTTTCCAGAAATGATTTCACACTTGTAATAAGCACTTGAAATAAAAGTAAGTAGGTTCTTACTACATACCCTGCCGTTTTCAATCACTGACATTACCCGTGGAAAGCAGGGAAATGACCAGAAAACTGAAAATATTTACAACTCCGGGCACTTTAGGGAGTGTTTTCACTTGAATTTGCTTTCAAATACTAGGAATTCATGTTTCTACAGCTCAAAATTAGTGTAGAAAGACTGTAAGTGAGGACTATACTGCTTATGTTTACAATTGAGGCCGAATTTCTCGAGCGTCTTATTGCTGAATCAGTTAATATCCTGACGGTTCCAGTACATACTTGTAAGAAAACTCTCTAATTGTGGTATAAGTCTTAAAATACGCATTTAGAGTTTCCAGAAATGATTTCAAACTTGTAATAAGCACTTGAAATAAAAGTAAGTAGGTTCTTACTACATATCCTGCCGTTTTCAATCACTGACATTACCCGTGGAAAGCAGGGAAATGACCAGAAAACTGATAATATTTACAACTCCGGCCACTTTAGCGTGCGTTTTCACTTGAATTTGCTTTCAAATGTTAAGAATTCATGTTTATACAGCTCAAAATTAGTGTAGAAAGACTGTAAGTAAGGACTATACTGCTTATGTTTACAATTGAGCCTGAATTTCTCTAGCGTCTTTTTGCTGAATCAGTTAATATCCTGATGGTTCCAGTACATACTTGTAAGAAACTCTCTAATTGTGGTATAACTCTTAAAATACGCATGTAGAGTTTCCAGAAATGATTTCAAACTTGTAATAAGCACTTGAAATAAAAGTAAGTAGGTTCTTACTACATACCCTGCCGTTTTCAATCACTGACATTACCCGTGGAAAGCAGGGAAATGACCAGAAAACTGATAATATTTACAACTCCGGCAACTTTACAAAGCGTTTTCACTTAAAATTGCTTTCAGATGTTAGGAATTCATGTTTATACAGCTCAAAATTAGTGTAGAAAGACTGTAAGTGAGGACTATACTGCTTATGTTTACAATTGAGGCTGAATTTCTCGAGCATCTTTTTGGTGAATCAGTTAATATCCTGACGGTTCCAGTAATACTTGTAAGAATACTGTCTAATTGCGGTACAAGTCTTAAAATACGCACTTAGAGTTTCCAGAAATGATTTCAAACTTGTAATAAGCACTTGAAATAAAAGTAAGTAGGTTCTTACTACATACCCTGCCGTTTTCAATCACTGACATTACCCGTGGAAAGCAGGGAAATGACCAGAAAACTGAAAATATTTACAACTCCGGGCACTTTAGGGAGTGTTTTCACTTGAATTTGCTTTCAAATACTAGGAATTCATGTTTCTACAGCTCAAAATTAGTGTAGAAAGACTGTAAGTGAGGACTATACTGCTTATGTTTACAATTGAGGCCGAATTTCTCGAGCGTCTTATTGCTGAATCAGTTAATATCCTGACGGTTCCAGTACATACTTGTAAGAAAACTCTCTAATTGTGGTATAAGTCTTAAAATACGCATTTAGAGTTTCCAGAAATGATTTCAAACTTGTAATAAGCACTTGAAATAAAAGTAAGTAGGTTCTTACTACATATCCTGCCATTTTCAATCACTGACATTACCCGTGGAAAGCAGGGAAATGACCAGAAAACTGATAATATTTACAACTCCGGCCACTTTAGCGAGCGTTTTCACTTGAATTTGCTTTCAAATGTTAGGAATTCATGTTTATACAGCTCAAAATTAGTGTAGAAAGACTGTAAGTGAGGACTATACTGCTTATGTTTACAATTGAGGCTGAATTTCTCGAGCATCTTTTTGGTGAATCAGTTAATATCCTGACGGTTCCAGTAATACTTGTAAGAAAACTGTCTAATTGCGGTATAAGTCTTAAAATACGCATTTAGAGTTTCCAGAAATGATTTCAAACTTGTAATAAGCACTTGAAATAAAAGTAAGTAGGTTCTTACTACATACCCTGCCGTTTTCAATCACTGACATTACCCGTGGAAAGCAGGGAAATGACCAGAAAACTGATAATATTTACAACTCCGGCCACTTTAGCGTGCGTTTTCACTTGAATTTGCTTTCAAATGTTAAGAATTCATGTTTATACAGCTCAAAATTAGTGTAGAAAGACTGTAAGTAAGGACTATACTGCTTATGTTTACAATTGAGGGTGAATTTCTCTAGCGTCTTTTTGCTGAATCAGTTAATATCCTGATGGTTCCAGTACATACTTGTAAGAAACTCTCTAATTGTGGTATAACTCTTAAAATACGCATGTAGAGTTTCCAGAAATGATTTCAAACTTGTAATAAGCACTTGAAATAAAAGTAAGTAGGTTCTTACTACATACCCTGCCGTTTTCAATCACTGACATTACCCGTGGAAAGCAGGGAAATGACCAGAAAACTGAAAATATTTACAACTCCGGGCACTTTAGGGAGTGTTTTCACTTGAATTTGCTTTCTAATACTAGGAATTCATGTTTCTACAGCTCAAAATTAGTGTAGAAAGACTGTAAGTGAGGACTATACTGCTTATGTTTACAATTGAGGCCGAATTTCTCGAGCGTCTTATTGGAGAATCAGTTAATATCCTGACGGTTCCAGTACATACTTGTAAGAAAACTCTCTAATTGTGGTATAAGTCTTAAAATACGCATTTAGAGTTTCCAGAAATGATTTCAAACTTGTAATAAGCACTTGAAATAAAAGTAAGTAGGTTCTTACTACATATCCTGCCGTTTTCAATCACTGACATTACCCGTGGAAAGCAGGGAAATGACCAGAAAACTGATAATATTTACAACTCCGGCCACTTTAGCGTGCGTTTTCACTTGAATTTGCTTTCAAATGTTAAGAATTCATGTTTATACAGCTCAAAATTAGTGTAGAAAGACTGTAAGTAAGGACTATACTGCTTATGTTTACAATTGAGCCTGAATTTCTCTAGCGTCTTTTTGCTGAATCAGTTAATATCCTGATGGTTCCAGTACATACTTGTAAGAAACTCTCTAATTGTGGTATAACTCTTAAAATACGCATGTAGAGTTTCCAGAAATGATTTCAAACTTGTAATAAGCACTTGAAATAAAAGTAAGTAGGTTCTTACTACATACCCTGCCGTTTTCAATCACTGACATTACCCGTGGAAAGCAGGGAAATGACCAGAAAACTGATAATATTTACAACTCCGGCAACTTTACAAAGCGTTTTCACTTAAAATTGCTTTCAGATGTTAGGAATTCATGTTTATACAGCTCAAAATTAGTGTAGAAAGACTGTAAGTGAGGACTATACTGCTTATGTTTACAATTGAGGCTGAATTTCTCGAGCATCTTTTTGGTGAATCAGTTAATATCCTGACGGTTCCAGTAATACTTGTAAGAATACTGTCTAATTGCGGTACAAGTCTTAAAATACGCACTTAGAGTTTCCAGAAATGATTTCAAACTTGTAATAAGCACTTGAAATAAAAGTAAGTAGGTTCTTACTACATACCCTGCCGTTTTCAATCACTGACATTACCCGTGGAAAGCAGGGAAATGACCAGAAAACTGAAAATATTTACAACTCCGGGCACTTTAGGGAGTGTTTTCACTTGAATTTGCTTTCAAATACTAGGAATTCATGTTTCTACAGCTCAAAATTAGTGTAGAAAGACTGTAAGTGAGGACTATACTGCTTATGTTTACAATTGAGGCCGAATTTCTCGAGCGTCTTATTGCTGAATCAGTTAATATCCTGACGGTTCCAGTACATACTTGTAAGAAAACTCTCTAATTGTGGTATAAGTCTTAAAATACGCATTTAGAGTTTCCAGAAATGATTTCAAACTTGTAATAAGCACTTGAAATAAAAGTAAGTAGGTTCTTACTACATATCCTGCCATTTTCAATCACTGACATTACCCGTGGAAAGCAGGGAAATGACCAGAAAACTGATAATATTTACAACTCCGGCCACTTTAGCGAGCGTTTTCACTTGAATTTGCTTTCAAATGTTAGGAATTCATGTTTATACAGCTCAAAATTAGTGTAGAAAGACTGTAAGTGAGGACTATACTGCTTATGTTTACAATTGAGGCCGAATTTCTCGAGCGTCTTTTTGGTGAATCTGTTAATATCCTGACGGTTCCAGTACATACTTGTAAGAAAACTCTCTAATTGTGGTATAAGTCTTAAAATACGCATTTAGAGTTTCCAGAAATGATTTCAAACTTGTAATAAGCACTTGAAATAAAAGTAAGTAGGTTCTTACTACATATCCTGCCGTTTTCAATCACTGACATTACCCGTGGAAAGCAGGGAAATGACCAGAAAACTGATAATATTTACAACTCCGGCCACTTTAGCGTGCGTTTTCACTTGAATTTGCTTTCAAATGTTAAAAATTCATGTTTATACAGCTCAAAATTAGTGTAGAAAGACTGTAAGTAAGGACTATACTGCTTATGTTTACAATTGAGCCTGAATTTCTCTAGCGTCTTTTTGCTGAATCAGTTAATATCCTGATGGGTCCAGTACATACTTGTAAGAAACTCTCTAATTGTGGTATAACTCTTAAAATACGCATGTAGAGTTTCCAGAAATGATTTCAAACTTGTAATAAGCACTTGAAATAAAAGTAAGTAGGTTCTTACTACATACCCTGCCGTTTTCAATCACTGACATTACCCGTGGAAAGCAGGGAAATGACCAGAAAACTGATAATATTTACAACTCCGGCAACTTTACAAAGCGTTTTCACTTAAAATTGCTTTCAGATGTTAGGAATTCATGTTTATACTGCTCAAAATTAGTGTAGAAAGACTGTAAGTGAGGACTATACTGCTTATGTTTACAATTGAGCCTGAATTTCTCGAGCATCTTTTTGGTGAATCAGTTAATATCCTGACGGTTCCAGTAATACTTGTAAGAATACTGTCTAATTGCGGTATAAGTCTTAAAATACGCACTTAGAGTTTCCAGAAATGATTTCAAACTTGTAATAAGCACTTGAAATAAAAGTAAGTAGGTTCTTACTACATACCCTGCCGTTTTCAATCACTGACATTACCCGTGGAAAGCAGGGAAATGACCAGAAAACTGAAAATATTTACAACTCCGGGCACTTTAGGGAGTGTTTTCACTTGAATTTGCTTTCAAATAATAGGAATTCATGTTTCTACAGCTCAAAATTAGTGTAGAAAGACTGTAAGTGAGGACTATACTGCTTATGTTTACAATTGAGGCCGAATTTCTCGAGCGTCTTATTGGTGAATCAGGTAATATCCTGACGGTTCCAGTACATACTTGTAAGAAACTCTCTAATTGTGGTATAACTCTTAAAATACGCATTTAGAGTTTCCAGAAATGATTTCAAACTTGTAATAAGCACTTGAAATAAAAGTAAGTAGGTTCTTACTACATACCCTGCCGTTTTCAATCACTGACATTACCCGTGGAAAGCAGGGAAATGACCAGAAAACTGATAATATTTACAACTCCGGCCACTTTAGCGTGCGTTTTCACTTGAATTTGCTTTCAAATGTTAAGAATTCATGTTTATACAGCTCAAAATTAGTGTAGAAAGACTGTAAGTAAGGACTATACTGCTTATGTTTACAATTGAGGGTGAATTTCTCTAGCGTCTTTTTGCTGAATCAGTTAATATCCTGATGGTTCAAGTACATACTTGTAAGAAACTCTCTAATTGTCGTATAACTCTTAAAATACGCATGTAGAGTTTCCAGAAATGATTTCAAACTTGTAATAAGCACTTGAAATAAAAGTAAGAAGGTTCTTACTACATACCCTGCCGTTTTCAATCACTGACATTACCCGTGGAAAGCAGGGAAATGACCAGAAAACTGATAATATTTACAACTCCGGCAACTTTACAAAGCGTTTTCACTTAAAATTGCTTTCAGATGTTAGGAATTCATGTTTATACAGCTCAAAATTAGTGTAGAAAGACTGTAAGTGAGGACTATACTGCTTATGTTTACAATTGAGGCTGAATTTCTCGAGCATCTTTTTGGTGAATCAGTTAATATCCTGACGGTTCCAGTAATACTTGTAAGAATACTGTCTAATTGCGGTACAAGTCTTAAAATACGCACTTAGAGTTTCCAGAAATGATTTCAAACTTGTAATAAGCACTTGAAATAAAAGTAAGTAGGTTCTTACTACATACCCTGCCGTTTTCAATCACTGACATTACCCGTGGAAAGCAGGGAAATGACCAGAAAACTGAAAATATTTACAACTCCGGGCACTTTAGGGAGTGTTTTCACTTGAATTTGCTTTCAAATACTAGGAATTCATGTTTCTACAGCTCAAAATTAGTGTAGAAAGACTGTAAGTGAGGACTATACTGCTTATGTTTACAATTGAGGCCGAATTTCTCGAGCGTCTTATTGCTGAATCAGTTAATATCCTGACGGTTCCAGTACATACTTGTAAGAAAACTCTCTAATTGTGGTATAAGTCTTAAAATACGCATTTAGAGTTTCCAGAAATGATTTCAAACTTGTAATAAGCACTTGAATTAAAAGTAAGTAGGTTCTTACTACATATCCTGCCATTTTCAATCACTGACATTACCCGTGGAAAGCAGGGAAATGACCAGAAAACTGATAATATTTACAACTCCGGCCACTTTAGCGAGCGTTTTCACTTGAATTTGCTTTCAAATGTTAGGAATTCATGTTTATACAGCTCAAAATTAGTGTAGAAAGACTGTAAGTGAGGACTATACTGCTTATGTTTACAATTGAGGCCGAATTTCTCGAGCGTCTTTTTGGTGAATCTGTTAATATCCTGACGGTTCCAGTACATACTTGTAAGAAAACTCTCTAATTGTGGTATAAGTCTTAAAATACGCATTTAGAGTTTCCAGAAATGATTTCAAACTTGTAATAAGCACTTGAAATAAAGTAAGTAGGTTCTTACTACATACCCTGCCGTTTTCAATCACTGACATTACCCGTGGAAAGCAGGGAAATGACCAGAAAACTGATAATATTTACAACTCCGGCCACTTTAGCGTGCGTTTTCACTTGAATTTGCTTTCAAATGTTAAGAATTCATGTTTATACAGCTCAAAATTAGTGTAGAAAGACTGTAAGTAAGGACTATACTGCTTATGTTTACAATTGAGCCTGAATTTCTCTAGCGTCTTTTTGCTGAATCAGTTAATATCCTGATGGGTCCAGTACATACTTGTAAGAAACTCTCTAATTGTGGTATAACTCTTAAAATACGCATGTAGAGTTTCCAGAAATGATTTCAAACTTGTAATAAGCACTTGAAATAAAAGTAAGTAGGTTCTTACTACATACCCTGCCGTTTTCAATCACTGACATTACCCCTGGAAAGCAGGGAAATGACCAGAAAACTGATAATATTTACAACTCCGGCAACTTTACAAAGCGTTTTCACTTAAAATTGCTTTCAGATGTTAGGAATTCATGTTTATACAGCTCAAAATTAGTGTAGAAAGACTGTAAGTGAGGACTATACTGCTTATGTTTACAATTGAGGTTGAATTTCTCGAGCATCTTTTTGGTGAATCAGTTAATATCCTGACGGTTCCAGTAATACTTGTAAGAATACTGTCTAATTGCGGTATAAGTCTTAAAATACGCACTTAGAGTTTCCAGAAATGATTTCAAACTTGTAATAAGCACTTGAAATAAAAGTAAGTAGGTTCTTACTACATACCCTGCCGTTTTCAATCACTGACATTACCCGTGGAAAGCAGGGAAATGACCAGAAAACTGAAAATATTTACAACTCCGGGCACTTTAGGGAGTGTTTTCACTTGAATTTGCTTTCAAATACTAGGAATTCATGTTTCTACCGCTCAAAATTAGTGTAGAAAGACTGTAAGTGAGGACTATACTGCTTATGTTTACAAATGAGGCCGAATTTCTCAAGCGTCTTTTTGGTGAATCAGTTAATATCCTGATGGTTCCAGTACATACTTGTAAGAAACGCTGTAATTGTGGTATAACTCTTAAAATATACATTTAGAGTTTCCAGAAATGATTTAAAACTTGTAATAAGCACTTGAAATAAAAGTAAGTAGGTTTTTACTACATACCCTGCCGTTTTCAATCACTGACATTACAAGTGGAAAGCAGGGAAATGACCAGAAAACTGAAAATTTTTACAACTCCGGGCACTTTAGGGAGTGTTTTTACTTGAATTTGCTTTCAAATACTAGGAATTCATTTTTATACAGCTCAAAATTAGTGTAGAAAGACTGTAAGTGAGGACTATACTGCTTATGTTTACAATTGAGGCTGAATTTCTCGAGCGTCTTATTGGTGAATCAGTTAATATCCTAACGGTTCCAGTACATACTTGTAAGAAAACTCTCTAATTGTGGTATAAGTCTTAAAATACGCATTTCGAGTTTCCAGAAATGATTTCAAACTTGTAATAAGCACTTGAAATAAAAGTAAGTAGGTTCTTACTACATACCCTGCCGTGTTCAATCACTGACATTACCCGTGGAAAGCTGCGAAATGACCTGAAAACTGATAATACTTACAACTCCGGGCACTTTAGGGAGTGTTTTCGCTTGATTTTCTTTCAAATACAAGGAATTCATGTTTCTACCGCTCAAAATTAGTGTAGAAAGACTGTACGTGAGGACTATACTGCTTATGTTTACAAATGAGGCCGAATTTCTCGAGCGTCTTTTTGGTGAATCTGTTAATATCCTGACGGTTCCAGTACATACTTGTAAGAAAACTCTCTAATTGTGGTATAACTCTTAAAATATGCATTTAGAGTTTCCAGAAATGATTTAAAACTTTTAATAAGCACTTGAAATAAAAGTAAGTAGGTTCTTAATACATACCCTGCCGTGTTCAATCACTGACATTACCCATGGAAAGCTGGGAAATGACCTGAAAACTGATAATACTTACAACTCCGGGAACGTTAGGGAGTGTTTTCACTTGAATTTGCTTTCAAATACTAGGAATTCATGTTTCTACAGATCAAAATTAGTGTAGAAAGACTGTAAGTGAGGACTATACTGCTTACGTTTACAATTGAGGCCGATATTCTCGAGCGTCTTATTGGTGAATCAGTTAATATCCTGACGGTTCCAGTACATACTTGTAAGAAAACTCTCTAATTGTGGTATCAGTCTTAAAATACGCATTTAGTGTTTCCAGAAATGATTTCAAAGTTGTAATAAGCACTTGAAATAAAAGTAAGTAGGTTCTTACTACATACCCTGCCATTTTCAATCACTGACATTACCCGTGGAAAGCAGGGAAATGACCAGAAAAGTAATAATATTTACAACTCCGGCCACTTTAGAGAGCGTTTTCACTTGAATTTGCTTTCAAATGTTAGGAATTCATGTTTATATAGCTCAAAATTAGTGTAGAAAGACTGTAAGTGAGGACTATACTGCTTATGTTTACAATTGAGGCTGAATTTCTCGAGCATCTTTTTGGTGAATCAGGTAATATCCTGACGGTTCCAGTAATACTTGTAAGAAAACTGTCTAATTGCGGTATAAGTCTTAAAATACGCATTTAGAGTTTCCAGAAATGATTTCAAACTTGTAATAAGCACTTGAAATAAAAGTAAGTAGGTTCTTACTACATACCCTGCCCTTTTCAATCACTGACATTACCCGTGGAAAGCAGGGAAATGACCAGAAAACTGATAATATTTACAACTCCGGCAACTTTACAGAGCGTTTTCACTTGAATTTCCTTTAAAATATTACGAACTCAAGTTTATACAGCTCAAAATTAGTGTAGAAGGACTGTAAGTGAGGACTATACTGCTTATGTTTACAATTGAGGCCGAATTTCTCGAGCGTCTTTTTGGTGAATCTGTCAATATCCTGACGGTTCCAGTACATACTTGTAAGAAAACTCTCTAATTGTGGTATAAGTCTTAAAATATGCATTTAGAGTTTCCAGAAATGATTTCAAACTTGTAATAAGCACTTGAAATTAAAGTAAGTAGGTTCTTACTACATACCCTGCCATTTTCAATCACTGACATTACCCGTGGAAAGCAGGGAAATGACCAGAAAAGTAATAATATTTACAACTCCGGCCACTTTAGAGAGCGTTTTCACTTGAATTTGCTTTCAAATGTTAGGAATTCATGTTTATATAGCTCAAAATTAGTGTAGAAAGACTGTAAGTGAGGACTATACTGCTTATGTTTACAATTGAGGCTGAATTTCTCGAGCATCTTTTTCGTGAATCAGGTAATATCCTGACGGTTCCAGTAATACTTGTAAGAAAACTGTCTAATTGCGGTATAAGTCTTAAAATACGCATTTAGAGTTTCCAGAAATGATTTCAAACTTGTAATAAGCACTTGAAATAAAAGTAAGTAGGTTCTTACTACATACCCTGCCCTTTTCAATCACTGACATTACCCGTGGAAAGCAGGGAAATGACCAGAAAACTGATAATATTTACAACTCCGGCAACTTTACAGAGCGTTTTCACTTGAATTTCCTTTAAAATATTACGAACTCAAGTTTATACAGCTCAAAATTAGTGTAGAAGGACTGTAAGTGAGGACTATACTGCTTATGTTTACAATTGAGGCCGAATTTCTCGAGCGTCTTTTTGGTGAATCTGTCAATATCCTGACGGTTCCAGTACATACTTGTAAGAAAACTCTCTAATTGTGGTATAAGTCTTAAAATATGCATTTAGAGTTTCCAGAAATGATTTCAAACTTGTAATAAGCACTTGAAATAAAAGTAAGTAGGTTCTTACTACATACCCTGCCATTTTCAATCACTGACATTACCCGTGGAAAGCAGGGAAATGACCAGAAAAGTAATAATATTTACAACTCCGGCCACTTTAGAGAGCGTTTTCACTTGAATTTGCTTTCAAATGTTAGGAATTCATGTTTATAAAGCTCAAAATTAGTGTAGAAAGACTGTAAGTGAGGACTATACTGCTTATGTTTACAATTGAGGCTGAATTTCTCGAGCATCTTTTTGGTGAATCAGGTAATATCCTGACGGTTCCAGTAATACTTGTAAGAAAACTGTCTAATTGCGGTATAAGTCTTAAAATACGCATTTAGAGTTTCCAGAAATGATTTCAAACTTGTAATAAGCACTTGAAATAAAAGTAAGTAGGTTCTTACTACATACCCTGCCCTTTTCAATCACTGACATTACCCGTGGAAAGCAGGGAAATGACCAGAAAACTGATAATATTTACAACTCCGGCAACTTTACAGAGCGTTTTCACTTGAATTTCCTTTAAAATATTACGAACTCAAGTTTATACAGCTCAAAATTAGTGTAGAAGGACTGTAAGTGAGGACTATACTGCTTATGTTTACAATTGAGGCCGAATTTCTCGAGCGTCTTTTTGGTGAATCTGTCAATATCCTGACGGTTCCAGTACATACTTGTAAGAAAACTCTCTAATTGTGGTATAAGTCTTAAAATATGCATTTAGAGTTTCCAGAAATGATTTCAAACTTGTAATAAGCACTTGAAATTAAAGTAAGTAGGTTCTTAATACATACCCTGCCGTGTTCAGTCACTGACATTACCCGTGGAAAGCTGGGAAATGACCTGAAAACTGATAATACTTACAACTCCGGGCACTTTAGGGAGTTTTTTCACTTGAATTTGCTTTCAAATACTAGGAATTCATGTTTCTACAGCTCAAAATTAGTGTAGAAAGACTGTAAGTGTGGACTATACTGCTTATGTTTACAATTGAGGCCGAATTTCTCGAGCGTCTTTTTGCTGAATCAGTTAATATCCTGATGGTTCCAGTACATACTTGTAAGAAACTCTCTAATTGTGGTATAACTCCTAAAATACGCATGTAGAGTTTCCCGAAATGATTTCAAACTTGTAATAAGCACTTGAAATAAAAGTAAGTAGGTTCTTACTACATACCCTGCCGTTTTCAATCACTGACATTACCCGTGGAAAGCAGGGAAATGACCAGAAAACTGAAAATATTTACAACTCCGGGCACTTTAGGGAGTGTTTTCACTTGAATTTGCTTTCAAATACTAGGAATTCATGTTTATACAGCTCAAAATTAGTGTAGAAAGACTGTAAGTGAGGACTATCCTGCTTATGTTTACAATTGAGGCCGAATTTCTCGAGCGTCTTTTTGGTGAATCTGTTAATATCCTGACGGTTCCAGTACATACTTGTAAGAAACGCTGTAATTGTGGTATAACTCTTAAAATATACATTTAGAGTTTCCAGAAATGATTTCAAACTTGTAATAAGCACTTGAAATAAAAGTAAGTAGGTTCTTACTACATACCCTGCCGTTTTCAATCACTGACATTACCCGTGGAAAGCAGGGAAATGACCAGAAAACTGATAATATTTACAACTCCGGCAACTTTACAGAGCGTTTTCACTTGAATTTGCTTTCAAATATTAGGAATTCATGTTTATACAGCTCAAAATTAGTGTAGAAAGACTGTAAGTGAGGACTATACTGCTTATGTTTACAATTGAGGCCGAATTTCTCGAGCGTCTTTTTGGTGAATCTGTTAATATCCTGACGGTTCCAGTACATACTTGTAAGAAAACTCTCTAATTGTGGTATAACTCTTAAAATATGCATTTTGAGTTTCCAGAAATGATTTAAAACTTGTCATAAGCACTTGAAATAAAAGTAAGCAGGTTCTTAATACATACCCTGCCGTGTTCAATCACTGACATTACCCGTGGAATGCTGGGAAATGACCTGAAAACTGATAACACTTACAACTCCGGGCACGTTAGGGAGTGTTTTTACTTGAATTTGCTTTCAAATACTAGGAATTCATGTTTCTACAGATTAAAATTAGTGTAGAAAGACTGTAAGTGAGGACTATACTGCTTATGTTTACAATTGAGGCTGAATTTCTCGAGCGTCTTATTGGTGAATCAGTTAATATCCTGACGGTTCCAGTAATACTTGTAAGAAAACTGTCTAATTGCGGTATAAGTCTTAAAATACGCATTTAGAGTTTCCAGAAATGATTTCAAACTTGTAATAAGCACTTGAAATAAAAGTAAGTAGGTTCTTACTACATACCCTGCCGTTTTCAATCACTGACATTACCCGTGGAAAGCAGGGAAATGACCAGAAAACTGATAATATTTACAACTCCGGCAACTTTACAGAGCGTTTTCACTTGAATTTCCTTTAAAATATTACGAATTCAAGTTTATACAGCTCAAAATTAGTGTAGAAAGACTGTAAGTGAGGACTATACTGCTTATGTTTACAATTGAGGCCGAATTTCTCAAGCGTCTTTTTGGTGAATCTGTTAATATCCTGACGGTTCCAGTACATACTTGTAAGAAAACTCACTAATTGTGGTATAACTCTAAAAATACGCATTTACAGTTTCCAGAAATGTTTTCAAACTTGTAATAAGCACTTGAAATAAAAGTAAGTAGGTTCTTAATACATACCCTGCCGTGTTCAATCACTGTCATTACCCGTGGAAAGCTGGGAAATGCCCAGAAAACTGATAATACATACAACACCGGGCACTTTAGGGAGTGTTTTCACTTGAATTCCCTTTCAAATACTAGGAATTCATGTTTCTACCGCTCAAAATTAGTGTAGAAAGACTGTAAGTGAGGACTATACTGCTTATGTTTACAATTGAGGCCGAATTTCTCAAGCGTCTTTTTGGTGAATCTGTTAATATCCTGACGGTTCGAGTACATACTTGTAAGAAACGCTGTAATTGTGGTATAACTCTTAAAATATACATTTAGAGTTTCCAGAAATGATTTCAAACTTGTAATAAGCACTTGAAATAAAAGTAAGTAGGTTCTTACTACATACCCTGCCGTTTTCAATCACTGACATTACCCGTGGAAAGCAGGGAAATGACCAGAAAACTGATAATATTTACAACTCCGGCAACTTTACAGAGCGTTTTCACTTGAATTTGCTTTCAAATATTAGGAATTCATGTTTATACAGCTCAAAATTAGTGTAGAAAGACTGTAAGTGAGGACTATACTGCTTATGTTTACAATTGAGGCCGAATTTCTCGAGCGTCTTTTTGGTGAATCTGTTAATATCCTGACGGTTCCAGTACATACTTGTAAGAAAACTCTCTAATTGTGGTATAACTCTTAAAATATGCATTTAGAGTTTCCAGAAATGATTTAAAACTTGTAATAAGCACTTGAAATTAAAGTAAGTAAGTTCTTAATACATACCCTGCCGTGTTCAATCACTGACATTACCCGTGGAAAGCTGGGAAATGACCTGAAAACTGATAATACTTACAACTCCGGGCACTTTAGGGAGTGTTTTCACTTGAATTTGCTTTCACATACTAGGAATTCATGTTTCTACAGCTCAAAATTAGTGTAGAAAGACTGTGAGTGAGGACTATACTGCTTATGTTTACAATTGAGGCCGAATTTCTCGAGCGTCTTTTTGCTGAATCAGTTAATATCCTGATGGTTCCAGTACATACTTGTAAGAAACTCTCTAATTGTGGTATAACTCCTAAAATACGCATGTAGAGTTTCCAGAAATGATTTCAAACTTGTAATAAGCACTTGAAATAAAAGTAAGTAGGTTCTTACTACATACCCTGCCGTTTTCAATCACTGACATTACCCATGGAAAGCAGGGAAATGACCAGAAAACTGAAAATATTTACAACTCCGGGCACTTTAGGGAGTGTTTTCACTTGAATTTGCTTTCAAATACTAGGAATTCATGTTTATACAGCTCAGAATTAGTGTAGAAAGACTGTAAGTGAGGACTATACTGCTTATGTTTACAATTGAGGCCGAATTTCTCCAGCGTCTTTTTGGTGAATCTGTTAATATCCTGACGGTTCCAGTACATACTTGTAAGAAACGCTGTAATTGTGGTATACCTCTTAAAATATACATTTAGAGTTTCCAGAAATGATTTCAAACTTGTAATAAGCACTTGAAATAAATGTAAGTAGGTTCTTACTACATACCCTGCCGTTTTCAATCACTGACATTACCCGTGGAAAGCAGGGATATGACCAGAAAACTGATAATATTTACAACTCCGGCCACTTTAGCGAGCGTTTTCACTTGAATTTGCTTTCAAATATTAGGAATTCATGTTTATACAGCTCAAAATTAGTGTAGAAAGACTGTAAGTGAGGACTATACTGCTTATGTTTACAATTGAGGCTGAATTTCTCGAGCGTCTTTTTGGTGAATCTGTTAATATCCTGACGGTTCCAGTACATACTTGTAAGAAAACTCTCTAATTGTGGTATAACTCTTAAAATATGCATTTAGAGTTTCCAGAAATGATTTAAAACTTGTCATAAGCACTTGAAATAAAAGTAAGTAGGTTCTTAATACATACCCTGCCGTGTTCAATCACTGACATTACCCGTGGAATGCTGGGAAATGACCTGAAAACTGATAATACTTACAACTCCGGGCACGTTAGGGAGTGTTTTCACTTGAATTTGCTTTCAAATACTAGGAATTCATGTTTCTACAGATTAAAATTAGTGTAGAAAGACTGTAAGTGAGGACTATACTGCTTATGTTTACAATTGAGGCTGAATTTCTCGAGCGTCTTATTGGTGAATCAGTTAATATCCTGACGGTTCCAGTAATACTTGTAAGAAAACTGTCTAATTGCGGTATAAGTCTTAAAATACGCATTTAGAGTTTCCAGAAATGATTTCAAACTTGTAATAAGCACTTGAAATAAAAGTAAGTAGGTTCTTACTACATACCCTGCCGTTTTCAATCACTGACATTACCCGTGGAAAGCAGGGAAATGACCAGAAAACTGATAATATTTACAACTCCGGCAACTTTACAGAGCGTTTTCACTTGAATTTCCTTTAAAATATTACGAATTCAAGTTTATACAGCTCAAAATTAGTGTAGAAAGACTGTAAGTGAGGACTATACTGCTTATGTTTACAATTGAGGCCGAATTTCTCAAGCGTCTTTTTGGTGAATCTGTTAATATCCTGACGGTTCCAGTACATACTTGTAAGAAAACTCACTAATTGTGGTATAACTCTAAAAATACGCATTTACAGTTTCCAGAAATGATTTCAAACTTGTAATAAGCACTTGAAATAAAAGTAAGTAGGTTCTTAATACATACCCTGCCGTGTTCAATCACTGTCATTACCCGTGGAAAGCTGGGAAATGCCCAGAAAACTGATAATACATACAACACCGGGCACTTTAGGGAGTGTTTTCACTTGAATTCCCTTTCAAATACTAGGAATTCATGTTTCTACCGCTCAAAATTAGTGTAGAAAGACTGTAAGTGAGGACTATACTGCTTATGTTTACAATTGAGGCCGAATTTCTCAAGCGTCTTTTTGGTGAATCAGTTAATATCCTGATGGTTCCAGTACATACTTGTAAGAAACGCTGTAATTGTGGTATAACTCTTAAAATATACATTTAGAGTTTCCAGAAATGATTTCAAACTTGTAATAAGCACTTGAAATAAAAGTAAGTAGGTTCTTACTACATACCCTGCCGTTTTCAATCACTGACATTACAAGTGGAAAGCAGGGAAATGACCAGAAAACTGAAAATTTTTACAACTCCGGGCACTTTAGGGAGTGTTTTTACTTGAATTTGCTTTCAAATACTAGGAATTCATGTTTATACAGCTCAAAATTAGTGTAGAAAGACTGTAAGTGAGGACTATACTGCTTATGTTTACAATTGAGGCCGAATTTCTCGAGCGTCTTATTGGTGAATCAGTTAATATCCTGACGTTTCCAGTACATACTTGTAAGAAAACTGCCTAATTGCGGTATAAGTCTTAAAATACGCATTTAGAGTTTCCAGAAATGATTTCAAACTTGTAATAAGCACTTGAAATAAAAGTAAGTAGGTTCTTACTACATACCCTGCCGTTTTCAATCACTGACATTACCCGTGGAAAGCAGGGAAATGACCAGAAAACTGATAATATTTACAACTCCGGGCACTTTAGGGAGTGTTTTTACTTGAATTTGCTTTCAAATACTAGGAATTCATGTTCATACAGCTCAAAATTAGTGTAGAAAGACTGTAAGTGAGGACTATACTGCTTATGTTTACAATTGCGGCCGAATTTCTCCAGCGTCTTATTGGTGAATCAGTTTATATCCTGACGGTTCCAGTACATACTTGTAAGAAAACTGTCTAATTGCGGTATAAGTCTTAAAATACGCATTTAGAGTTTCCAGAAATGATTTCAAACTTGTAATAAGCACTTGAAATAAAAGTAAGTAGGTTCTTAATACATACCCTGCCGTTTTCAATCACTGACATTACCCGTGGAAAGCAGGGAAATGACTAGAAAACTGATAATATTTACAACTCCGGCCACTTTAGCGAGCGTTTTCACTTGAATTTGCTTTCAAATATTAGGAATTCATGTTTATACAGCTCAAAATTAGTGTAGAAAGACTGTAAGTGAGGACTATCCTGCTTATGTTTACAATTGAGGCCGAATTTCTCGAGCGTCTTTTTGGTGAATCTGTTAATATCCTGACGGTTCGAGTACATACTTGTAAGAAACGCTGTAATTGTGGTATAACTCTTAAAATATACATTTAGAGTTTCCAGAAATGATTTCAAACTTGTAATAAGCACTTGAAATAAAAGTAAGTAGGTTCTTACTACATACCCTGCCGTTTTCAATCACTGACATTACCCGTGGAAAGCAGGGAAATGACCAGAAAACTGATAATATTTACAACTCCGGCAACTTTACAGAGCGTTTTCACTTGAATTTGCTTTCAAATATTAGGAATTCATGTTTATACAGCTCAAAATTAGTGTAGAAAGACTGTAAGTGAGGACTATACTGCTTATGTTTACAATTGAGGCCGAATTTCTCGAGCGTCTTTTTGGTGAATCTGTTAATATCCTGACGGTTCCAGTACATACTTGTAAGAAAACTCTCTAATTGTGGTATAACTCTTAAAATATGCATTTAGAGTTTCCAGAAATGATTTAAAACTTGTAATAAGCACTTGAAATTAAAGTAAGTAAGTTCTTAATACATACCCTGCCGTGTTCAATCACTGACATTACCCGTGGAAAGCTGGGAAATGACCTGAAAACTGATAATACTTACAACTCCGGGCACTTTAGGGAGTGTTTTCACTTGAATTTGCTTTCACATACTAGGAATTCATGTTTCTACAGCTCAAAATTAGTGTAGAAAGACTGTGAGTGAGGACTATACTGCTTATGTTTACAATTGAGGCCGAATTTCTCGAGCGTCTTTTTGCTGAATCAGTTAATATCCTGATGGTTCCAGTACATACTTGTAAGAAACTCTCTAATTGTGGTATAACTCCTAAAATACGCATGTAGAGTTTCCAGAAATGATTTCAAACTTGTAATAAGCACTTGAAATAAAAGTAAGTAGGTTCTTACTACATACCCTGCCGTTTTCAATCACTGACATTACCCATGGAAAGCAGGGAAATGACCAGAAAACTGAAAATATTTACAACTCCGGGCACTTTAGGGAGTGTTTTCACTTGAATTTGCTTTCAAATACTAGGAATTCATGTTTATACAGCTCAGAATTAGTGTAGAAAGACTGTAAGTGAGGACTATACTGCTTATGTTTACAATTGAGGCCGAATTTCTCCAGCGTCTTTTTGGTGAATCTGTTAATATCCTGACGGTTCCAGTACATACTTGTAAGAAACGCTGTAATTGTGGTATACCTCTTAAAATATACATTTAGAGTTTCCAGAAATGATTTCAAACTTGTAATAAGCACTTGAAATAAATGTAAGTAGGTTCTTACTACATACCCTGCCGTTTTCAATCACTGACATTACCCGTGGAAAGCAGGGATATGACCAGAAAACTGATAATATTTACAACTCCGGCCACTTTAGCGAGCGTTTTCACTTGAATTTGCTTTCAAATATTAGGAATTCATGTTTATACAGCTCAAAATTAGTGTAGAAAGACTGTAAGTGAGGACTATACTGCTTATGTTTACAATTGAGGCTGAATTTCTCGAGCGTCTTTTTGGTGAATCTGTTAATATCCTGACGGTTCCAGTACATACTTGTAAGAAAACTCTCTAATTGTGGTATAACTCTTAAAATATGCATTTAGAGTTTCCAGAAATGATTTAAAACTTGTCATAAGCACTTGAAATAAAAGTAAGTAGGTTCTTAATACATACCCTGCCGTGTTCAATCACTGACATTACCCGTGGAATGCTGGGAAATGACCTGAAAACTGATAATACTTACAACTCCGGGCACGTTAGGGAGTGTTTTCACTTGAATTTGCTTTCAAATACTAGGAATTCATGTTTCTACAGATTAAAATTAGTGTAGAAAGACTGTAAGTGAGGACTATACTGCTTATGTTTACAATTGAGGCTGAATTTCTCGAGCGTCTTATTGGTGAATCAGTTAATATCCTGACGGTTCCAGTAATACTTGTAAGAAAACTGTCTAATTGCGGTATAAGTCTTAAAATACGCATTTAGAGTTTCCAGAAATGATTTCAAACTTGTAATAAGCACTTGAAATAAAAGTAAGTAGGTTCTTACTACATACCCTGCCGTTTTCAATCACTGACATTACCCGTGGAAAGCAGGGAAATGACCAGAAAACTGATAATATTTACAACTCCGGCAACTTTACAGAGCGTTTTCACTTGAATTTCCTTTAAAATATTACGAATTCAAGTTTATACAGCTCAAAATTAGTGTAGAAAGACTGTAAGTGAGGACTATACTGCTTATGTTTACAATTGAGGCCGAATTTCTCAAGCGTCTTTTTGGTGAATCTGTTAATATCCTGACGGTTCCAGTACATACTTGTAAGAAAACTCACTAATTGTGGTATAACTCTAAAAATACGCATTTACAGTTTCCAGAAATGATTTCAAACTTGTAATAAGCACTTGAAATAAAAGTAAGTAGGTTCTTAATACATACCCTGCCGTGTTCAATCACTGTCATTACCCGTGGAAAGCTGGGAAATGCCCAGAAAACTGATAATACATACAACACCGGGCACTTTAGGGAGTGTTTTCACTTGAATTCCCTTTCAAATACTAGGAATTCATGTTTCTACCGCTCAAAATTAGTGTAGAAAGACTGTAAGTGAGGACTATACTGCTTATGTTTACAATTGAGGCCGAATTTCTCAAGCGTCTTTTTGGTGAATCAGTTAATATCCTGATGGTTCCAGTACATACTTGTAAGAAACGCTGTAATTGTGGTATAACTCTTAAAATATACATTTAGAGTTTCCAGAAATGATTTCAAACTTGTAATAAGCACTTGAAATAAAAGTAAGTAGGTTCTTACTACATACCCTGCCGTTTTCAATCACTGACATTACAAGTGGAAAGCAGGGAAATGACCAGAAAACTGAAAATTTTTACAACTCCGGGCACTTTAGGGAGTGTTTTTACTTGAATTTGCTTTCAAATACTAGGAATTCATGTTTATACAGCTCAAAATTAGTGTAGAAAGACTGTAAGTGAGGACTATACTGCTTATGTTTACAATTGAGGCCGAATTTCTCGAGCGTCTTATTGGTGAATCAGTTAATATCCTGACGTTTCCAGTACATACTTGTAAGAAAACTGCCTAATTGCGGTATAAGTCTTAAAATACGCATTTAGAGTTTCCAGAAATGATTTCAAACTTGTAATAAGCACTTGAAATAAAAGTAAGTAGGTTCTTACTACATACCCTGCCGTTTTCAATCACTGACATTACCCGTGGAAAGCAGGGAAATGACCAGAAAACTGATAATATTTACAACTCCGGGCACTTTAGGGAGTGTTTTTACTTGAATTTGCTTTCAAATACTAGGAATTCATGTTCATACAGCTCAAAATTAGTGTAGAAAGACTGTAAGTGAGGACTATACTGCTTATGTTTACAATTGCGGCCGAATTTCTCCAGCGTCTTATTGGTGAATCAGTTTATATCCTGACGGTTCCAGTACATACTTGTAAGAAAACTGTCTAATTGCGGTATAAGTCTTAAAATACGCATTTAGAGTTTCCAGAAATGATTTCAAACTTGTAATAAGCACTTGAAATAAAAGTAAGTAGGTTCTTAATACATACCCTGCCGTTTTCAATCACTGACATTACCCGTGGAAAGCAGGGAAATGACTAGAAAACTGATAATATTTACAACTCCGGCCACTTTAGCGAGCGTTTTCACTTGAATTTGCTTTCAAATATTAGGAATTCATGTTTATACAGCTCAAAATTAGTGTAGAAAGACTGTAAGTGAGGACTATCCTGCTTATGTTTACAATTGAGGCCGAATTTCTCGAGCGTCTTTTTGGTGAATCTGTTAATATCCTGACGGTTCGAGTACATACTTGTAAGAAACGCTGTAATTGTGGTATAACTCTTAAAATATACATTTAGAGTTTCCAGAAATGATTTCAAACTTGTAATAAGCACTTGAAATAAAAGTAAGTAGGTTCTTACTACATACCCTGCCGTTTTCAATCACTGACATTACCCGTGGAAAGCAGGGAAATGACCAGAAAACTGATAATATTTACAACTCCGGCAACTTTACAGAGCGTTTTCACTTGAATTTGCTTTCAAATATTAGGAATTCATGTTTATACAGCTCAAAATTAGTGTAGAAAGACTGTAAGTGAGGACTATACTGCTTATGTTTACAATTGAGGCCGAATTTCTCGAGCGTCTTTTTGGTGAATCTGTTAATATCCTGACGGTTCCAGTACATACTTGTAAGAAAACTCTCTAATTGTGGTATAACTCTTAAAATATGCATTTAGAGTTTCCAGAAATGATTTAAAACTTGTAATAAGCACTTGAAATTAAAGTAAGTAAGTTCTTAATACATACCCTGCCGTGTTCAATCACTGACATTACCCGTGGAAAGCTGGGAAATGACCTGAAAACTGATAATACTTACAACTCCGGGCACTTTAGGGAGTGTTTTCACTTGAATTTGCTTTCACATACTAGGAATTCATGTTTCTACAGCTCAAAATTAGTGTAGAAAGACTGTGAGTGAGGACTATACTGCTTATGTTTACAATTGAGGCCGAATTTCTCGAGCGTCTTTTTGCTGAATCAGTTAATATCCTGATGGTTCCAGTACATACTTGTAAGAAACTCTCTAATTGTGGTATAACTCCTAAAATACGCATGTAGAGTTTCCAGAAATGATTTCAAACTTGTAATAAGCACTTGAAATAAAAGTAAGTAGGTTCTTACTACATACCCTGCCGTTTTCAATCACTGACATTACCCATGGAAAGCAGGGAAATGACCAGAAAACTGAAAATATTTACAACTCCGGGCACTTTAGGGAGTGTTTTCACTTGAATTTGCTTTCAAATACTAGGAATTCATGTTTATACAGCTCAGAATTAGTGTAGAAAGACTGTAAATGAGGACTATACTGCTTATGTTTACAATTGAGGCCGAATTTCTCCAGCGTCTTTTTGGTGAATCTGTTAATATCCTGACGGTTCCAGTACATACTTGTAAGAAACGCTGTAATTGTGGTATACCTCTTAAAATATACATTTAGAGTTTCCAGAAATGATTTCAAACTTGTAATAAGCACTTGAAATAAATGTAAGTAGGTTCTTACTACATACCCTGCCGTTTTCAATCACTGACATTACCCGTGGAAAGCAGGGATATGACCAGAAAACTGATAATATTTACAACTCCGGCCACTTTAGCGAGCGTTTTCACTTGAATTTGCTTTCAAATATTAGGAATTCATGTTTATACAGCTCAAAATTAGTGTAGAAAGACTGTAAGTGAGGACTATACTGCTTATGTTTACAATTGAGGCTGAATTTCTCGAGCGTCTTTTTGGTGAATCTGTTAATATCCTGACGGTTCCAGTACATACTTGTAAGAAAACTCTCTAATTGTGGTATAACTCTTAAAATATGCATTTAGAGTTTCCAGAAATGATTTAAAACTTGTCATAAGCACTTGAAATAAAAGTAAGTAGGTTCTTAATACATACCCTGCCGTGTTCAATCACTGACATTACCCGTGGAATGCTGGGAAATGACCTGAAAACTGATAATACTTACAACTCCGGGCACGTTAGGGAGTGTTTTCACTTGAATTTGCTTTCAAATACTAGGAATTCATGTTTCTACAGATTAAAATTAGTGTAGAAAGACTGTAAGTGAGGACTATACTGCTTATGTTTACAATTGAGGCTGAATTTCTCGAGCGTCTTATTGGTGAATCAGTTAATATCCTGACGGTTCCAGTAATACTTGTAAGAAAACTGTCTAATTGCGGTATAAGTCTTAAAATACGCATTTAGAGTTTCCAGAAATGATTTCAAACTTGTAATAAGCACTTGAAATAAAAGTAAGTAGGTTCTTACTACATACCCTGCCGTTTTCAATCACTGACATTACCCGTGGAAAGCAGGGAAATGACCAGAAAACTGATAATATTTACAACTCCGGCAACTTTACAGAGCGTTTTCACTTGAATTTCCTTTAAAATATTACGAATTCAAGTTTATACAGCTCAAAATTAGTGTAGAAAGACTGTAAGTGAGGACTATACTGCTTATGTTTACAATTGAGGCCGAATTTCTCAAGCGTCTTTTTGGTGAATCTGTTAATATCCTGACGGTTCCAGTACATACTTGTAAGAAAACTCACTAATTGTGGTATAACTCTAAAAATACGCATTTACAGTTTCCAGAAATGATTTCAAACTTGTAATAAGCACTTGAAATAAAAGTAAGTATGTTCTTACTACATACCCTGCCGTTTTCAATCACTGACATTACCCGTGGAAAGCAGGGAAATGACCAGAAAACTGATAATATTTACAACTCCGGCAACTTTACAGAGCGTTTTCACTTGAATTTGCTTTCAAATATTAGGAATTCATGTTTATACAGCTCAAAATTAATGTAGAAAGACTGTAAGTGAGGACTATACTGCTTATGTTTACAATTGAGGCCGAATTTCTCGAGCGTCTTTTTGGTGAATCTGTTAATATCCTGACGGTTCCAGTACATACTTGTAAGAAAACTCTCTAATTGTGGTATAACTCTTAAAATATGCATTTTGAGTTTCCAGAAATGATTTAAAACTTGTCATAAGCACTTGAAATAAAAGTAAGCAGGTTCTTAATACATACCCTGCCGTGTTCAATCACTGACATTACCCGTGGAATGCTGGGAAATGACCTGAAAACTGATAACACTTACAACTCCGGGCACGTTAGGGAGTGTTTTTACTTGAATTTGCTTTCAAATACTAGGAATTCATGTTTCTACAGATTAAAATTAGTGTAGAAAGACTGTAAGTGAGGACTATACTGCTTATGTTTACAATTGAGGCTGAATTTCTCGAGCGTCTTATTGGTGAATCAGTTAATATCCTGACGGTTCCAGTAATACTTGTAAGAAAACTGTCTAATTGCGGTATAAGTCTTAAAATACGCATTTAGAGTTTCCAGAAATGATTTCAAACTTGTAATAAGCACTTGAAATAAAAGTAAGTAGGTTCTTACTACATACCCTGCCGTTTTCAATCACTGACATTACCCGTGGAAAGCAGGGAAATGACCAGAAAACTGATAATATTTACAACTCCGGCAACTTTACAGAGCGTTTTCACTTGAATTTCCTTTAAAATATTACGAATTCAAGTTTATACAGCTCAAAATTAGTGTAGAAAGACTGTAAGTGAGGACTATACTGCTTATGTTTACAATTGAGGCCGAATTTCTCAAGCGTCTTTTTGGTGAATCTGTTAATATCCTGACGGTTCCAGTACATACTTGTAAGAAAACTCACTAATTGTGGTATAACTCTAAAAATACGCATTTACAGTTTCCAGAAATGTTTTCAAACTTGTAATAAGCACTTGAAATAAAAGTAAGTAGGTTCTTAATACATACCCTGCCGTGTTCAATCACTGTCATTACCCGTGGAAAGCTGGGAAATGCCCAGAAAACTGATAATACATACAACACCGGGCACTTTAGGGAGTGTTTTCACTTGAATTCCCTTTCAAATACTAGGAATTCATGTTTCTACCGCTCAAAATTAGTGTAGAAAGACTGTAAGTGAGGACTATACTGCTTATGTTTACAATTGAGGCCGAATTTCTCAAGCGTCTTTTTGGTGAATCTGTTAATATCCTGACGGTTCGAGTACATACTTGTAAGAAACGCTGTAATTGTGGTATAACTCTTAAAATATACATTTAGAGTTTCCAGAAATGATTTCAAACTTGTAATAAGCACTTGAAATAAAAGTAAGTAGGTTCTTACTACATACCCTGCCGTTTTCAATCACTGACATTACCCGTGGAAAGCAGGGAAATGACCAGAAAACTGATAATATTTACAACTCCGGCAACTTTACAGAGCGTTTTCACTTGAATTTGCTTTCAAATATTAGGAATTCATGTTTATACAGCTCAAAATTAGTGTAGAAAGACTGTAAGTGAGGACTATACTGCTTATGTTTACAATTGAGGCCGAATTTCTCGAGCGTCTTTTTGGTGAATCTGTTAATATCCTGACGGTTCCAGTACATACTTGTAAGAAAACTCTCTAATTGTGGTATAACTCTTAAAATATGCATTTAGAGTTTCCAGAAATGATTTAAAACTTGTAATAAGCACTTGAAATTAAAGTAAGTAAGTTCTTAATACATACCCTGCCGTGTTCAATCACTGACATTACCCGTGGAAAGCTGGGAAATGACCTGAAAACTGATAATACTTACAACTCCGGGCACTTTAGGGAGTGTTTTCACTTGAATTTGCTTTCACATACTAGGAATTCATGTTTCTACAGCTCAAAATTAGTGTAGAAAGACTGTGAGTGAGGACTATACTGCTTATGTTTACAATTGAGGCCGAATTTCTCGAGCGTCTTTTTGCTGAATCAGTTAATATCCTGATGGTTCCAGTACATACTTGTAAGAAACTCTCTAATTGTGGTATAACTCATAAAATACGCATGTAGAGTTTCCAGAAATGATTTCAAACTTGTAATAAGCACTTGAAATAAAAGTAAGTAGGTTCTTATTACATACCCTGCCGTTTTCAATCACTGACATTACCCATGGAAAGCAGGGAAATGACCAGAAAACTGAAAATATTTACAACTCCGGGCACTTTAGGGAGTGTTTTCACTTGAATTTGCTTTCAAATACTAGGAATTCATGTTTATACAGCTCAGAATTAGTGTAGAAAGACTGTAAGTGAGGACTATACTGCTTATGTTTACAATTGAGGCCGAATTTCTCCAGCGTCTTTTTGGTGAATCTGTTAATATCCTGACGGTTCCAGTACATACTTGTAAGAAACGCTGTAATTGTGGTATACCTCTTAAAATATACATTTAGAGTTTCCAGAAATGATTTCAAACTTGTAATAAGCACTTGAAATAAATGTAAGTAGGTTCTTACTACATACCCTGCCGTTTTCAATCACTGACATTACCCGTGGAAAGCAGGGATATGACCAGAAAACTGATAATATTTACAACTCCGGCCACTTTAGCGAGCGTTTTCACTTGAATTTGCTTTCAAATATTAGGAATTCATGTTTATACAGCTCAAAATTAGTGTAGAAAGACTGTAAGTGAGGACTATACTGCTTATGTTTACAATTGAGGCTGAATTTCTCGAGCGTCTTTTTGGTGAATCTGTTAATATCCTGACGGTTCCAGTACATACTTGTAAGAAAACTCTCTAATTGTGGTATAACTCTTAAAATATGCATTTAGAGTTTCCAGAAATGATTTAAAACTTGTCATAAGCACTTGAAATAAAAGTAAGTAGGTTCTTAATACATACCCTGCCGTGTTCAATCACTGACATTACCCGTGGAATGCTGGGAAATGACCTGAAAACTGATAATACTTACAACTCCGGGCACGTTAGGGAGTGTTTTCACTTGAATTTGCTTTCAAATACTAGGAATTCATGTTCATACAGCTCAAAATTAGTGTAGAAAGACTGTAAGTGAGGACTATACTGCTTATGTTTACAATTGAGGCTGAATTTCTCGAGCGTCTTATTGGTGAATCAGTTAATATCCTGACGGTTCCAGTAATACTTGTAAGAAAACTGTCTAATTGCGGTATAAGTCTTAAAATACGCATTTAGAGTTTCCAGAAATGATTTCAAACTTGTAATAAGCACTTGAAATAAAAGTAAGTAGGTTCTTACTACATACCCTGCCGTTTTCAATCACTGACATTACCCGTGGAAAGCAGGGAAATGACCAGAAAACTGATAATATTTACAACTCCGGCAACTTTACAGAGCGTTTTCACTTGAATTTCCTTTAAAATATTACGAATTCAAGTTTATACAGCTCAAAATTAGTGTAGAAAGACTGTAAGTGAGGACTATACTGCTTATGTTTACAATTGAGGCCGAATTTCTCAAGCGTCTTTTTGGTGAATCTGTTAATATCCTGACGGTTCCAGTACATACTTGTAAGAAAACTCACTAATTGTGGTATAACTCTAAAAATACGCATTTACAGTTTCCAGAAATGATTTCAAACTTGTAATAAGCACTTGAAATAAAAGTAAGTAGGTTCTTAATACATACCCTGCCGTGTTCAATCACTGTCATTACCCGTGGAAAGCTGGGAAATGCCCAGAAAACTGATAATACATACAACACCGGGCACTTTAGGGAGTGTTTTCACTTGAATTCCCTTTCAAATACTAGGAATTCATGTTTCTACCGCTCAAAATTAGTGTAGAAAGACTGTAAGTGAGGACTATACTGCTTATGTTTACAATTGAGGCCGAATTTCTCAAGCGTCTTTTTGGTGAATCAGTTAATATCCTGATGGTTCCAGTACATACTTGTAAGAAACGCTGTAATTGTGGTATAACTCTTAAAATATACATTTAGAGTTTCCAGAAATGATTTCAAACTTGTAATAAGCACTTGAAATAAAAGTAAGTAGGTTCTTACTACATACCCTGCCGTTTTCAATCACTGACATTACAAGTGGAAAGCAGGGAAATGACCAGAAAACTGAAAATTTTTACAACTCCGGGCACTTTAGGGAGTGTTTTTACTTGAATTTGCTTTCAAATACTAGGAATTCATGTTTATACAGCTCAAAATTAGTGTAGAAAGACTGTAAGTGAGGACTATACTGCTTATGTTTACAATTGAGGCCGAATTTCTCAAGCGTCTTATTGGTGAATCAGTTAATATCCTGACGTTTCCAGTACATACTTGTAAGAAAACTGCCTAATTGCGGTATAAGTCTTAAAATACGCATTTAGAGTTTCCAGAAATGATTTCAAACTTGTAATAAGCACTTGAAATAAAAGTAAGTAGGTTCTTACTACATACCCTGCCGTTTTCAATCACTGACATTACCCGTGGAAAGCAGGGAAATGACCAGAAAACTGATAATATTTACAACTCCGGGCACTTTAGGGAGTGTTTTTACTTGAATTTGCTTTCAAATACTAGGAATTCATGTTCATACAGCTCAAAATTAGTGTAGAAAGACTGTAAGTGAGGACTATACTGCTTATGTTTACAATTGCGGCCGAATTTCTCCAGCGTCTTATTGGTGAATCAGTTTATATCCTGACGGTTCCAGTACATACTTGTAAGAAAACTGTCTAATTGCGGTATAAGTCTTAAAATACGCATTTAGAGTTTCCAGAAATGATTTCAAACTTGTAATAAGCACTTGAAATAAAAGTAAGTAGGTTCTTAATACATACCCTGCCGTTTTCAATCACTGACATTACCCGTGGAAAGCAGGGAAATGACTAGAAAACTGATAATATTTACAACTCCGGCCACTTTAGCGAGCGTTTTCACTTGAATTTGCTTTCAAATATTAGGAATTCATGTTTATACAGCTCAAAATTAGTGTAGAAAGACTGTAAGTGAGGACTATCCTGCTTATGTTTACAATTGAGGCCGAATTTCTCGAGCGTCTTTTTGGTGAATCTGTTAATATCCTGACGGTTCCAGTACATACTTGTAAGAAACGCTGTAATTGTGGTATAACTCTTAAAATATACATTTAGAGTTTCCAGAAATGATTTCAAACTTGTAATAAGCACTTGAAATAAAAGTAAGTAGGTTCTTACTACATACCCTGCCGTTTTCAATCACTGACATTACCCGTGGAAAGCAGGGAAATGACCAGAAAACTGATAATATTTACAACTCCGGCAACTTTACAGAGCGTTTTCACTTGAATTTGCTTTCAAATATTAGGAATTCATGTTTATACAGCTCAAAATTAGTGTAGAAAGACTGTAAGTGAGGACTATACTGCTTATGTTTACAATTGAGGCCGAATTTCTCGAGCGTCTTTTTGGTGAATCTGTTAATATCCTGACGGTTCCAGTACATACTTGTAAGAAAACTCTCTAATTGTGGTATAACTCTTAAAATATGCATTTAGAGTTTCCAGAAATGATTTAAAACTTGTAATAAGCACTTGAAATTAAAGTAAGTAAGTTCTTAATACATACCCTGCCGTGTTCAATCACTGACATTACCCGTGGAAAGCTGGGAAATGACCTGAAAACTGATAATACTTACAACTCCGGGCACTTTAGGGAGTGTTTTCACTTGAATTTGCTTTCACATACTAGGAATTCATGTTTCTACAGCTCAAAATTAGTGTAGAAAGACTGTGAGTGAGGACTATACTGCTTATGTTTACAATTGAGGCCGAATTTCTCGAGCGTCTTTTTGCTGAATCAGTTAATATCCTGATGGTTCCAGTACATACTTGTAAGAAACTCTCTAATTGTGGTATAACTCCTAAAATACGCATGTAGAGTTTCCAGAAATGATTTCAAACTTGTAATAAGCACTTGAAATAAAAGTAAGTAGGTTCTTACTACATACCCTGCCGTTTTCAATCACTGACATTACCCATGGAAAGCAGGGAAATGACCAGAAAACTGAAAATATTTGCAACTCCGGGCACTTTAGGGAGTGTTTTCACTTGAATTTGCTTTCAAATACTAGGAATTCATGTTTATACAGCTCAGAATTAGTGTAGAAAGACTGTAAGTGAGGACTATACTGCTTATGTTTACAATTGAGGCCGAATTTCTCCAGCGTCTTTTTGGTGAATCTGTTAATATCCTGACGGTTCCAGTACATACTTGTAAGAAACGCTGTAATTGTGGTATACCTCTTAAAATATACATTTAGAGTTTCCAGAAATGATTTCAAACTTGTAATAAGCACTTGAAATAAATGTAAGTAGGTTCTTACTACATACCCTGCCGTTTTCAATCACTGACATTACCCGTGGAAAGCAGGGATATGACCAGAAAACTGATAATATTTACAACTCCGGCCACTTTAGCGAGCGTTTTCACTTGAATTTGCTTTCAAATATTAGGAATTCATGTTTATACAGCTCAAAATTAGTGTAGAAAGACTGTAAGTGAGGACTATACTGCTTATGTTTACAATTGAGGCTGAATTTCTCGAGCGTCTTTTTGGTGAATCTGTTAATATCCTGACGGTTCCAGTACATACTTGTAAGAAAACTCTCTAATTGTGGTATAACTCTTAAAATATGCATTTAGAGTTTCCAGAAATGATTTAAAACTTGTCATAAGCACTTGAAATAAAAGTAAGTAGGTTCTTAATACATACCCTGCCGTGTTCAATCACTGACATTACCCGTGGAATGCTGGGAAATGACCTGAAAACTGATAATACTTACAACTCCGGGCACGTTAGGGAGTGTTTTCACTTGAATTTGCTTTCAAATACTAGGAATTCATGTTTCTACAGATTAAAATTAGTGTAGAAAGACTGTAAGTGAGGACTATACTGCTTATGTTTACAATTGAGGCTGAATTTCTCGAGCGTCTTATTGGTGAATCAGTTAATATCCTGACGGTTCCAGTAATACTTGTAAGAAAACTGTCTAATTGCGGTATAAGTCTTAAAATACGCATTTAGAGTTTCCAGAAATGATTTCAAACTTGTAATAAGCACTTGAAATAAAAGTAAGTAGGTTCTTACTACATACCCTGCCGTTTTCAATCACTGACATTACCCGTGGAAAGCAGGGAAATGACCAGAAAACTGATAATATTTACAACTCCGGCAACTTTACAGAGCGTTTTCACTTGAATTTCCTTTAAAATATTACGAATTCAAGTTTATACAGCTCAAAATTAGTGTAGAAAGACTGTAAGTGAGGACTATACTGCTTATGTTTACAATTGAGGCCGAATTTCTCAAGCGTCTTTTTGGTGAATCTGTTAATATCCTGACGGTTCCAGTACATACTTGTAAGAAAACTCACTAATTGTGGTATAACTCTAAAAATACGCATTTACAGTTTCCAGAAATGATTTCAAACTTGTAATAAGCACTTGAAATAAAAGTAAGTAGGTTCTTAATACATACCCTGCCGTGTTCAATCACTGTCATTACCCGTGGAAAGCTGGGAAATGCCCAGAAAACTGATAATACATACAACACCGGGCACTTTAGGGAGTGTTTTCACTTGAATTCCCTTTCAAATACTAGGAATTCATGTTTCTACCGCTCAAAATTAGTGTAGAAAGACTGTAAGTGAGGACTATACTGCTTATGTTTACAATTGAGGCCGAATTTCTCAAGCGTCTTTTTGGTGAATCAGTTAATATCCTGATGGTTCCAGTACATACTTGTAAGAAACGCTGTAATTGTGGTATAACTCTTAAAATATACATTTAGAGTTTCCAGAAATGATTTCAAACTTGTAATAAGCACTTGAAATAAAAGTAAGTAGGTTCTTACTACATACCCTGCCGTTTTCAATCACTGACATTACAAGTGGAAAGCAGGGAAATGACCAGAAAACTGAAAATTTTTACAACTCCGGGCACCTTAGGGAGTGTTTTTACTTGAATTTGCTTTCAAATACTAGGAATTCATGTTTATACAGCTCAAAATTAGTGTAGAAAGACTGTAAGTGAGGACTATACTGCTTATGTTTACATTTGAGGCCGAATTTCTCGAGCGTCTTATTGGTGAATCAGTTAATATCCTGACGTTTCCAGTACATACTTGTAAGAAAACTGCCTAATTGCGGTATAAGTCTTAAAATACGCATTTAGAGTTTCCAGAAATGATTTCAAACTTGTAATAAGCACTTGAAATAAAAGTAAGTAGGTTCTTACTACATACCCTGCCGTTTTCAATCACTGACATTACCCGTGGAAAGCAGGGAAATGACCAGAAAACTGATAATATTTACAACTCCGGGCACTTTAGGGAGTGTTTTTACTTGAATTTGCTTTCAAATACTAGGAATTCATGTTCATACAGCTCAAAATTAGTGTAGAAAGACTGTAAGTGAGGACTATACTGCTTATGTTTACAATTGCGGCCGAATTTCTCCAGCGTCTTATTGGTGAATCAGTTTATATCCTGACGGTTCCAGTACATACTTGTAAGAAAACTGTCTAATTGCGGTATAAGTCTTAAAATACGCATTTAGAGTTTCCAGAAATGATTTCAAACTTGTAATAAGCACTTGAAATAAAAGTAAGTAGGTTCTTAATACATACCCTGCCGTTTTCAATCACTGACATTACCCGTGGAAAGCAGGGAAATGACTAGAAAACTGATAATATTTACAACTCCGGCCACTTTAGCGAGCGTTTTCACTTGAATTTGCTTTAAAATATTAGGAATTCATGTTTATACAGCTCAAAATTAGTGTAGAAAGACTGTAAGTGAGGACTATCCTGCTTATGTTTACAATTGAGGCCGAATTTCTCGAGCGTCTTTTTGGTGAATCTGTTAATATCCTGACGGTTCGAGTACATACTTGTAAGAAACGCTGTAATTGTGGTATAACTCTTAAAATATACATTTAGAGTTTCCAGAAATGATTTCAAACTTGTAATAAGCACTTGAAATAAAAGTAAGTAGGTTCTTACTACATACCCTGCCGTTTTCAATCACTGACATTACCCGTGGAAAGCAGGGAAATGACCAGAAAACTGATAATATTTACAACTCCGGCAACTTTACAGAGCGTTTTCACTTGAATTTGCTTTCAAATATTAGGAATTCATGTTTATACAGCTCAAAATTAGTGTAGAAAGACTGTAAGTGAGGACTATACTGCTTATGTTTACAATTGAGGCCGAATTTCTCGAGCGTCTTTTTGGTGAATCTGTTAATATCCTGACGGTTCCAGTACATACTTGTAAGAAAACTCTCTAATTGTGGTATAACTCTTAAAATATGCATTTAGAGTTTCCAGAAATGATTTAAAACTTGTAATAAGCACTTGAAATTAAAGTAAGTAAGTTCTTAATACATACCCTGCCGTGTTCAATCACTGACATTACCCGTGGAAAGCTGGGAAATGACCTGAAAACTGATAATACTTACAACTCCGGGCACTTTAGGGAGTGTTTTCACTTGAATTTGCTTTCACATACTAGGAATTCATGTTTCTACAGCTCAAAATTAGTGTAGAAAGACTGTGAGTGAGGACTATACTGCTTATGTTTACAATTGAGGCCGAATTTCTCGAGCGTCTTTTTGCTGAATCAGTTAATATCCTGATGGTTCCAGTACATACTTGTAAGAAACTCTCTAATTGTGGTATAACTCCTAAAATACGCATGTAGAGTTTCCAGAAATGATTTCAAACTTGTAATAAGCACTTGAAATAAAAGTAAGTAGGTTCTTACTACATACCCTGCCGTTTTCAATCACTGACATTACCCATGGAAAGCAGGGAAATGACCAGAAAACTGAAAATATTTACAACTCCGGGCACTTTAGGGAGTGTTTTCACTTGAATTTGCTTTCAAATACTAGGAATTCATGTTTATACAGCTCAGAATTAGTGTAGAAAGACTGTAAGTGAGGACTATACTGCTTATGTTTACAATTGAGGCCGAATTTCTCCAGCGTCTTTTTGGTGAATCTGTTAATATCCTGACGGTTCCAGTACATACTTGTAAGAAACGCTGTAATTGTGGTATACCTCTTAAAATATACATTTAGAGTTTCCAGAAATGATTTCAAACTTGTAATAAGCACTTGAAATAAATGTAAGTAGGTTCTTACTACATACCCTGCCGTTTTCAATCACTGACATTACCCGTGGAAAGCAGGGATATGACCAGAAAACTGATAATATTTACAACTCCGGCCACTTTAGCGAGCGTTTTCACTTGAATTTGCTTTCAAATATTAGGAATTCATGTTTATACAGCTCAAAATTAGTGTAGAAAGACTGTAAGTGAGGACTATACTGCTTATGTTTACAATTGAGGCTGAATTTCTCGAGCGTCTTTTTGGTGAATCTGTTAATATCCTGACGGTTCCAGTACATACTTGTAAGAAAACTCTCTAATTGTGGTATAACTCTTAAAATATGCATTTAGAGTTTCCAGAAATTATTTAAAACTTGTCATAAGCACTTGAAATAAAAGTAAGTAGGTTCTTAATACATACCCTGCCGTGTTCAATCACTGACATTACCCGTGGAATGCTGGGAAATGACCTGAAAACTGATAATACTTACAACTCCGGGCACGTTAGGGAGTGTTTTCACTTGAATTTGCTTTCAAATACTAGGAATTCATGTTTCTACAGATTAAAATTAGTGTAGAAAGACTGTAAGTGAGGACTATACTGCTTATGTTTACAATTGAGGCTGAATTTCTCGAGCGTCTTATTGGTGAATCAGTTAATATCCTGACGGTTCCAGTAATACTTGTAAGAAAACTGTCTAATTGCGGTATAAGTCTTAAAATACGCATTTAGAGTTTCCAGAAATGATTTCAAACTTGTAATAAGCACTTGAAATAAAAGTAAGTAGGTTCTTACTACATACCCTGCCGTTTTCAATCACTGACATTACCCGTGGAAAGCAGGGAAATGACCAGAAAACTGATAATATTTACAACTCCGGCAACTTTACAGAGCGTTTTCACTTGAATTTCCTTTAAAATATTACGAATTCAAGTTTATACAGCTCAAAATTAGTGTAGAAAGACTGTAAGTGAGGACTATACTGCTTATGTTTACAATTGAGGCCGAATTTCTCAAGCGTCTTTTTGGTGAATCTGTTAATATCCTGACGGTTCCAGTACATACTTGTAAGAAAACTCACTAATTGTGGTATAACTCTAAAAATACGCATTTACAGTTTCCAGAAATGATTTCAAACTTGTAATAAGCACTTGAAATAAAAGTAAGTAGGTTCTTAATACATACCCTGCCGTGTTCAATCACTGTCATTACCCGTGGAAAGCTGGGAAATGCCCAGAAAACTGATAATACATACAACACCGGGCACTTTAGGGAGTGTTTTCACTTGAATTCCCTTTCAAATACTAGGAATTCATGTTTCTACCGCTCAAAATTAGTGTAGAAAGACTGTAAGTGAGGACTATACTGCTTATGTTTACAATTGAGGCCGAATTTCTCAAGCGTCTTTTTGGTGAATCAGTTAATATCCTGATGGTTCCAGTACATACTTGTAAGAAACGCTGTAATTGTGGTATAACTCTTAAAATATACATTTAGAGTTTCCAGAAATGATTTCAAACTTGTAATAAGCACTTGAAATAAAAGTAAGTAGGTTCTTACTACATACCCTGCCGTTTTCAATCACTGACATTACAAGTGGAAAGCAGGGAAATGACCAGAAAACTGAAAATTTTTACAACTCCGGGCACCTTAGGGAGTGTTTTTACTTGAATTTGCTTTCAAATACTAGGAATTCATGTTTATACAGCTCAAAATTAGTGTAGAAAGACTGTAAGTGAGGACTATACTGCTTATGTTTACAATTGAGGCCGAATTTCTCGAGCGTCTTATTGGTGAATCAGTTAATATCCTGACGTTTCCAGTACATACTTGTAAGAAAACTGCCTAATTGCGGTATAAGTCTTAAAATACGCATTTAGAGTTTCCAGAAATGATTTCAAACTTGTAATAAGCACTTGAAATAAAAGTAAGTAGGTTCTTACTACATACCCTGCCGTTTTCAATCACTGACATTACCCGTGGAAAGCAGGGAAATGACCAGAAAACTGATAATATTTACAACTCCGGCAACTTTACAGAGCGTTTTCACTTGAATTTGCTTTCAAATACTAGGAATTCATGTTCATACAGCTCAAAATTAGTGTAGAAAGACTGTAAGTGAGGACTATACTGCTTATGTTTACAATTGCGGCCGAATTTCTCCAGCGTCTTATTGGTGAATCAGTTTATATCCTGACGGTTCCAGTACATACTTGTAAGAAAACTGTCTAATTGCGGTATAAGTCTTAAAATACGCATTTAGAGTTTCCAGAAATGATTTCAAACTTGTAATAAGCACTTGAAATAAAAGTAAGTAGGTTCTTAATACATACCCTGCCGTTTTCAATCACTGACATTACCCGTGGAAAGCAGGGAAATGACTAGAAAACTGATAATATTTACAACTCCGGCCACTTTAGCGAGCGTTTTCACTTGAATTTGCTTTCAAATATTAGGAATTCATGTTTATACAGCTCAAAATTAGTGTAGAAAGACTGTAAGTGAGGACTATCCTGCTTATGTTTACAATTGAGGCCGAATTTCTCGAGCGTCTTTTTGGTGAATCTGTTAATATCCTGACGGTTCGAGTACATACTTGTAAGAAACGCTGTAATTGTGGTATAACTCTTAAAATATACATTTAGAGTTTCCAGAAATGATTTCAAACTTGTAATAAGCACTTGAAATAAAAGTAAGTAGGTTCTTACTACATACCCTGCCGTTTTCAATCACTGACATTACCCGTGGAAAGCAGGGAAATGACCAGAAAACTGATAATATTTACAACTCCGGCAACTTTACAGAGCGTTTTCACTTGAATTTGCTTTCAAATATTAGGAATTCATGTTTATACAGCTCAAAATTAGTGTAGAAAGACTGTAAGTGAGGACTATACTGCTTATGTTTACAATTGAGGCCGAATTTCTCGAGCGTCTTTTTGGTGAATCTGTTAATATCCTGACGGTTCCAGTACATACTTGTAAGAAAACTCTCTAATTGTGGTATAACTCTTAAAATATGCATTTAGAGTTTCCAGAAATGATTTAAAACTTGTAATAAGCACTTGAAATTAAAGTAAGTAAGTTCTTAATACATACCCTGCCGTGTTCAATCACTGACATTACCCGTGGAAAGCTGGGAAATGACCTGAAAACTGATAATACTTACAACTCCGGGCACGTTAGGGAGTGTTTTCACTTGAATTTGCTTTCAAATACTAGGAATTCATGTTTCTACAGATTAAAATTAGTGTAGAAAGACTGTAAGTGAGGACTATACTGCTTATGTTTACAATTGAGGCTGAATTTCTCGAGCGTCTTATTGGTGAATCAGTTAATATCCTGACGGTTCCAGTAATACTTGTAAGAAAACTGTCTAATTGCGGTATAAGTCTTAAAATACGCATTTAGAGTTTCCAGAAATGATTTCAAACTTGTAATAAGCACTTGAAATAAAAGTAAGTAGGTTCTTACTACATACCCTGCCGTTTTCAATCACTGACATTACCCGTGGAAAGCAGGGAAATGACCAGAAAACTGATAATATTTACAACTCCGGCAACTTTACAGAGCGTTTTCACTTGAATTTCCTTTAAAATATTACGAATTCAAGTTTATACAGCTCAAAATTAGTGTAGAAAGACTGTAAGTGAGGACTATACTGCTTATGTTTACAATTGAGGCCGAATTTCTCAAGCGTCTTTTTGGTGAATCTGTTAATATCCTGACGGTTCCAGTACATACTTGTAAGAAAACTCACTAATTGTGGTATAACTCTAAAAATACGCATTTACAGTTTCCAGAAATGATTTCAAACTTGTAATAAGCACTTGAAATAAAAGTAAGTATGTTCTTACTACATACCCTGCCGTTTTCAATCACTGACATTACCCGTGGAAAGCAGGGAAATGACCAGAAAACTGATAATATTTACAACTCCGGCAACTTTACAGAGCGTTTTCACTTGAATTTGCTTTCAAATATTAGGAATTCATGTTTATACAGCTCAAAATTAGTGTAGAAAGACTGTAAGTGAGGACTATACTGCTTATGTTTACAATTGAGGCCGAATTTCTCGAGCGTCTTTTTGGTGAATCTGTTAATATCCTGACGGTTCCAGTACATACTTGTAAGAAAACTCTCTAATTGTGGTATAACTCTTAAAATATGCATTTTGAGTTTCCAGAAATGATTTAAAACTTGTCATAAGCACTTGAAATAAAAGTAAGCAGGTTCTTAATACATACCCTGCCGTGTTCAATCACTGACATTACCCGTGGAATGCTGGGAAATGACCTGAAAACTGATAACACTTACAACTCCGGGCACGTTAGGGAGTGTTTTTACTTGAATTTGCTTTCAAATACTAGGAATTCATGTTTCTACAGATTAAAATTAGTGTAGAAAGACTGTAAGTGAGGACTATACTGCTTATGTTTACAATTGAGGCCGAATTTCTCGAGCGTCTTATTGGTGAATCAGTTAATATCCTGACGGTTCCAGTAATACTTGTAAGAAAACTGTCTAATTGCGGTATAAGTCTTAAAATACGCATTTAGAGTTTCCAGAAATGATTTCAAACTTGTAATAAGCACTTGAAATAAAAGTAAGTAGGTTCTTACTACATACCCTGCCGTTTTCAATCACTGACATTACCCGTGGAAAGCAGGGAAATGACTAGAAAACTGATAATATTTACAACTCCGGCCACTTTAGCGAGCGTTTTCACTTGAATTTGCTTTCAAATATTAGGAATTCATGTTTATACAGCTCAAAATTAGTGTAGAAAGACTGTAAGTGAGGACTATACTGCTTATGTTTACAATTGAGGCCGAATTTCTCGAGCGTCTTTTTGGTGAATCTGTTAATATCCTGACGGTTCCAGTACATACTTGTAAGAAAACTCTCTAATTGTGGTCTAACTCTTAAAATATGCATTTAGAGTTTCCAGAAATGATTTAAAACTTGTAATAAGCACTTGAAATTAAAGTAAGTAAGTTCTTAATACATACCCTGCCGTGTTCAATCACTGACATTACCCGTGGAAAGCTGGGAAATGACCTGAAAACTGATAATACTTACAACTCCGGGCACGTTAGGGAGTGTTTTCACTTGAATTTGCTTTCAAATACTAGGAATTCATGTTTCTACAGATTAAAATTAGTGTAGAAAGACTGTAAGTGAGGACTATACTGCTTATGTTTACAATTGAGGCTGAATTTCTCGAGCGTCTTATTGGTGAATCAGTTAATATCCTGACGGTTCCAGTAATACTTGTAAGAAAACTGTCTAATTGCGGTATAAGTCTTAAAATACGCATTTAGAGTTTCCAGAAATGATTTCAAACTTGTAATAAGCACTTGAAATAAAAGTAAGTAGGTTCTTACTACATACCCTGCCGTTTTCAATCACTGACATTACCCGTGGAAAGCAGGGAAATGACCAGAAAACTGATAATATTTACAACTCCGGCAACTTTACAGAGCGTTTTCACTTGAATTTCCTTTAAAATATTACGAATTCAAGTTTATACAGCTCAAAATTAGTGTAGAAAGACTGTAAGTGAGGACTATACTGCTTATGTTTACAATTGAGGCCGAATTTCTCAAGCGTCTTTTTGGTGAATCTGTTAATATCCTGACGGTTCCAGTACATACTTGTAAGAAAACTCACTAATTGTGGTATAACTCTAAAAATACGCATTTACAGTTTCCAGAAATGATTTCAAACTTGTAATAAGCACTTGAAATAAAAGTAAGTATGTTCTTACTACATACCCTGCCGTTTTCAATCACTGACATTACCCGTGGAAAGCAGGGAAATGACCAGAAAACTGATAATATTTACAACTCCGGCAACTTTATAGAGCGTTTTCACTTGAATTTGCTTTCAAATATTAGGAATTCATGTTTATACAGCTCAAAATTAGTGTAGAAAGACTGTAAGTGAGGACTATACTGCTTATGTTTACAATTGAGGCCGAATTTCTCGAGCGTCTTTTTGGTGAATCTGTTAATATCCTGACGGTTCCAGTACATACTTGTAAGAAAACTCTCTAATTGTGGTATAACTCTTAAAATATGCATTTTGAGTTTCCAGAAATGATTTAAAACTTGTCATAAGCACTTGAAATAAAAGTAAGCAGGTTCTTAATACATACCCTGCCGTGTTCAATCACTGACATTACCCGTGGAATGCTGGGAAATGACCTGAAAACTGATAACACTTACAACTCCGGGCACGTTAGGGAGTGTTTTTACTTGAATTTGCTTTCAAATACTAGGAATTCATGTTTCTACAGATTAAAATTAGTGTAGAAAGACTGTAAGTGAGGACTATACTGCTTATGTTTACAATTGAGGCTGAATTTCTCGAGCGTCTTATTGGTGAATCAGTTAATATCCTGACGGTTCCAGTAATACTTGTAAGAAAACTGTCTAATTGCGGTATAAGTCTTAAAATACGCATTTAGAGTTTCCAGAAATGATTTCAAACTTGTAATAAGCACTTGAAATAAAAGTAAGTAGGTTCTTACTACATACCCTGCCGTTTTCAATCACTGACATTACCCGTGCAAAGCAGGGAAATGACCAGAAAACTGATAATATTTACAACTCCGGCAACTTTACAGAGCGTTTTCACTTGAATTTCCTTTAAAATATTACGAATTCAAGTTTATACAGCTCAAAATTAGTGTAGAAAGACTGTAAGTGAGGACTATACTGCTTATGTTTACAATTGAGGCCGAATTTCTCAAGCGTCTTTTTGGTGAATCTGTTAATATCCTGACGGTTCCAGTACATACTTGTAAGAAAACTCACTAATTGTGGTATAACTCTAAAAATACGCATTTACAGTTTCCAGAAATGTTTTCAAACTTGTAATAAGCACTTGAAATAAAAGTAAGTAGGTTCTTAATACATACCCTGCCGTGTTCAATCACTGTCATTACCCGTGGAAAGCTGGGAAATGCCCAGAAAACTGATAATACATACAACACCGGGCACTTTAGGGAGTGTTTTCACTTGAATTCCCTTTCAAATACTAGGAATTCATGTTTCTACCGCTCAAAATTAGTGTAGAAAGACTGTAAGTGAGGACTATACTGCTTATGTTTACAATTGAGGCCGAATTTCTCAAGCGTCTTTTTGGTGAATCTGTTAATATCCTGACGGTTCGAGTACATACTTGTAAGAAACGCTGTAATTGTGGTATAACTCTTAAAATATACATTTAGAGTTTCCAGAAATGATTTCAAACTTGTAATAAGCACTTGAAATAAAAGTAAGTAGGTTCTTACTACATACCCTGCCGTTTTCAATCACTGACATTACCCGTGGAAAGCAGGGAAATGACCAGAAAACTGATAATATTTACAACTCCGGCAACTTTACAGAGCGTTTTCACTTGAATTTGCTTTCAAATATTAGGAATTCATGTTTATACAGCTCAAAATTAGTGTAGAAAGACTGTAAGTGAGTACTATACTGCTTATGTTTACAATTGAGGCCGAATTTCTCGAGCGTCTTTTTGGTGAATCTGTTAATATCCTGACGGTTCCAGTACATACTTGTAAGAAAACTCTCTAATTGTGGTATAACTCTTAAAATATGCATTTAGAGTTTCCAGAAATGATTTAAAACTTGTAATAAGCACTTGAAATTAAAGTAAGTAAGTTCTTAATACATACCCTGCCGTGTTCAATCACTGACATTACCCGTGGAAAGCTGGGAAATGACCTGAAAACTGATAATACTTACAACTCCGGGCACTTTAGGGAGTGTTTTCACTTGAATTTGCTTTCACATACTAGGAATTCATGTTTCTACAGCTCAAAATTAGTGTAGAAAGACTGTGAGTGAGGACTATACTGCTTATGTTTACAATTGAGGCCGAATTTCTCGAGCGTCTTTTTGCTGAATCAGTTAATATCCTGATGGTTCCAGTACATACTTGTAAGAAACTCTCTAATTGTGGTATAACTCCTAAAATACGCATGTAGAGTTTCCAGAAATGATTTCAAACTTGTAATAAGCACTTGAAATAAAAGTAAGTAGGTTCTTACTACATACCCTGCCGTTTTCAATCACTGACATTACCCATGGAAAGCAGGGAAATGACCAGAAAACTGAAAATATTTACAACTCCGGGCACTTTAGGGAGTGTTTTCACTTGAATTTGCTTTCAAATACTAGGAATTCATGTTTATACAGCTCAGAATTAGTGTAGAAAGACTGTAAGTGAGGACTATACTGCTTATGTTTACAATTGAGGCCGAATTTCTCCAGCGTCTTTTTGGTGAATCTGTTAATATCCTGACGGTTCCAGTACATACTTGTAAGAAACGCTGTAATTGTGGTATACCTCTTAAAATATACATTTAGAGTTTCCAGAAATGATTTCAAACTTGTAATAAGCACTTGAAATAAATGTAAGTAGGTTCTTACTACATACCCTGCCGTTTTCAATCACTGACATTACCCGTGGAAAGCAGGGATATGACCAGAAAACTGATAATATTTACAACTCCGGCCACTTTAGCGAGCGTTTTCACTTGAATTTGCTTTCAAATATTAGGAATTCATGTTTATACAGCTCAAAATTAGTGTAGAAAGACTGTAAGTGAGGACTATACTGCTTATGTTTACAATTGAGGCTGAATTTCTCGAGCGTCTTTTTGGTGAATCTGTTAATATCCTGACGGTTCCAGTACATACTTGTAAGAAAACTCTCTAATTGTGGTATAACTCTTAAAATATGCATTTAGAGTTTCCAGAAATGATTTAAAACTTGTCATAAGCACTTGAAATAAAAGTAAGTAGGTTCTTAATACATACCCTGCCGTGTTCAATCACTGACATTACCCGTGGAATGCTGGGAAATGACCTGAAAACTGATAATACTTACAACTCCGGGCACGTTAGGGAGTGTTTTCACTTGAATTTGCTTTCAAATACTAGGAATTCATGTTTCTACAGATTAAAATTAGTGTAGAAAGACTGTAAGTGAGGACTATACTGCTTATGTTTACAATTGAGGCTGAATTTCTCGAGCGTCTTATTGGTGAATCAGTTAATATCCTGACGGTTCCAGTAATACTTGTAAGAAAACTGTCTAATTGCGGTATAAGTCTTAAAATACGCATTTAGAGTTTCCAGAAATGATTTCAAACTTGTAATAAGCACTTGAAATAAAAGTAAGTAGGTTCTTACTACATACCCTGCCGTTTTCAATCACTGACATTACCCGTGGAAAGCAGGGAAATGACCAGAAAACTGATAATATTTACAACTCCGGCAACTTTACAGAGCGTTTTCACTTGAATTTCCTTTAAAATATTACGAATTCAAGTTTATACAGCTCAAAATTAGTGTAGAAAGACTGTAAGTGAGGACTATACTGCTTATGTTTACAATTGAGGCCGAATTTCTCAAGCGTCTTTTTGGTGAATCTGTTAATATCCTGACGGTTCCAGTACATACTTGTAAGAAAACTCACTAATTGTGGTATAACTCTAAAAATACGCATTTACAGTTTCCAGAAATGATTTCAAACTTGTAATAAGCACTTGAAATAAAAGTAAGTAGGTTCTTAATACATACCCTGCCGTGTTCAATCACTGTCATTACCCGTGGAAAGCTGGGAAATGCCCAGAAAACTGATAATACATACAACACCGGGCACTTTAGGGAGTGTTTTCACTTGAATTCCCTTTCAAATACTAGGAATTCATGTTTCTACCGCTCAAAATTAGTGTAGAAAGACTGTAAGTGAGGACTATACTGCTTATGTTTACAATTGAGGCCGAATTTCTCAAGCGTCTTTTTGGTGAATCAGTTAATATCCTGATGGTTCCAGTACATACTTGTAAGAAACGCTGTAATTGTGGTATAACTCTTAAAATATACATTTAGAGTTTCCAGAAATGATTTCAAACTTGTAATAAGCACTTGAAATAAAAGTAAGTAGGTTCTTACTACATACCCTGCCGTTTTCAATCACTGACATTACAAGTGGAAAGCAGGGAAATGACCAGAAAACTGAAAATTTTTACAACTCCGGGCACTTTAGGGAGTGTTTTTACTTGAATTTGCTTTCAAATACTAGGAATTCATGTTTATACAGCTCAAAATTAGTGTAGAAAGACTGTAAGTGAGGACTATACTGCTTATGTTTACAATTGAGGCCGAATTTCTCGAGCGTCTTATTGGTGAATCAGTTAATATCCTGACGTTTCCAGTACATACTTGTAAGAAAACTGCCTAATTGCGGTATAAGTCTTAAAATACGCATTTAGAGTTTCCAGAAATGATTTCAAACTTGTAATAAGCACTTGAAATAAAAGTAAGTAGGTTCTTACTACATACCCTGCCGTTTTCAATCACTGACATTACCCGTGGAAAGCAGGGAAATGACCAGAAAACTGATAATATTTACAACTCCGGGCACTTTAGGGAGTGTTTTTACTTGAATTTGCTTTCAAATACTAGGAATTCATGTTCATACAGCTCAAAATTAGTGTAGAAAGACTGTAAGTGAGGACTATACTGCTTATGTTTACAATTGCGGCCGAATTTCTCCAGCGTCTTATTGGTGAATCAGTTTATATCCTGACGGTTCCAGTACATACTTGTAAGAAAACTGTCTAATTGCGGTATAAGTCTTAAAATACGCATTTAGAGTTTCCAGAAATGATTTCAAACTTGTAATAAGCACTTGAAATAAAAGTAAGTAGGTTCTTAATACATACCCTGCCGTTTTCAATCACTGACATTACCCGTGGAAAGCAGGGAAATGACTAGAAAACTGATAATATTTACAACTCCGGCCACTTTAGCGAGCGTTTTCACTTGAATTTGCTTTCAAATATTAGGAATTCATGTTTATACAGCTCAAAATTAGTGTAGAAAGACTGTAAGTGAGGACTATCCTGCTTATGTTTACAATTGAGGCCGAATTTCTCGATCGTCTTTTTGGTGAATCTGTTAATATCCTGACGGTTCGAGTACATACTTGTAAGAAACGCTGTAATTGTGGTATAACTCTTAAAATATACATTTAGAGTTTCCAGAAATGATTTCAAACTTGTAATAAGCACTTGAAATAAAAGTAAGTAGGTTCTTACTACATACCCTGCCGTTTTCAATCACTGACATTACCCGTGGAAAGCAGGGAAATGACCAGAAAACTGATAATATTTACAACTCCGGCATCTTTACAGAGCGTTTTCACTTGAATTTGCTTTCAAATATTAGGAATTCATGTTTATACAGCTCAAAATTAGTGTAGAAAGACTGTAAGTGAGGACTATACTGCTTATGTTTACAATTGAGGCCGAATTTCTCGAGCGTCTTTTTGGTGAATCTGTTAATATCCTGACGGTTCCAGTACATACTTGTAAGAAAACTCTCTAATTGTGGTATAACTCTTAAAATATGCATTTAGAGTTTCCAGAAATGATTTAAAACTTGTAATAAGCACTTGAAATTAAAGTAAGTAAGTTCTTAATACATACCCTGCCGTGTTCAATCACTGACATTACCCGTGGAAAGCTGGGAAATGACCTGAAAACTGATAATACTTACAACTCCGGGCACTTTAGGGAGTGTTTTCACTTGAATTTGCTTTCACATACTAGGAATTCATGTTTCTACAGCTCAAAATTAGTGTAGAAAGACTGTGAGTGAGGACTATACTGCTTATGTTTACAATTGAGGCCGAATTTCTGGAGCGTCTTTTTGCTGAATCAGTTAATATCCTGATGGTTCCAGTACATACTTGTAAGAAACTCTCTAATTGTGGTATAACTCCTAAAATACGCATGTAGAGTTTCCAGAAATGATTTCAAACTTGTAATAAGCACTTGAAATAAAAGTAAGTAGGTTCTTACTACATACCCTGCCGTTTTCAATCACTGACATTACCCATGGAAAGCAGGGAAATGACCAGAAAACTGAAAATATTTACAACTCCGGGCACTTTAGGGAGTGTTTTCACTTGAATTTGCTTTCAAATACTAGGAATTCATGTTTATACAGCTCAGAATTAGTGTAGAAAGACTGTAAGTGAGGACTATACTGCTTATGTTTACAATTGAGGCCGAATTTCTCCAGCGTCTTTTTGGTGAATCTGTTAATATCCTGACGGTTCCAGTACATACTTGTAAGAAACGCTGTAATTGTGGTATACCTCTTAAAATATACATTTAGAGTTTCCAGAAATGATTTCAAACTTGTAATAAGCACTTGAAATAAATGTAAGTAGGTTCTTACTACATACCCTGCCGTTTTCAATCACTGACATTACCCGTGGAAAGCAGGGATATGACCAGAAAACTGATAATATTTACAACTCCGGCCACTTTAGCGAGCGTTTTCACTTGAATTTGCTTTCAAATATTAGGAATTCATGTTTATACAGCTCAAAATTAGTGTAGAAAGACTGTAAGTGAGGACTATACTGCTTATGTTTACAATTGAGGCTGAATTTCTCGAGCGTCTTTTTGGTGAATCTGTTAATATCCTGACGGTTCCAGTACATACTTGTAAGAAAACTCTCTAATTGTGGTATAACTCTTAAAATATGCATTTAGAGTTTCCAGAAATGATTTAAAACTTGTCATAAGCACTTGAAATAAAAGTAAGTAGGTTCTTAATACATACCCTGCCGTGTTCAATCACTGACATTACCCGTGGAATGCTGGGAAATGACCTGAAAACTGATAATACTTACAACTCCGGGCACGTTAGGGAGTGTTTTCACTTGAATTTGCTTTCAAATACTAGGAATTCATGTTTCTACAGATTAAAATTAGTGTAGAAAGACTGTAAGTGAGGACTATACTGCTTATGTTTACAATTGAGGCTGAATTTCTCGAGCGTCTTATTGGTGAATCAGTTAATATCCTGACGGTTCCAGTAATACTTGTAAGAAAACTGTCTAATTGCGGTATAAGTCTTAAAATACGCATTTAGAGTTTCCAGAAATGATTTCAAACTTGTAATAAGCACTTGAAATAAAAGTAAGTAGGTTCTTACTACATACCCTGCCGTTTTCAATCACTGACATTACCCGTGGAAAGCAGGGAAATGACCAGAAAACTGATAATATTTACAACTCCGGCAACTTTACAGAGCGTTTTCACTTGAATTTCCTTTAAAATATTACGAATTCAAGTTTATACAGCTCAAAATTAGTGTAGAAAGACTGTAAGTGAGGACTATACTGCTTATGTTTACAATTGAGGCCGAATTTCTCAAGCGTCTTTTTGGTGAATCTGTTAATATCCTGACGGTTCCAGTACATACTTGTAAGAAAACTCACTAATTGTGGTATAACTCTAAAAATACGCATTTACAGTTTCCAGAAATGATTTCAAACTTGTAATAAGCACTTGAAATAAAAGTAAGTAGGTTCTTAATACATACCCTGCCGTGTTCAATCACTGTCATTACCCGTGGAAAGCTGGGAAATGCCCAGAAAACTGATAATACATACAACACCGGGCACTTTAGGGAGTGTTTTCACTTGAATTCCCTTTCAAATACTAGGAATTCATGTTTCTACCGCTCAAAATTAGTGTAGAAAGACTGTAAGTGAGGACTATACTGCTTATGTTTACAATTGAGGCCGAATTTCTCAAGCGTCTTTTTGGTGAATCAGTTAATATCCTGATGGTTCCAGCACATACTTGTAAGAAACGCTGTAATTGTGGTATAACTCTTAAAATATACATTTAGAGTTTCCAGAAATGATTTCAAACTTGTAATAAGCACTTGAAATAAAAGTAAGTAGGTTCTTACTACATACCCTGCCGTTTTCAATCACTGACATTACAAGTGGAAAGCAGGGAAATGACCAGAAAACTGAAAATTTTTACAACTCCGGGCACCTTAGGGAGTGTTTTTACTTGAATTTGCTTTCAAATACTAGGAATTCATGTTTATACAGCTCAAAATTAGTGTAGAAAGACTGTAAGTGAGGACTATACTGCTTATGTTTACAATTGAGGCCGAATTTCTCGAGCGTCTTATTGGTGAATCAGTTAATATCCTGACGTTTCCAGTACATACTTGTAAGAAAACTGCCTAATTGCGGTATAAGTCTTAAAATACGCATTTAGAGTTTCCAGAAATGATTTCAAACTTGTAATAAGCACTTGAAATAAAAGTAAGTAGGTTCTTACTACATACCCTGCCGTTTTCAATCACTGACATTACCCGTGGAAAGCAGGGAAATGACCAGAAAACTGATAATATTTACAACTCCGGGCACTTTAGGGAGTGTTTTTACTTGAATTTGCTTTCAAATACTAGGAATTCATGTTCATACAGCTCAAAATTAGTGTAGAAAGACTGTAAGTGAGGACTATACTGCTTATGTTTACAATTGCGGCCGAATTTCTCCAGCGTCTTATTGGTGAATCAGTTTATATCCTGACGGTTCCAGTACATACTTGTAAGAAAACTGTCTAATTGCGGTATAAGTCTTAAAATACGCATTTAGAGTTTCCAGAAATGATTTCAAACTTGTAATAAGCACTTGAAATAAAAGTAAGTAGGTTCTTAATACATACCCTGCCGTTTTCAATCACTGACATTACCCGTGGAAAGCAGGGAAATGACTAGAAAACTGATAATATTTACAACTCCGGCCACTTTAGCGAGCGTTTTCACTTGAATTTGCTTTAAAATATTAGGAATTCATGTTTATACAGCTCAAAATTAGTGTAGAAAGACTGTAAGTGAGGACTATCCTGCTTATGTTTACAATTGAGGCCGAATTTCTCGAGCGTCTTTTTGGTGAATCTGTTAATATCCTGACGGTTCGAGTACATACTTGTAAGAAACGCTGTAATTGTGGTATAACTCTTAAAATATACATTTAGAGTTTCCAGAAATGATTTCAAACTTGTAATAAGCACTTGAAATAAAAGTAAGTAGGTTCTTACTACATACCCTGCCGTTTTCAATCACTGACATTACCCGTGGAAAGCAGGGAAATGACCAGAAAACTGATAATATTTACAACTCCGGCAACTTTACAGAGCGTTTTCACTTGAATTTGCTTTCAAATATTAGGAATTCATGTTTATACAGCTCAAAATTAGTGTAGAAAGACTGTAAGTGAGGACTATACTGCTTATGTTTACAATTGAGGCCGAATTTCTCGAGCGTCTTTTTGGTGAATCTGTTAATATCCTGACGGTTCCAGTACATACTTGTAAGAAAACTCTCTAATTGTGGTATAACTCTTAAAATATGCATTTAGAGTTTCCAGAAATGATTTAAAACTTGTAATAAGCACTTGAAATTAAAGTAAGTAAGTTCTTAATACATACCCTGCCATGTTCAATCACTGACATTACCCGTGGAAAGCTGGGAAATGACCTGAAAACTGATAATACTTACAACTCCGGGCACTTTAGGGAGTGTTTTCACTTGAATTTGCTTTCACATACTAGGAATTCATGTTTCTACAGCTCAAAATTAGTGTAGAAAGACTGTGAGTGAGGACTATACTGCTTATGTTTACAATTGAGGCCGAATTTCTGGAGCGTCTTTTTGCTGAATCAGTTAATATCCTGATGGTTCCAGTACATACTTGTAAGAAACTCTCTAATTGTGGTATAACTCCTAAAATACGCATGTAGAGTTTCCAGAAATGATTTCAAACTTGTAATAAGCACTTGAAATAAAAGTAAGTAGGTTCTTACTACATACCCTGCCGTTTTCAATCACTGACATTACCCATGGAAAGCAGGGAAATGACCAGAAAACTGAAAATATTTACAACTCCGGGCACTTTAGGGAGTGTTTTCACTTGAATTTGCTTTCAAATACTAGGAATTCATGTTTATACAGCTCAGAATTAGTGTAGAAAGACTGTAAGTGAGGACTATACTGCTTATGTTTACAATTGAGGCCGAATTTCTCCAGCGTCTTTTTGGTGAATCTGTTAATATCCTGACGGTTCCAGTACATACTTGTAAGAAACGCTGTAATTGTGGTATACCTCTTAAAATATACATTTAGAGTTTCCAGAAATGATTTCAAACTTGTAATAAGCACTTGAAATAAATGTAAGTAGGTTCTTACTACATACCCTGCCGTTTTCAATCACTGACATTACCCGTGGAAAGCAGGGATATGACCAGAAAACTGATAATATTTACAACTCCGGCCACTTTAGCGAGCGTTTTCACTTGAATTTGCTTTCAAATATTAGGAATTCATGTTTATACAGCTCAAAATTAGTGTAGAAAGACTGTAAGTGAGGACTATACTGCTTATGTTTACAATTGAGGCTGAATTTCTCGAGCGTCTTTTTGGTGAATCTGTTAATATCCTGACGGTTCCAGTACATACTTGTAAGAAAACTCTCTAATTGTGGTATAACTCTTAAAATATGCATTTAGAGTTTCCAGAAATTATTTAAAACTTGTCATAAGCACTTGAAATAAAAGTAAGTAGGTTCTTAATACATACCCTGCCGTGTTCAATCACTGACATTACCCGTGGAATGCTGGGAAATGACCTGAAAACTGATAATACTTACAACTCCGGGCACGTTAGGGAGTGTTTTCACTTGAATTTGCTTTCAAATACTAGGAATTCATGTTTCTACAGATTAAAATTAGTGTAGAAAGACTGTAAGTGAGGACTATACTGCTTATGTTTACAATTGAGGCTGAATTTCTCGAGCGTCTTATTGGTGAATCAGTTAATATCCTGACGGTTCCAGTAATACTTGTAAGAAAACTGTCTAATTGCGGTATAAGTCTTAAAATACGCATTTAGAGTTTCCAGAAATGATTTCAAACTTGTAATAAGCACTTGAAATAAAAGTAAGTAGGTTCTTACTACATACCCTGCCGTTTTCAATCACTGACATTACCCGTGGAAAGCAGGGAAATGACCAGAAAACTGATAATATTTACAACTCCGGGCACTTTAGGGAGTGTTTTTACTTGAATTTGCTTTCAAATACTAGGAATTCATGTTCATACAGCTCAAAATTAGTGTAGAAAGACTGTAAGTGAGGACTATACTGCTTATGTTTACAATTGCGGCCGAATTTCTCCAGCGTCTTATTGGTGAATCAGTTTATATCCTGACGGTTCCAGTACATACTTGTAAGAAAACTGTCTAATTGCGGTATAAGTCTTAAAATACGCATTTAGAGTTTCCAGAAATGATTTCAAACTTGTAATAAGCACTTGAAATAAAAGTAAGTAGGTTCTTAATACATACCCTGCCGTTTTCAATCACTGACATTACCCGTGGAAAGCAGGGAAATGACTAGAAAACTGATAATATTTACAACTCCGGCCACTTTAGCGAGCGTTTTCACTTGAATTTGCTTTAAAATATTAGGAATTCATGTTTATACAGCTCAAAATTAGTGTAGAAAGACTGTAAGTGAGGACTATCCTGCTTATGTTTACAATTGAGGCCGAATTTCTCGAGCGTCTTTTTGGTGAATCTGTTAATATCCTGACGGTTCGAGTACATACTTGTAAGAAACGCTGTAATTGTGGTATAACTCTTAAAATATACATTTAGAGTTTCCAGAAATGATTTCAAACTTGTAATAAGCACTTGAAATAAAAGTAAGTAGGTTCTTACTACATACCCTGCCGTTTTCAATCACTGACATTACCCGTGGAAAGCAGGGAAATGACCAGAAAACTGATAATATTTACAACTCCGGCAACTTTACAGAGCGTTTTCACTTGAATTTGCTTTCAAATATTAGGAATTCATGTTTATACAGCTCAAAATTAGTGTAGAAAGACTGTAAGTGAGGACTATACTGCTTATGTTTACAATTGAGGCCGAATTTCTCGAGCGTCTTTTTGGTGAATCTGTTAATATCCTGACGGTTCCAGTACATACTTGTAAGAAAACTCTCTAATTGTGGTATAACTCTTAAAATATGCATTTAGAGTTTCCAGAAATGATTTAAAACTTGTAATAAGCACTTGAAATTAAAGTAAGTAAGTTCTTAATACATACCCTGCCGTGTTCAATCACTGACATTACCCGTGGAAAGCTGGGAAATGACCTGAAAACTGATAATACTTACAACTCCGGGCACTTTAGGGAGTGTTTTCACTTGAATTTGCTTTCACATACTAGGAATTCATGTTTCTACAGCTCAAAATTAGTGTAGAAAGACTGTGAGTGAGGACTATACTGCTTATGTTTACAATTGAGGCCGAATTTCTGGAGCGTCTTTTTGCTGAATCAGTTAATATCCTGATGGTTCCAGTACATACTTGTAAGAAACTGTCTAATTGTGGTATAACTCCTAAAATACGCATGTAGAGTTTCCAGAAATGATTTCAAACTTGTAATAAGCACTTGAAATAAAAGTAAGTAGGTTCTTACTACATACCCTGCCGTTTTCAATCACTGACATTACCCATGGAAAGCAGGGAAATGACCAGAAAACTGAAAATATTTACAACTCCGGGCACTTTAGGGAGTGTTTTCACTTGAATTTGCTTTCAAATACTAGGAATTCATGTTTATACAGCTCAGAATTAGTGTAGAAAGACTGTAAGTGAGGACTATACTGCTTATGTTTACAATTGAGGCCGAATTTCTCCAGCGTCTTTTTGGTGAATCTGTTAATATCCTGACGGTTCCAGTACATACTTGTAAGAAACGCTGTAATTGTGGTATACCTCTTAAAATATACATTTAGAGTTTCCAGAAATGATTTCAAACTTGTAATAAGCACTTGAAATAAATGTAAGTAGGTTCTTACTACATACCCTGCCGTTTTCAATCACTGACATTACCCGTGGAAAGCAGGGATATGACCAGAAAACTGATAATATTTACAACTCCGGCCACTTTAGCGAGCGTTTTCACTTGAATTTGCTTTCAAATATTAGGAATTCATGTTTATACAGCTCAAAATTAGTGTAGAAAGACTGTAAGTGAGGACTATACTGCTTATGTTTACAATTGAGGCTGAATTTCTCGAGCGTCTTTTTGGTGAATCTGTTAATATCCTGACGGTTCCAGTACATACTTGTAAGAAAACTCTCTAATTGTGGTATAACTCTTAAAATATGCATTTAGAGTTTCCAGAAATTATTTAAAACTTGTCATAAGCACTTGAAATAAAAGTAAGTAGGTTCTTAATACATACCCTGCCGTGTTCAATCACTGACATTACCCGTGGAATGCTGGGAAATGACCTGAAAACTGATAATACTTACAACTCCGGGCACGTTAGGGAGTGTTTTCACTTGAATTTGCTTTCAAATACTAGGAATTCATGTTTCTACAGATTAAAATTAGTGTAGAAAGACTGTAAGTGAGGACTATACTGCTTATGTTTACAATTGAGGCTGAATTTCTCGAGCGTCTTATTGGTGAATCAGTTAATATCCTGACGGTTCCAGTAATACTTGTAAGAAAACTGTCTAATTGCGGTATAAGTCTTAAAATACGCATTTAGAGTTTCCAGAAATGATTTCAAACTTGTAATAAGCACTTGAAATAAAAGTAAGTAGGTTCTTACTACATACCCTGCCGTTTTCAATCACTGACATTACCCGTGGAAAGCAGGGAAATGACCAGAAAACTGATAATATTTACAACTCCGGCAACTTTACAGAGCGTTTTCACTTGAATTTCCTTTAAAATATTACGAATTCAAGTTTATACAGCTCAAAATTAGTGTAGAAAGACTGTAAGTGAGGACTATACTGCTTATGTTTACAATTGAGGCCGAATTTCTCAAGCGTCTTTTTGGTGAATCTGTTAATATCCTGACGGTTCCAGTACATACTTGTAAGAAAACTCACTAATTGTGGTATAACTCTAAAAATACGCATTTACAGTTTCCAGAAATGATTTCAAACTTGTAATAAGCACTTGAAATAAAAGTAAGTAGGTTCTTAATACATACCCTGCCGTGTTCAATCACTGTCATTACCCGTGGAAAGCTGGGAAATGCCCAGAAAACTGATAATACATACAACACCGGGCACTTTAGGGAGTGTTTTCACTTGAATTCCCTTTCAAATACTAGGAATTCATGTTTCTACCGCTCAAAATTAGTGTAGAAAGACTGTAAGTGAGGACTATACTGCTTATGTTTACAATTGAGGCCGAATTTCTCAAGCGTCTTTTTGGTGAATCAGTTAATATCCTGATGGTTCCAGTACATACTTGTAAGAAACGCTGTAATTGTGGTATAACTCTTAAAATATACATTTAGAGTTTCCAGAAATGATTTCAAACTTGTAATAAGCACTTGAAATAAAAGTAAGTAGGTTCTTACTACATACCCTGCCGTTTTCAATCACTGACATTACCCGTGGAAAGCAGGGAAATGACCAGAAAACTGATAATATTTACAACTCCGGGCACTTTAGGGAGTGTTTTTACTTGAATTTGCTTTCAAATACTAGGAATTCATGTTCATACAGCTCAAAATTAGTGTAGAAAGACTGTAAGTGAGGACTATACTGCTTATGTTTACAATTGCGGCCGAATTTCTCCAGCGTCTTATTGGTGAATCAGTTTATATCCTGACGGTTCCAGTACATACTTGTAAGAAAACTGTCTAATTGCGGTATAAGTCTTAAAATACGCATTTAGAGTTTCCAGAAATGATTTCAAACTTGTAATAAGCACTTGAAATAAAAGTAAGTAGGTTCTTAATACATACCCTGCCGTTTTCAATCACTGACATTACCCGTGGAAAGCAGGGAAATGACTAGAAAACTGATAATATTTACAACTCCGGCCACTTTAGCGAGCGTTTTCACTTGAATTTGCTTTAAAATATTAGGAATTCATGTTTATACAGCTCAAAATTAGTGTAGAAAGACTGTAAGTGAGGACTATCCTGCTTATGTTTACAATTGAGGCCGAATTTCTCGAGCGTCTTTTTGGTGAATCTGTTAATATCCTGACGGTTCGAGTACATACTTGTAAGAAACGCTGTAATTGTGGTATAACTCTTAAAATATACATTTAGAGTTTCCAGAAATGATTTCAAACTTGTAATAAGCACTTGAAATAAAAGTAAGTAGGTTCTTACTACATACCCTGCCGTTTTCAATCACTGACATTACCCGTGGAAAGCAGGGAAATGACCAGAAAACTGATAATATTTACAACTCCGGCAACTTTACAGAGCGTTTTCACTTGAATTTGCTTTCAAATATTAGGAATTCATGTTTATACAGCTCAAAATTAGTGTAGAAAGACTGTAAGTGAGGACTATACTGCTTATGTTTACAATTGAGGCCGAATTTCTCGAGCGTCTTTTTGGTGAATCTGTTAATATCCTGACGGTTCCAGTACATACTTGTAAGAAAACTCTCTAATTGTGGTATAACTCTTAAAATATGCATTTAGAGTTTCCAGAAATGATTTAAAACTTGTAATAAGCACTTGAAATTAAAGTAAGTAAGTTCTTAATACATACCCTGCCGTGTTCAATCACTGACATTACCCGTGGAAAGCTGGGAAATGACCAGAAAACTGATAATACTTACAACTCCGGGCACTTTAGGGAGTGTTTTCACTTGAATTTGCTTTCACATACTAGGAATTCATGTTTCTACAGCTCAAAATTAGTGTAGAAAGACTGTGAGTGAGGACTATACTGCTTATGTTTACAATTGAGGCCGAATTTCTCGAGCGTCTTTTTGCTGAATCAGTTAATATCCTGATGGTTCCAGTACATACTTGTAAGAAACTCTCTAATTGTGGTATAACTCCTAAAATACGCATGTAGAGTTTCCAGAAATGATTTCAAACTTGTAATAAGCACTTGAAATAAAAGTAAGTAGGTTCTTACTACATACCCTGCCGTTTTCAATCACTGACATTACCCATGGAAAGCAGGGAAATGACCAGAAAACTGAAAATATTTACAACTTCGGGCACTTTAGGGAGTGTTTTCACTTGAATTTGCTTTCAAATACTAGGAATTCATGTTTATACAGCTCAGAATTAGTGTAGAAAGACTGTAAGTGAGGACTATACTGCTTATGTTTACAATTGAGGCCGAATTTCTCCAGCGTCTTTTTGGTGAATCTGTTAATATCCTGACGGTTCCAGTACATACTTGTAAGAAACGCTGTAATTGTGGTATACCTCTTAAAATATACATTTAGAGTTTCCAGAAATGATTTCAAACTTGTAATAAGCACTTGAAATAAATGTAAGTAGGTTCTTACTACATACCCTGCCGTTTTCAATCACTGACATTACCCGTGGAAAGCAGGGATATGACCAGAAAACTGATAATATTTACAACTCCGGCCACTTTAGCGAGCGTTTTCACTTGAATTTGCTTTCAAATATTAGGAATTCATGTTTATACAGCTCAAAATTAGTGTAGAAAGACTGTAAGTGAGGACTATACTGCTTATGTTTACAATTGAGGCTGAATTTCTCGAGCGTCTTTTTGGTGAATCTGTTAATATCCTGACGGTTCCAGTACATACTTGTAAGAAAACTCTCTAATTGTGGTATAACTCTTAAAATATGCATTTAGAGTTTCCAGAAATGATTTAAAACTTGTCATAAGCACTTGAAATAAAAGTAAGTAGGTTCTTAATACATACCCTGCCGTGTTCAATCACTGACATTACCCGTGGAATGCTGGGAAATGACCTGAAAACTGATAATACTTACAACTCCGGGCACGTTAGGGAGTGTTTTCACTTGAATTTGCTTTCAAATACTAGGAATTCATGTTTCTACAGATTAAAATTAGTGTAGAAAGACTGTAAGTGAGGACTATACTGCTTATGATTACAATTGAGGCTGAATTTCTCGAGCGTCTTTTTGGTGAATCAGTTAATATCCTGACGGTTCCAGTAATACTTGTAAGAAAACTGTCTAATTGCGGTATAAGTCTTAAAATACGCATTTAGAGTTTCCAGAAATGATTTCAAACTTGTAATAAGCACTTGAAATAAAAGTAAGTAGGTTCTTACTACATACCCTGCCGTTTTCAATCACTGACATTACCCGTGGAAAGCAGGGAAATGACCAGAAAACTGATAATATTTACAACTCCGGCAACTTTACAGAGCGTTTTCACTTGAATTTCCTTTAAAATATTACGAATTCAAGTTTATACAGCTCAAAATTAGTGTAGAAAGACTGTAAGTGAGGACTATACTGCTTATGTTTACAATTGAGGCCGAATTTCTCAAGCGTCTTTTTGGTGAATCTGTTAATATCCTGACGGTTCCAGTACATACTTGTAAGAAAACTCACTAATTGTGGTATAACTCTAAAAATACGCATTTACAGTTTCCAGAAATGATTTCAAACTTGTAATAAGCACTTGAAATAAAAGTAAGTAGGTTCTTAATACATACCCTGCCGTGTTCAATCACTGTCATTACCCGTGGAAAGCTGGGAAATGCCCAGAAAACTGATAATACATACAACACCGGGCACTTTAGGGAGTGTTTTCACTTGAATTCCCTTTCAAATACTAGGAATTCATGTTTCTACCGCTCAAAATTAGTGTAGAAAGACTGTAAGTGAGGACTATACTGCTTATGTTTACAATTGAGGCCGAATTTCTCAAGCGTCTTTTTGGTGAATCAGTTAATATCCTGATGGTTCCAGTACATACTTGTAAGAAACGCTGTAATTGTGGTATAACTCTTAAAATATACATTTAGAGTTTCCAGAAATGATTTCAAACTTGTAATAAGCACTTGAAATAAAAGTAAGTAGGTTCTTACTACATACCCTGCCGTTTTCAATCACTGACATTACAAGTGGAAAGCAGGGAAATGACCAGAAAACTGAAAATTTTTACAACTCCGGGCACCTTAGGGAGTGTTTTTACTTGAATTTGCTTTCAAATACTAGGAATTCATGTTTATACAGCTCAAAATTTGTGTAGAAAGACTGTAAGTGAGGACTATACTGCTTATGTTTACAATTGAGGCCGAATTTCTCGAGCGTCTTATTGGTGAATCAGTTAATATCCTGACGTTTCCAGTACATACTTGTAAGAAAACTGCCTAATTGCGGTATAAGTCTTAAAATACGCATTTAGAGTTTCCAGAAATGATTTCAAACTTGTAATAAGCACTTGAAATAAAAGTAAGTAGGTTCTTACTACATACCCTGCCGTTTTCAATCACTGACATTACCCGTGGAAAGCAGGGAAATGACCAGAAAACTGATAATATTTACAACTCCGGGCACTTTAGGGAGTGTTTTTACTTGAATTTGCTTTCAAATACTAGGAATTCATGTTCATACAGCTCAAAATTAGTGTAGAAAGACTGTAAGTGAGGACTATACTGCTTATGTTTACAATTGCGGCCGAATTTCTCCAGCGTCTTATTGGTGAATCAGTTTATATCCTGACGGTTCCAGTACATACTTGTAAGAAAACTGTCTAATTGCGGTATAAGTCTTAAAATACGCATTTAGAGTTTCCAGAAATGATTTCAAACTTGTAATAAGCACTTGAAATAAAAGTAAGTAGGTTCTTAATACATACCCTGCCGTTTTCAATCACTGACATTACCCGTGGAAAGCAGGGAAATGACTAGAAAACTGATAATATTTACAACTCCGGCCACTTTAGCGAGCGTTTTCACTTGAATTTGCTTTAAAATATTAGGAATTCATGTTTATACAGCTCAAAATTAGTGTAGAAAGACTGTAAGTGAGGACTATCCTGCTTATGTTTACAATTGAGGCCGAATTTCTCGAGCGTCTTTTTGGTGAATCTGTTAATATCCTGACGGTTCGAGTACATACTTGTAAGAAACGCTGTAATTGTGGTATAACTCTTAAAATATACATTTAGAGTTTCCAGAAATGATTTCAAACTTGTAATAAGCACTTGAAATAAAAGTAAGTAGGTTCTTACTACATACCCTGCCGTTTTCAATCACTGACATTACCCGTGGAAAGCAGGGAAATGACCAGAAAACTGATAATATTTACAACTCCGGCAACTTTACAGAGCGTTTTCACTTGAATTTGCTTTCAAATATTAGGAATTCATGTTTATACAGCTCAAAATTAGTGTAGAAAGACTGTAAGTGAGGACTATACTGCTTACGTTTACAATTGAGGCCGAATTTCTCGAGCGTCTTTTTGGTGAATCTGTTAATATCCTGACGGTTCCAGTACATACTTGTAAGAAAACTCTCTAATTGTGGTATAACTCTTAAAATATGCATTTAGAGTTTCCAGAAATGATTTAAAACTTGTAATAAGCACTTGAAATTAAAGTAAGTAAGTTCTTAATACATACCCTGCCGTGTTCAATCACTGACATTACCCGTGGAAAGCTGGGAAATGACCTGAAAACTGATAATACTTACAACTCCGGGCACTTTAGGGAGTGTTTTCACTTGAATTTGCTTTCACATACTAGGAATTCATGTTTCTACAGCTCAAAATTAGTGTAGAAAGACTGTGAGTGAGGACTATACTGCTTATGTTTACAATTGAGGCCGAATTTCTGGAGCGTCTTTTTGCTGAATCAGTTAATATCCTGATGGTTCCAGTACATACTTGTAAGAAACTCTCTAATTGTGGTATAACTCCTAAAATACGCATGTAGAGTTTCCAGAAATGATTTCAAACTTGTAATAAGCACTTGAAATAAAAGTAAGTAGGTTCTTACTACATACCCTGCCGTTTTCAATCACTGACATTACCCATGGAAAGCAGGGAAATGACCAGAAAACTGAAAATATTTACAACTCCGGGCACTTTAGGGAGTGTTTTCACTTGAATTTGCTTTCAAATACTAGGAATTCATGTTTATACAGCTCAGAATTAGTGTAGAAAGACTGTAAGTGAGGACTATACTGCTTATGTTTACAATTGAGGCCGAATTTCTCCAGCGTCTTTTTGGTGAATCTGTTAATATCCTGACGGTTCCAGTACATACTTGTAAGAAACGCTGTAATTGTGGTATACCTCTTAAAATATACATTTAGAGTTTCCAGAAATGATTTCAAACTTGTAATAAGCACTTGAAATAAATGTAAGTAGGTTCTTACTACATACCCTGCCGTTTTCAATCACTGACATTACCCGTGGAAAGCAGGGATATGACCAGAAAACTGATAATATTTACAACTCCGGCCACTTTAGCGAGCGTTTTCACTTGAATTTGCTTTCAAATATTAGGAATTCATGTTTATACAGCTCAAAATTAGTGTAGAAAGACTGTAAGTGAGGACTATACTGCTTATGTTTACAATTGAGGCTGAATTTCTCGAGCGTCTTTTTGGTGAATCTGTTAATATCCTGACGGTTCCAGTACATACTTGTAAGAAAACTCTCTAATTGTGGTATAACTCTTAAAATATGCATTTAGAGTTTCCAGAAATGATTTAAAACTTGTCATAAGCACTTGAAATAAAAGTAAGTAGGTTCTTAATACATACCCTGCCGTGTTCAATCACTGACATTACCCGTGGAATGCTGGGAAATGACCTGAAAACTGATAATACTTACAACTCCGGGCACGTTAGGGAGTGTTTTCACTTGAATTTGCTTTCAAATACTAGGAATTCATGTTTCTACAGATTAAAATTAGTGTAGAAAGACTGTAAGTGAGGACTATACTGCTTATGATTACAATTGAGGCTGAATTTCTCGAGCGTCTTATTGGTGAATCAGTTAATATCCTGACGGTTCCAGTAATACTTGTAAGAAAACTGTCTAATTGCGGTATAAGTCTTAAAATACGCATTTAGAGTTTCCAGAAATGATTTCAAACTTGTAATAAGCACTTGAAATAAAAGTAAGTAGGTTCTTACTACATACCCTGCCGTTTTCAATCACTGACATTACCCGTGGAAAGCAGGGAAATGACCAGAAAACTGATAATATTTACAACTCCGGCAACTTTACAGAGCGTTTTCACTTGAATTTCCTTTAAAATATTACGAATTCAAGTTTATACAGCTCAAAATTAGTGTAGAAAGACTGTAAGTGAGGACTATACTGCTTATGTTTACAATTGAGGCCGAATTTCTCAAGCGTCTTTTTGGTGAATCTGTTAATATCCTGACGGTTCCAGTACATACTTGTAAGAAAACTCACTAATTGTGGTATAACTCTAAAAATACGCATTTACAGTTTCCAGAAATGATTTCAAACTTGTAATAAGCACTTGAAATAAAAGTAAGTAGGTTCTTAATACATACCCTGCCGTGTTCAATCACTGTCATTACCCGTGGAAAGCTGGGAAATGCCCAGAAAACTGATAATACATACAACACCGGGCACTTTAGGGAGTGTTTTCACTTGAATTCCCTTTCAAATACTAGGAATTCATGTTTCTACCGCTCAAAATTAGTGTAGAAAGACTGTAAGTGAGGACTATACTGCTTATGTTTACAATTGAGGCCGAATTTCTCAAGCGTCTTTTTGGTGAATCAGTTAATATCCTGATGGTTCCAGTACATACTTGTAAGAAACGCTGTAATTGTGGTATAACTCTTAAAATATACATTTAGAGTTTCCAGAAATGATTTCAAACTTGTAATAAGCACTTGAAATAAAAGTAAGTAGGTTCTTACTACATACCCTGCCGTTTTCAATCACTGACATTACAAGTGGAAAGCAGGGAAATGACCAGAAAACTGAAAATTTTTACAACTCCGGGCACTTTAGGGAGTGTTTTTACTTGAATTTGCTTTCAAATACTAGGAATTCATGTTTATACAGCTCAAAATTAGTGTAGAAAGACTGTAAGTGAGGACTATACTGCTTATGTTTACAATTGAGGCCGAATTTCTCGAGCGTCTTATTGGTGAATCAGTTAATATCCTGACGTTTCCAGTACATACTTGTAAGAAAACTGCCTAATTGCGGTATAAGTCTTAAAATACGCATTTAGAGTTTCCAGAAATGATTTCAAACTTGTAATAAGCACTTGAAATAAAAGTAAGTAGGTTCTTACTACATATCCTGCCGTTTTCAATCACTGACATTACCCGTGGAAAGCAGGGAAATGACCAGAAAACTGATAATATTTACAACTCCGGGCACTTTAGGGAGTGTTTTTACTTGAATTTGCTTTCAAATACTAGGAATTCATGTTCATACAGCTCAAAATTAGTGTAGAAAGACTGTAAGTGAGGACTATACTGCTTATGTTTACAATTGCGGCCGAATTTCTCCAGCGTCTTATTGGTGAATCAGTTTATATCCTGACGGTTCCAGTACATACTTGTAAGAAAACTGTCTAATTGCGGTATAAGTCTTAAAATACGCATTTAGAGTTTCCAGAAATGATTTCAAACTTGTAATAAGCACTTGAAATAAAAGTAAGTAGGTTCTTAATACATACCCTGCCGTTTTCAATCACTGACATTACCCGTGGAAAGCAGGGAAATGACTAGAAAACTGATAATATTTACAACTCCGGCCACTTTAGCGAGCGTTTTCACTTGAATTTGCTTTCAAATATTAGGAATTCATGTTTATACAGCTCAAAATTAGTGTAGAAAGACTGTAAGTGAGGACTATCCTGCTTATGTTTACAATTGAGGCCGAATTTCTCGAGCGTCTTTTTGGTGAATCTGTTAATATCCTGACGGTTCGAGTACATACTTGTAAGAAACGCTGTAATTGTGGTATAACTCTTAAAATATACATTTAGAGTTTCCAGAAATGATTTCAAACTTGTAATAAGCACTTGAAATAAAAGTAAGTAGGTTCTTACTACATACCCTGCCGTTTTCAATCACTGACATTACCCGTGGAAAGCAGGGAAATGACCAGAAAACTGATAATATTTACAACTCCGGCAACTTTACAGAGCGTTTTCACTTGAATTTGCTTTCAAATATTAGGAATTTATGTTTATACAGCTCAAAATTAGTGTAGAAAGACTGTAAGTGAGGACTATACTGCTTATGTTTACAATTGAGGCCGAATTTCTCGAGCGTCTTTTTGGTGAATCTGTTAATATCCTGACGGTTCCAGTACATACTTGTAAGAAAACTCTCTAATTGTGGTATAACTCTTAAAATATGCATTTAGAGTTTCCAGAAATGATTTAAAACTTGTAATAAGCACTTGAAATTAAAGTAAGTAAGTTCTTAATACATACCCTGCCGTGTTCAATCACTGACATTACCCGTGGAAAGCTGGGAAATGACCTGAAAACTGATAATACTTACAACTCCGGGCACTTTAGGGAGTGTTTTCACTTGAATTTGCTTTCACATACTAGGAATTCATGTTTCTACAGCTCAAAATTAGTGTAGAAAGACTGTGAGTGAGGACTATACTGCTTATGTTTACAATTGAGGCCGAATTTCTCGAGCGTCTTTTTGCTGAATCAGTTAATATCCTGATGGTTCCAGTACATACTTGTAAGAAACTCTCTAATTGTGGTATAACTCCTAAAATACGCATGTAGAGTTTCCAGAAATGATTTCAAACTTGTAATAAGCACTTGAAATAAAAGTAAGTAGGTTCTTACTACATACCCTGCCGTTTTCAATCACTGACATTACCCATGGAAAGCAGGGAAATGACCAGAAAACTGAAAATATTTACAACTCCGGGCACTTTAGGGAGTGTTTTCACTTGAATTTGCTTTCAAATACTAGGAATTCATGTTTCTACAGCTCAGAATTAGTGTAGAAAGACTGTAAGTGAGGACTATACTGCTTATGTTTACAATTGAGGCCGAATTTCTCCAGCGTCTTTTTGGTGAATCTGTTAATATCCTGACGGTTCCAGTACATACTTGTAAGAAACGCTGTAATTGTGGTATACCTCTTAAAATATACATTTAGAGTTTCCAGAAATGATTTCAAACTTGTAATAAGCACTTGAAATAAATGTAAGTAGGTTCTTACTACATACCCTGCCGTTTTCAATCACTGACATTACCCGTGGAAAGCAGGGATATGACCAGAAAACTGATAATATTTACAACTCCGGCCACTTTAGCGAGCGTTTTCACTTGAATTTGCTTTCAAATATTAGGAATTCATGTTTATACAGCTCAAAATTAGTGTAGAAAGACTGTAAGTGAGGACTATACTGCTTATGTTTACAATTGAGGCCGAATTTCTCGAGCGTCTCTTTGGTGAATCTGTTAATATCCTGACGGTTCCAGTACATACTTGTAAGAAAACTCTCTAATTGTGGTATAACTCTTAAAATATGCATTTAGAGTTTCCAGAAATGATTTAAAACTTGTCATAAGCACTTGAAATAAAAGTAAGTAGGTTCTTAATACATACCCTGCCGTGTTCAATCACTGACATTACCCGTGGAATGCTGGGAAATGACCTGAAAACTGATAATACTTACAACTCCGGGCACGTTAGGGAGTGTTTTCACTTGAATTTGCTTTCAAATACTAGGAATTCATGTTTCTACAGATTAAAATTAGTGTAGAAAGACTGTAAGTGAGGACTATACTGCTTATGTTTACAATTGAGGCTGAATTTCTCGAGCGTCTTATTGGTGAATCAGTTAATATCCTGACGGTTCCAGTAATACTTGTAAGAAAACTGTCTAATTGCGGTATAAGTCTTAAAATACGCATTTAGAGTTTCCAGAAATGATTTCAAACTTGTAATAAGCACTTGAAATAAAAGTAAGTAGGTTCTTACTACATACCCTGCCGTTTTCAATCACTGACATTACCCGTGGAAAGCAGGGAAATGACCAGAAAACTGATAATATTTACAACTCCGGGAACTTTACAGAGCGTTTTCACTTGAATTTCCTTTAAAATATTACGAATTCAAGTTTATACAGCTCAAAATTAGTGTAGAAAGACTGTAAGTGAGGACTATACTGCTTATGTTTACAATTGAGGCCGAATTTCTCAAGCGTCTTTTTGGTGAATCTGTTAATATCCTGACGGTTCCAGTACATACTTGTAAGAAAACTCACTAATTGTGGTATAACTCTAAAAATACGCATTTACAGTTTCCAGAAATGATTTCAAACTTGTAATAAGCACTTGAAATAAAAGTAAGTAGGTTCTTAATACATACCCTGCCGTGTTCAATCACTGTCATTACCCGTGGAAAGCTGGGAAATGCCCAGAAAACTGATAATACATAAAACACCGGGCACTTTAGGGAGTGTTTTCACTTGAATTTGCTTTCAAATACTAGGAATTCATGTTTCTACCGCTCAAAATTAGTGTAGAAAGACTGTAAGTGAGGACTATACTGCTTATGTTTACAATTGAGGCCGAATTTCTCAAGCGTCTTTTTGGTGAATCAGTTAATATCCTGATGGTTCCAGGACATACTTGTAAGAAACGCTGTAATTGTGGTATAACTCTTAAAATATACATTTAGAGTTTCCAGAAATGATTTCAAACTTGTAATAAGCACTTGAAATAAAAGTAAGTAGGTTCTTACTACATACCCTGCCGTTTTCAATCACTGACATTACAAGTGGAAAGCAGGGAAATGACCAGAAAACTGAAAATTTTTACAACTCCGGGCACTTTAGGGAGTGTTTTTACTTGAATTTGCTTTCAAATACTAGGAATTCATGTTTATACAGCTCAAAATTAGTGTAGAAAGACTGTAAGTGAGGACTATACTGCTTATGTTTACAATTGAGGCCGAATTTCTCGAGCGTCTTATTGGTGAATCAGTTAAAATCCTGACGGTTCCAGTACATACTTGTAAGAAAACTGTCTAATTGCGGTATAAGTCTTAAAATACGCATTTAGAGTTTCCAGAAATGATTTCAAACTTGTAATAAGCACTTGAAATTAAAGTAAGTAGGTTCTTACTACATACCCTGCCGTTTTCAATCACTGACATTACCCGTGGAAAGCAGGGAAATGACCAGAAAACTGATAATATTTACAACTCCGGGCACTTTAGGGAGTGTTTTTACTTGAATTTGCTTTCAAATACTAGGAATTCATGTTCATACAGCTCAAAATTATTGTAGAAAGACTGTAAGTGAGGACTATACTGCTTATGTTTACAATATCGGCCGAATTTCTCCAGCGTCTTATTGGTGAATCAGTTTATATCCTGACGGTTCCAGTACATACTTGTAAGAAAACTGTCTAATTGCGGTATAAGTCTTAAAATACGCATTTAGAGTTTCCAGAAATGATTTCAAACTTGTAATAAGCACTTGAAATAAAAGTAAGTAGGTTCTTAATACATACCCTGCCGTTTTCAATCACTGACATTACCCGTGGAAAGCAGGGAAATGACTAGAAAACTGATAATATTTACAACTCCGGCCACTTTAGCGAGCGTTTTCACTTGAATTTGCTTTCAAATATTAGGAATTCATGTTTATACAGCTCAAAATTAGTGTAGAAAGACTGTAAGTGAGGACTATCCTGCTTATGTTTACAATTGAGGCCGAATTTCTCGAGCGTCTTTTTGGTGAATCTGTTAATATCCTGACGGTTCCAGTACATACTTGTAAGAAACGCTGTAATTGTGGTATAACTCTTAAAATATGCATTTAGAGTTTCCAGAAATGATTTCAAACTTGTAATAAGCACTTGAAATAAAAGTAAGTAGGTTCTTACTACATACCCTGCCGTTTTCAATCACTGACATTACCCGTGGAAAGCAGGGAAATGACCAGAAAACTGATAATATTTACAACTCCGGCAACTTTACAGAGCGTTTTCACTTGAATTTGCTTTCAAATATTAGGAATTCATGTTTATACAGCTCAAAATTAGTGTAGAAAGACTGTAAGTGAGGACTATACTGCTTATGTTTACAATTGAGGCCGAATTTCTCAAGCGTCTTTTTGGTGAATCAGTTAATATCCTGATGGTTCCAGGACATACTTGTAAGAAACGCTGTAATTGTGGTATAACTCTTAAAATATACATTTAGAGTTTCCAGAAATGATTTCAAACTTGTAATAAGCACTTGAAATAAAAGTAAGTAGGTTCTTACTACATACCCTGCCGTTTTCAATCACTGACATTACAAGTGGAAAGCAGGGAAATGACCAGAAAACTGAAAATTTTTACAACTCCGAGCACTTTAGGGAGTGTTTTTACTTGAATTTGCTTTCAAATACTAGGAATTCATGTTTATACAGCTCAAAATTAGTGTAGAAAGACTGTAAGTGAGGACTATACTGCTTATGTTTACAATTGAGGCCGAATTTCTCGAGCGTCTTATTGGTGAATCAGTTAATATCCTGACGGTTCCAGTACATACTTGTAAGAAAACTGTCTAATTGCGGTATAAGTCTTAAAATACGCATTTAGAGTTTCCAGAAATGATTTCAAACTTGTAATAAGCACTTGAAATAAAAGTAAGTAGGTTCTTACTACATACCCTGCCGTTTTCAATCACTGACATTACCCGTGGAAAGCAGGGAAATGACCAGAAAACTGATAATATTTACAACTCCGGCCACTTTAGCGAGCGTTTTTACTTGAATTTGCTTTCAAATACTAGGAATTCATGTTCATACAGCTCAAAATTAGTGTAGAAAGACTGTAAGTGAGGACTATACTGCTTATGTTTACAATTGCGGCCGAATTTCTCCAGCGGCTTATTGGTGAATCAGTTAATATCCTGACGGTTCCAGTACATACTTGTAAGAAAACTGTCTAATTGCGGTATAAGTCTTAAAATACGCATTTAGAGTTTCCAGAAATGATTTCAAACTTGTAATAAGCACTTGAAATAAAAGTAAGTAGGTTCTTAATACATACCCTGCCGTTTTCAATCACTGACATTACCCGTGGAAAGCAGGGAAATGACTAGAAAACTGATAATATTTACAACTCCGGCCACTTTAGCGAGCGTTTTCACTTGAATTTGCTTTCAAATATTAGGAATTCATGTTTATACAGCTCAAAATTAGTGTAGAAAGGCTGTAAGTGAGGACTATCCTGCTTATGTTTACAATTGAGGCCGAATTTCTCGAGCGTCTTTTTGGTGAATCTGTTAATATCCTGACGGTTCCAGTACATACTTGTAAGAAACGCTGTAATTGTGGTATAACTCTTAAAATATACATTTAGAGTTTCCAGAAATGATTTCAAACTTGTAATAAGCACTTGAAATAAAAGTAAGTAGGTTCTTACTACATACCCTGCCGTTTTCAATCACTGACATTACCCGTGGAAAGCAGGGAATGACCAGAAAACTGATAATATTTACAACTCCGGCAACTTTACAGAGCGTTTTCACTTGAATTTGCTTTCAAATATTAGGAATTCATGTTTATACAGCTCAAAATTAGTGTAGAAAGACTGTAAGTGAGGACTATACTGCTTATGTTTACAATTGAGGCCGAATTTCTCGAGCGTCTTTTTGGTGAATCTGTTAATATCCTGACGGTTCCAGTACATACTTGTAAGAAAACTCTCTAATTGTGGTATAACTCTTAAAATATGCATTTAGAGTTTCCAGAAATGATTTAAAACTTGTCATAAGCACTTGAAATAAAAGTAAGCAGGTTCTTAATACATACCCTGCCGTGTTCAATCACTGACATTACCCGTGGAATGCTGGGAAATGACCTGAAAACTGATAACACAACTCCGGGCACGTTAGGGAGTGTTTTCACTTGAATTTGCTTTCAAATACTAGGAATTCATGTTTCTACAGATTAAAATTAGTGTAGAAAGACTGTAAGAGAGGACTATACTGCTTATGTTTACAATTGAGGCTGAATTTCTCGAGCGTCTTATTGGTGAATCAGTTAATATCCTGAGGGTTCCAGTAATACTTGTAAGAAAACTGTCTAATTGCGGTATAAGTCTTAAAATACGCATTTAGAGTTTCCAGAAATGATTTCAAACTTGTAATAAGCACTTGAAATAAAAGTAAGTAGGTTCTTACTACATACCCTGCCGTTTTCAATCACTGACATTACCCGTGGAAAGCAGGGAAATGACCAGAAAACTGATAATATTTACAACTCCGGCAACTTTACAGAGCGTTTTCACTTGAATTTCCTTTGAAATATTACGAATTCAAGTTTATACAGCTCAAAATTAGTGTAGAAAGACTGTAAGTGAGTACTATACTGCTTATGTTTACAATTGAGGCCGAATTTCTCAAGCGTCTTTTTGGTGAATCTGTTAATATCCTGACGGTTCCAGTACATACTTGTAAGAAAACTCACTAATTGTGGTATAACTCTAAAAATACGCATTTACAGTTTCCAGAAATGATTTCAAACTTGTAATAAGCACTTGAAATAAAAGTAAGTAGGTTCTTACTACATACCCTGCCGTTTTCAATCACTGACATTACAAGTGGAACGCAGGGAAATGACCAGAAAACTGAAAATTTTTACAACTCCGGGCACTTTAGGGAGTGTTTTTACTTGAATTTGCTTTCAAATACTAGGAATTCATGTTTATACAGCTCAAAATTAGTGTAGAAAGACTGTAAGTGAGGACTATACTGCTTATGTTTACAATTGAGGCCGAATTTCTCGAGCGTCTTATTGGTGAATCAGTTAATATCCTGACGGTTCCAGTACATACTTGTAAGAAAACTGCCTAATTGCGGTATAAGTCTTATAATACGCATTTAGAGTTTCCAGAAATGATTTCAAACTTGTAATAAGCACTTGAAATAAAAGTAAGTAAGTTCTTACTACATACCCTGCCGTTTTCAATCACTGACATTACCCGTGGAAAGCAGGGAAATGACCAGAAAACTGATAATATTTACAACTCCGGGCACTTTAGGGAGTGTTTTTACTTGAATTTGCTTTCAAATACTAGGAATTCATGTTCATACAGCTCAAAATTAGTGTAGAAAGACTGTAAGTGAGGACTATACTGCTTATGTTTACAATTGCGGCCGAATTTCTCCAGCGTCTTATTGGTGAATCAGTTTATATCCTGACGGTTCCAGTACATACTTGTAAGAAAACTGTCTAATTGCGGTATAAGTCTTAAAATACGCATTTAGAGTTTCCAGAAATGATTTCAAACTTGTAATAAGCACTTGAAATAAAAGTAAGTAGGTTCTTAATACATACCCTGCCGTTTTCAATCACTGACATTACCCGTGGAAAGCAGGGAAATGACTAGAAAACTGATAATATTTACAACTCCGGCCACTTTAGCGAGCGTTTTCACTTGAATTTGCTTTCAAATATTAGGAATTCATGTTTATACAGCTCAAAATTAGTGTAGAAAGACTGTAAGTGAGGACTATCCTGCTTATGTTTACAATTGAGGCCGAATTTCTCGAGCGTCTTTTTGGTGAATCTGTTAATATCCTGACGGTTCCAGTACATACTTGTAAGAAACGCTGTAATTGTGGTATAACTCTTAAAATATACATTTAGAGTTTCCAGAAATGATTTCAAACTTGTAATAAGCACTTGAAATAAAAGTAAGTAGGTTCTTACTACATACCCTGCCGTTTTCAATCACTGACATTACCCGTGGAAAGCAGGGAAATGACCAGAAAACTGATAATATTTACAACTCCGGCAACTTTACAGAGCGTTTTCACTTGAATTTGCTTTCAAATATTAGGAATTCATGTTTATACAGCTCAAAATTAGTGTAGAAAGACTGTAAGTGAGGACTATACTGCTTATGTTTACAATTGAGGCCGAATTTCTCGAGCGTCTTTTTGGTGAATCTGTTAATATCCTGACGGTTCCAGTACATACTTGTAAGAAAACTCTCTAATTGTGGTATAACTCTTAAAATATGCATTTAGAGTTTCCAGAAATGATTTAAAACTTGTAATAAGCACTTGAAATTAAAGTAAGTAAGTTCTTAATACATACCCTGCCGTGTTCAATCACTGAAATTACCCGTGGAAAGCTGGGAAATGACCTGAAAACTGATAATACTTACAACTCCGGGCACTTTAGGGAGTGTTTTCACTTGAATTTGCTTTCACATACTAGGAATTCATGTTTCTACAGCTCAAAATTAGTGGAGAAAGACTGTGAGTGAGGACTATACTGCTTATGTTTACAATTGAGGCCGAATTTCTCGAGCGTCTTTTTGCTGAATCAGTTAATATCCTGATGGTTCCAGTACATACTTGTAAGAAACTCTCTAATTGTGGTATAACTCCTAAAATACGCATGTAGAGTTTCCAGAAATGATTTCAAACTTGTAATAAGCACTTGAAATAAATGTAAGTAGGTTCTTACTACATACCCTGCGTTTTCAATCACTGACATTACCCGTGGAAAGCAGGGAAATGACCAGAAAACTGAAAATATTTACAACTGCGGGCACTTTAGGGAGTGTTTTCACTTGAATTTGCTTTCAAATACTAGGAATTCATGTTTCTACAGCTCAAAATTAGTGTAGAAAGACTGTAAGTAAGGACTATACTGCTTATGTTTACAATTGAGGCCGAATTTCTCGAGCGTCTTTTTCCTGAATCTGTTAATATCCTGATGGTTCCAGTACATACTTGTAAGAAACTCTCTAATTGTGGTATAACTCTTAAAATACGCATGTAGAGTTTCCAGAAATGATTTCAAACTTGTAATAAGCACTTGAAATAAAAGTAAGTAGGTTCTTACTTCATACCCTGCCGTTTTCAATCACTGACATTACCCGTGGAAAGCAGGGAAATGACCAGAAAACTGATAATATTTACAACTCCGGCCACTTTAGCGAGCGTTTTCACTTGAATTTCCTTTAAAATACTAGGAATTCATGTTTATACAGCTCAAAATTAGTGTAGAAAGACTGTAAGTGAGGACTATACTACTTATGTTTACAATTGAGGCCGAATTTCTCCAGCGTCTTATTGGTGAATCAGTTAATATCCTGACGGTTCCAGTACATACTTGTACGAAAACTGTCTAATTGCGGTATAAGTCTTAAAATACGCATTTAGAGTTTCCAGAAATGATTTCAAACTTGTAATAAGCACTTGAAATAAAAGTAAGTAGGTTCATAATACATACCCTGCCGTGTTCAATCACTGACATTACCCGTGGAAAGCAGGGAAATGACCAGAAAACTGAAAATTTTTACAACTCCGGGCACTTTTGGGAGTGTTTTTACTTGAATTTGCTTTCAAATACTAGGAATTCATGTTTATACAGCTCAAAATTAGTGTAGAAAGACTGTAAGTGAGGACTATACTGCTTATGTTTACAATTGAGGCCGAATTTCTCGAGCGTCTTATTGGTGAATCAGTTAATATCCTGACGGTTCCAGTACATACTTGTAAGAAAACTGTCTAATTGCGGTATAAGTCTTAAAATACGCATTTAGAGTTTCCAGAAATGATTTCAAACTTGTAATAAGCACTTGAAATAAAAGTAAGTAGGTTCTTACTACATACCCTGCCATTTTCAATCACTGACAATACCCGTGGAAAGCAGGGAAATGACCAGAAATTTGATAATATTTACAACTCCGGCCACTTTAGAGAGCGTTTTCACTTGAATTTGCTTTCAAATGTTAGGAATTCATGTTTATACAGCTCAAAATTAGTGTAGAAAGACTGTAAGTGAGGACTATACTGCTTATGTTTACAATTGAGCCTGAATTTCTCGAGCATCTTTTTGGTGAATCAGTTAATATCCTGATGGTTGCAGTAATACTTGTAAGAAAACTGTCTAATTGCGGTACAAGTCTAAAAATACGCATTTAGAGTTTCCAGAAATGATTTCAAACTTGTAATAAGCACTTGAAATAAAAGTAAGTAGGTTCTTACTACATACCCTGCCGTTTTCAATCACTGACATTACCCGTGGAAAGCAGGGAAATGACCAGAAAACTGATAATATTTACAACTCCGGCCACTTTAGCGAGCGTTTTCACTTGAATTTGCTTTCAAATATTAGGAATTCATGTTTATACAGCTCAAAATTAGTGTAGAAAGACTGTAAGTGAGTACTATACTGCTTATGTTTACAATTGAGGCCGAATTTCTCGAGCGTCTTTTTGGTGAATCTGTTAATATCCTGACGGTTCCAGTACATACTTGTAAGAAAACTCTCTAATTGTGGTATAACTCTTAAAATATGCATTTAGAGTTTCCAGAAATGATTTCAAACTTGTAATAAGCACTTGAAATAAAAGTAAGTAAGTTCTTACTACATACCCTGCCGTTTTCAATCACTGACATTACCCGTGGAAAGCAGGGAAATGACCAGAAAACTGATAATATTTACAACTCCGGGCACTTTAGGGAGTGTTTTTACTTGAATTTGCTTTCAAATACTAGGAATTCATGTTCATACAGCTCAAAATTAGTGTAGAAAGACTGTAAGTGAGGACTATACTGCTTATGTTTACAATTGCGGCCGAATTTCTCCAGCGTCTTATTGGTGAATCAGTTTATATCCTGACGGTTCCAGTACATACTTGTAAGAAAACTGTCTAATTGCGGTATAAGTCTTAAAATACGCATTTAGAGTTTCCAGAAATGATTTCAAACTTGTAATAAGCACTTGAAATAAAAGTAAGTAGGTTCTTAATACATACCCTGCCGTTTTCAATCACTGACATTACCCGTGGAAAGCAGGGAAATGACTAGAAAACTGATAATATTTACAACTCCGGCCACTTTAGCGAGCGTTTTCACTTGAATTTGCTTTCAAATATTAGGAATTCATGTTTATACAGCTCAAAATTAGTGTAGAAAGACTGTAAGTGAGGACTATCCTGCTTATGTTTACAATTGAGGCCGAATTTCTCGAGCGTCTTTTTGGTGAATCTGTTAATATCCTGACGGTTCCAGTACATACTTGTAAGAAACGCTGTAATTGTGGTATAACTCTTAAAATATACATTTAGAGTTTCCAGAAATGATTTCAAACTTGTAATAAGCACTTGAAATAAAAGTAAGTAGGTTCTTACTACATACCCTGCCGTTTTCAATCACTGACATTACCCGTGGAAAGCAGGGAAATGAACAGAAAACTGATAATATTTACAACTCCGGCCTCTTTAGCGCGCGTTTTCACTTGAATTTGTTTTCAAATACTAGGAATTCATGTTTCTACAGCCCAAAATTAGTGTAGAAAGACTGTAAGTGAGGACTATACTGCTTATGTTTACAATTGAGGCCGAATTTCTCCAGCGTCTTATTGGTGAATCAGTTAATATCATGAAGGTTCCAGTACATACTTGTACGAAAACTGTCTAATTGCGGTATAAGTCTTAAAATACGCATTTAGAGTTTCCAGAAATGATTTCAAACTTGTAATAAGCACTTGAAATAAAAGTAAGTAGGTTCATAATACATACCCTGCCGTGTTCAATCACTGACATTACCCGTGGAAAGCAGGGAAATGACCAGAAAACTGAAAATTTTTACAACTCCGGGCACTTTTGGGAGTGTTTTTACTTGAATTTGCTTTCAAATACTAGGAATTCATGTTTATACAGCTCAAAATTAGTGTAGAAAGACTGTAAGTGAGGACTATACTGCTTATGTTTACAATTGAGGCCGAATTTCTCGAGCGTCTTATTGGTGAATCAGTTAATATCCTGACGGTTCCAGTACATACTTGTAAGAAAACTGTCTAATTGCGGTATAAGTCTTAAAATACGCATTTAGAGTTTCCAGAAATGATTTCAAACTTGTAATAAGCACTTGAAATAAAAGTAAGTAGGTTCTTACTACATACCCTGCCATTTTCAATCACTGACAATACCCGTGGAAAGCAGGGAAATGACCAGAAATTTGATAATATTTACAACTCCGGCCACTTTAGAGAGCGTTTTCACTTGAATTTGCTTTCAAATGTTAGGAATTCATGTTTATACAGCTCAAAATTAGTGTAGAAAGACTGTAAGTGAGGACTATACTGCTTATGTTTACAATTGAGGCTGAATTTCTCGAGCATCTTTTTGGTGAATCAGTTAATATCCTGATGGTTGCAGTAATACTTGTAAGAAAACTGTCTAATTGCGGTACAAGTCTAAAAATACGCATTTAGAGTTTCCAGAAATGATTTCAAACTTGTAATAAGCACTTGAAATAAAAGTAAGTAGGTTCTTACTACATACCCTGCCGTTTTCAATCACTGACATTACCCGTGGAAAGCAGGGAAATGACCAGAAAACTGATAATATTTACAACTCCGGCCACTTTAGCGAGCGTTTTCACTTGAATTTGCTTTCAAATATTAGGAATTCATGTTTATACAGCTCAAAATTAGTGTAGAAAGACTGTAAGTGAGTACTATACTGCTTATGTTTACAATTGAGGCCGAATTTCCCGAGCGTCTTTTTGGTGAATCTGTTAATATCCTGACGGTTCCAGTACATACTTGTAAGAAAACTCTCTAATTGTGGTATAACTCTTAAAATATGCATTTAGAGTTTCCAGAAATGATTTCAAACTTGTAATAAGCACTTGAAATAAAAGTAAGTAGGTTCTTACTACATACCCTGCCGTTTTCAATCACTGACATTACCAGTGGAAAGCAGGGAAATGACCAGAAAACTGAAAATATTTACAACTCCGGGCACTTTAGGGAGTGTTTTCACTTGAATTTGCTTTCAAATACTAGGAATTCATGTTTATACAGCTCAGAATTAGTGTAGAAAGACTGTAAGTGAGGACTAAACTGCTCATGTTTATAATTGAGGCGGAATTTCTCGAGCGTCTTATTGGTGAATCAGGTAATATCCTGACGGTTCCAGTACATACTTGTAAGAAACTCTCTAATTGTGGTACAACTCTTAAAATACGCATTTAGAGTTTCCAGAAATGATTTCAAACTTGTAATAAGCACTTGAAATAAAAGTAAGTAGGTTCTTACTACATACCCTGCCGTTTTCAATCACTGACATTACCCGTGGAAAGCAGGGAAATGAACAGAAAACTGATAATATTTACAACTCCGGCCTCTTTAGCGCGCGTTTTCACTTGAATTTGCTTTCAAATACTAGGAATTCATGTTTCTACAGCCCAAAATTAGTGTAGAAAGACTGTAAGTGAGGACTATACTGCTTATGTTTACAATTGAGGCCGAATTTCTCGAGCGTCTTTTTGGTGAATCTGTTAATATCCTGAAGGTTCCAGTACATACTTGTAAGAAAACTCTCTAATTGTGGTATAACTCTTAAAATATGCATTTAGAGTTTCCAGAAATGATTTAAAACTTGTAATAAGCACTTGAAATAAAAGTAAGTAGGTTCTTACTACATACCCTGCCGTGTTCAATCACCGACATTACCCGTGGAAAGCTGGGAAATGACCTGAAAACTGATAATACTTACAACTCCGGGCACTTTAGGGAGTGTTTTCACTTGAATTTGCTTTCAAATACTAGGAATTCAGGTTTCTACAGCTCAAAATTAGTGTAGAAAGACTGTAAGTAAGGACTATACTGCTTATGTTTACAATTGAGGCCGAATTTCTCGAGCGTCTTTTTCCTGAATCTGTTAATATCCTGATGGTTCCAGTACATACTTGTAAGAAACTCTCTAATTGTGGTATAACTCTTAAAATACGCATGTAGAGTTTCCAGAAATGATTTCAAACTTGTAATAAGCACTTGAAATAAAAGTAAGTAGGTTCTTACTACATACCCTGCCGTTTTCAATCACTGACATTACCCGTGGAAAGCAGGGAAATGACCAGAAAACTGATAATATTTACAACTCCGGCCACTTTAGCGAGCGTTTTCACTTGAATTTCCTTTAAAATACTAGGAATTCATGTTTATACAGCTCAAAATTAGTGTAGAAAGACTGTAAGTGAGGACTATACTACTTATGTTTACAATTGAGGCCGAATTTCTCCAGCGTCTTATTGGTGAATCAGTTAATATCCTGACGGTTCCAGTACATACTTGTAAGAAAACTGTCTAATTGCGGTATAAGTCTTAAAATACGCATTTAGAGTTTCCAGAAATGATTTCAAACTTGTAATAAGCACTTGAAATAAAAGTAAGTAGGTTCATAATACATACCCTGCCGTGTTCTATCACCGACATTACCCGTGGAAAGCAGGGAAATGACCAGAAAACTGAAAATTTTTACAACTCCGGGCACTTTTGGGAGTGTTTTTACTTGAATTTGCTTTCAAATACTAGGAATTCATGTTTATACAGCTCAAAATTAGTGTAGAAAGACTGTAAGTGAGGACTATACTGCTTATGTTTACAATTGAGGCCGAATTTCTCGAGCGTCTTATTGGTGAATCAGTTAATATCCTGACGGTTCCAGTACATACTTGTAAGAAAACTGTCTAATTGCGGTATAAGTCTTAAAATACGCATTTAGAGTTTCCAGAAATGATTTCAAACTTGTAATAAGCACTTGAAATAAAAGTAAGTAGGTTCTTACTACATACCCTGCCATTTTCAATCACTGACAATACCCGTGGAAAGCAGGGAAATGACCAGAAATTTGATAATATTTACAACTCCGGCCACTTTAGAGAGCGTTTTCACTTGAATTTGCTTTCAAATGTTAGGAATTCATGTTTATACAGCTCAAAATTAGTGTAGAAAGACTGTAAGTGAGGACTATACTGCTTATGTTTACAATTGAGGCTGAATTTCTCGAGCATCTTTTTGGTGAATCAGTTAATATCCTGATGGTTGCAGTAATACTTGTAAGAAAACTGTCTAATTGCGGTACAAGTCTAAAAATACGCATTTAGAGTTTCCAGAAATGATTTCAAACTTGTAATAAGCACTTGAAATAAAAGTAAGTAGGTTCTTACTACATACCCTGCCGTTTTCAATCACTGACATTACCCGTGGAAAGCAGGGAAATGACCAGAAAACTGATAATATTTACAACTCCGGCCACTTTAGCGAGCGTTTTCACTTGAATTTGCTTTCAAATATTAGGAATTCATGTTTATACAGCTCAAAATTAGTGTAGAAAGACTGTAAGTGAGTACTATACTGCTTATGTTTACAATTGAGGCCGAATTTCTCGAGCGTCTTTTTGGTGAATCTGTTAATATCCTGACGGTTCCAGTACATACTTGTAAGAAAACTCTCTAATTGTGGTATAACTCTTAAAATATGCATTTAGAGTTTCCAGAAATGATTTAAAACTTGTCATAAGCACTTGAAATAAAAGTAAGTAGGTTCTTAATACATACCCTGCCGTGTTCAATCACTGACATTACCCGTGGAAAGCTGGGAAATGACCTGAAAACTGATAATACTTACAACTCCGGGCACGTTAGGGAGTGTTTTCACTTGAATTTGCTTTCAAATACTAGGAATTCATGTTTCTACAGATCAAAATTAGTGTAGAAAGACTGTAAGTGAGGACTATACTGCTTATGTTTACAATTGAGGCTGAATTTCTCGAGCGTCTTATTGGTGAATCAGTTAATATCCTGACGGTTCCAGTAATACTTGTAAGAAAACTGTCTAATTGCGGTATAAGTCTTAAAATACGCATGTAGAGTTTCCAGAAATGATTTCAAACTTGTAATAAGCACTTGAAATAAAAGTAGGTAGGCTCTTACTACATACCCTGCCGTTTTCAATCACTGACATTACCCGTGGAAAGCAGGGAAATGACCAGAAAACTGATAATATTTACAACTCCGGCAACTTTACAGAGCGTTTTCACTTGAATTTCCTTTAAAATATTATGAATTCAAGTTTATACAGCTCAAAATTAGCGTAGAAAGACTGTAAGTGAGGACTATACTGCTTATGTTTACAATTGAGGCCGAATTTCTCAAGCGTCTTTTTGGTGAATCTGTTAATATCCTGACGGTTCCAGTACATACTTGTAAGAAAACTCACTAATTGTGGTATAACTCTAAAAATACGCATTTACAGTTTCCAGAAATGATTTCAAACTTGTAATAAGCACTTGAAATAAAAGTAAGTAGGTTCTTAATACATACCCTGCCGTGTTCAATCACTGTCATTACCCGTGGAAAGCTGGGAAATGCCCTGAAAACTGATAATACATACAACACCGGGCACTTTAGGGAGTGTTTTCACTTGAATTTGCTTTCAAATACTAGGAATTCATGTTTCTACCGCTCAAAATTAGTGTAGAAAGACTGTAAGTGAGGACTATCCTGCTTATGTTAACAATTGAGGCCGAATTTCTCAAGCGTGTTTTTGGTGAATCAGTTAATATCCTGATGGTTCCAGGACATACTTGTAAGAAACGCTGTAATTGTGGTATAACTCTTAAAATATACATTTAGAGTTTCCAGAAATGATTTCAAACTTGTAATAAGCACTTGAAATAAAAGTAAGTAGGTTCTTACGACATACCCTGCCGTTTTCAATCACTGACATTACCCGTGGAAAGCAGGGAAATGACCAGAAAACTGAAAATTTTTACAACTCCGGGCACTTTAGGGAGTGTTTTTACTTGAATTTGCTTTCAAATACTAGGAATTCATGTTTATACAGCTCAAAATTAGTGTAGAAAGACTGTAAGTGAGGACTATACTGCTTATGTTTACAATTGAGGCCGAATTTCTCGATCGTCTTATTGGTGAATCAGTTAATATCCTGACGGTTCCAGTACATACTTGTAAGAAAACTCTCTAATTGTGGTATAAGTCTTAAAATACGCATTTAGAGTTTCCAGAAATGATGTCAAACTTGTAATAAGCACTTGAAATAAAAGTAAGTAGGTTCTTACTACATACCCTGCCGTGTTCAATCACTGACATTACCCGTGGAAAGCTGGGAAATGACCTGAAAACTGATAATACTTACAACTCCGGGCACGTTAGGGAGTGTTTTCACTTGAATTTGCTTTCAAATACTAGGAATTCATGTTTCTACAGATTAAAATTAGTGTAGAAAGACTGTAAGTGAGGACTATACTGCTTACGTTTACAATTGAGGCTGAATTTCTCGAGCGTCTTATTGGTGAATCAGTTAATATCCTGACGGTTCCAGTAATACTTGTAAGAAAACTGTCTAATTGCGGTATAAGTCTTAAAATACGCATGTAGAGTTTCCAGAAATGATTTCAAACTTGTAATAAGCACTTGAAATAAAAGTAGGTAGGCTCTTACTACATACCCTGCCGTTTTCAATCACTGACATTACCCGTGGAAAGCAGGGAAATGACCAGAAAACTGATAATATTTACAACTCCGGCAACTTTAAAGAGCGTTTTCACTTGAATTTCCTTTAAAATATTATGAATTCAAGTTTATACAGCTCAAAATTAGCGTAGAAAGACTGTAAGTGAGGACTATACTGCTTATGTTTACAATTGAGGCCGAATTTCTCAAGCGTCTTTTTGGTGAATCTGTTAATATCCTGACGGTTCCAGTACATACTTGTAAGAAAACTCACTAATTGTGGTATAACTCTAAAAATACGCATTTACAGTTTCCAGAAATGATTTAAAACTTGTAATAAGCACTTGAAATAAAAGTAAGTAGGTTCTTAATACATACCCTGCCGTTTTCAATCACTGACATTACCCGTGGAAAGCAGGGAAATGACCAGAAAACTGATAATATTTACAACTCCGGCAACTTTACAAAGCGTTTTGACTTAAAATTGCTTTCAGATGTTAGGAATTCATGTTTATACAGCTCAAAATTAGTGTAGAAAGACTGTAAGTGAGGACTATACTGCTTATGTTTACAAATGAGGCCGAATTTCTCGAGCGTCTTATTGGTGAATCAGTTAATATCCTGATGGTTCCAGTACATACTTGTAAGAATACTGTCTAATTGCGGTACAAGTCTTAAAATACGCACTTAGAGTTTCCAGAAATGATTTCAAACTTGTAATAAGCACTTGAAATAAAAGTAAGTAGGTTCTTACTACATACCCTGCCGTTTTCAATCACTGACATTACCCGTGGAAAGCAGGGAAATGACCAGAAAACTGAAAATATTTACAACTCCGGGCACTTTAGGGAGTGTTTTCACTTGAATTTGCTTTCAAATACTAGGAATTCATGTTTCTACAGCTCAAAATTAGTGTAGAAAGACTGTAAGTGAGGACTATACTGCTTATGTTTACAATTGAGGCCGAATTTCTCTAGCGTCTTTTTGCTGAATCAGTTAATATCCTGACGGTTCCAGTACATACTTGTAAGAAAACTCTCTAATTGTGGTATAAGTCTTAAAATACGCATTTAGAGTTTCCAGAAATGATTTCAAACTTGTAATAAGCACTTGAAATAAAAGTAAGTAGGTTCTTACTACATATCCTGCCATTTTCAATCACTGACATTACCCGTGGAAAGCAGGGAAATGACCAGAAAACTGATAATATTTACAACTCCGGCCACTTTAGCGAGCGTTTTCACTTGAATTTGCTTTCAAATGTTAGGAATTCATGTTTATACAGCTCAAAATTAGTGTAGAAAGACTGTAAGTGAGGACTATACTGCTTATGTTTACAATTGAGGCTGAATTTCTCGAGCATCTTTTTGGTGAATCAGTTAATATCCTGACGGTTCCAGTAATACTTGTAAGAATACTGTCTAATTGCGGTATAAGTCTTAAAATACGCACTTAGAGTTTCCAGAAATGATTTCAAACTTGTAATAAGCACTTGAAATAAAAGTAAGTAGGTTCTTACTACATACCCTGCCGTTTTCAATCACTGACATTACCCGTGGAAAGCAGGGAAATGACCAGAAAACTGAAAATATTTACAACTCCGGGCAATTTAGGGAGTGTTTTCACTTGAATTTGCTTTCAAATACTAGGAATTCATGTTTCTACAGCTCAAAATTAGTGTAGAAAGACTGTAAGTGAGGACTATACTGCTTATGTTTACAATTGAGGCCGAATTTCTCGAGCGTCTTATTGGTGAATCAGTTAATATCCTGACGGTTCCAGTAATACTTGTAAGAAAACTGTCTAATTGCGGTATAAGTCTTAAAATTCGCATTTAGAGTTTCCAGAAATGATTTCAAACTTGTAATAAGCACTTGAAATAAAAGTAAGTAGGTTCTTACTACATACCCTGCCGTTTTCAATCACTGACATTACCCGTGGAAAGCAGGGAAATGACCAGAAAACTGATAATATTTACAACTCCGGCCACTTTAGCGTGCGTTTTCACTTGAATTTGCTTTCAAATGTTAAGAATTCATGTTTATACAGCTCAAAATTAGTGTAGAAAGACTGTAAGTAAGGACTATACTGCTTATGTTTACAATTGAGGGTGAATTTCTCTAGCGTCTTTTTGCTGAATCAGTTAATATCCTGATGGTTCCAGTACATACTTGTAAGAAACTCTCTAATTGTGGTATAACTCTTAAAATACGCATGTAGAGTTTCCAGAAATGATTTCAAACTTGTAATAAGCACTTGAAATAAAAGTAAGAAGGTTCTTACTACATACCCTGCCGTTTTCAATCACTGACATTACCCGTGGAAAGCAGGGAAATGACCAGAAAACTGATAATATTTACAACTCCGGCAACTTTACAAAGCGTTTTCACTTAAAATTGCTTTCAGATGTTAGGAATTCATGTTTATACAGCTCAAAATTAGTGTAGAAAGACTGTAAGTGAGGACTATACTGCTTATGTTTACAATTGAGGCCGAATTTCTCGAGCGTCTTATTGGTGAATCAGTTAATATCCTGACGGTTCCAGTACATACTTGTAAGAATACTGTCTAATTGCGGTACAAGTCTTAAAATACGCACTTAGAGTTTCCAGAAATGATTTCAAACTTGTAATAAGCACTTGAAATAAAAGTAAGTAGGTTCTTACTACATACCCTGCCGTTTTCAATCACTGACATTACCCGTGGAAAGCAGGGAAATGACCAGAAAACTGAAAATATTTACAACTCCGGGCACTTTAGGGAGTGTTTTCACTTGAATTTGCTTTCAAATACTAGGAATTCATGTTTCTACAGCTCAAAATTAGTGTAGAAAGACTGTAAGTGAGGACTATACTGCTTATGTTTACAATTGAGGCCGAATTTCTCGAGCGTCTTATTGGAGAATCAGTTAATATCCTGACGGTTCCAGTACATACTTGTAAGAAAACTCTCTAATTGTGGTATAAGTCTTAAAATACGCATTTAGAGTTTCCAGAAATGATTTCAAACTTGTAATAAGCACTTGAAATAAAAGTAAGTAGGTTCTTACTACATATCCTGCCGTTTTCAATTACTGACATTACCCGTGGAAAGCAGGGAAATGACCAGAAAACTGATAATATTTACAACTCCGGCCACTTTAGCGTGCGTTTTCACTTGAATTTGCTTTCAAATGTTAAGAATTCATGTTTATACAGCTCAAAATTAGTGTAGAAAGACTGTAAGTAAGGACTATACTGCTTATGTTTACAATTGAGCCTGAATTTCTCTAGCGTCTTTTTGCTGAATCAGTTAATATCCTGATGGTTCCAGTACATACTTGTAAGAAACTCTCTAATTGTGGTATAACTCTTAAAATACGCATGTAGAGTTTCCAGAAATGATTTCAAACTTGTAATAAGCACTTGAAATAAAAGTAAGTAGGTTCTTACTACATACCCTGCCGTTTTCAATCACTGACATTACCCGTGGAAAGCAGGGAAATGACCAGAAAACTGATAATATTTACAACTCCGGCAACTTTACAAAGCGTTTTCACTTAAAATTGCTTTCAGATGTTAGGAATTCATGTTTATACAGCTCAAAATTAGTGTAGAAAGACTGTAAGTGAGGACTATACTGCTTATGTTTACAATTGAGGCCGAATTTCTCGAGCGTCTTATTGGTGAATCAGTTAATATCCTGACGGTTCCAGTACATACTTGTAAGAATACTGTCTAATTGCGGTACAAGTCTTAAAATACGCACTTAGAGTTTCCAGAAATGATTTCAAACTTGTAATAAGCACTTGAAATAAAAGTAAGTAGGTTCTTACTACATACCCTGCCGTTTTCAATCACTGACATTACCCGTGGAAAGCAGGGAAATGACCAGAAAACTGAAAATATTTACAACTCCGGGCACTTTAGGGAGTGTTTTCACTTGAATTTGCTTTCAAATACTAGGAATTCATGTTTCTACAGCTCAAAATTAGTGTAGAAAGACTGTAAGTGAGGACTATACTGCTTATGTTTACAATTGAGGCCGAATTTCTCGAGCGTCTTATTGCTGAATCAGTTAATATCCTGACGGTTCCAGTACATACTTGTAAGAAAACTCTCTAATTGTGGTATAAGTCTTAAAATACGCATTTAGAGTTTCCAGAAATGATTTCAAACTTGTAATAAGCACTTGAAATAAAAGTAAGTAGGTTCTTACTACATATCCTGCCATTTTCAATCACTGACATTACCCGTGGAAAGCAGGGAAATGACCAGAAAACTGATAATATTTACAACTCCGGCCACTTTAGCGAGCGTTTTCACTTGAATTTGCTTTCAAATGTTAGGAATTCATGTTTATACAGCTCAAAATTAGTGTAGAAAGACTGTAAGTGAGGACTATACTGCTTATGTTTACAATTGAGGCTGAATTTCTCGAGCATCTTTTTGGTGAATCAGTTAATATCCTGACGGTTCCAGTAATACTTGTAAGAATACTGTCTAATTGCGGTATAAGTCTTAAAATACGCACTTAGAGTTTCCAGAAATGATTTCAAACTTGTAATAAGCACTTGAAATAAAAGTAAGTAGGTTCTTACTACATACCCTGCCGTTTTCAATCACTGACATTACCCGTGGAAAGCAGGGAAATTACCAGAAAACTGAAAATATTTACTACTCCGGGCAATTTAGGGAGTGTTTTCACTTGAATTTGCTTTCAAATACTAGGAATTCATGTTTCTACAGCTCAAAATTAGTGTAGAAAGACTGTAAGTGAGGACTATACTGCTTATGTTTACAATTGAGGCCGAATTTCTCGAGCGTCTTATTGGTGAATCAGTTAATATCCTGACGGTTCCAGTAATACTTGTAAGAAAACTGTCTAATTGCGGTATAACTCTTAAAATACGCATGTAGAGTTTCCAGAAATGATTTCAAACTTGTAATAAGCACTTGAAATAAAAGTAAGTAGGTTCTTACTACATACCCTGCCGTTTTCAATCACTGACATTACCCGTGGAAAGCAGGGAAATGACCAGAAAACTGATAATATTTACAACTCCGGCAACTTTACAAAGCGTTTTCACTTAAAATTGCTTTCAGATGTTAGGAATTCATGTTTATACAGCTCAAAATTAGTGTAGAAAGACTGTAAGTGAGGACTATACTGCTTATGTTTACAATTGAGGCTGAATTTCTCGAGCATCTTTTTGGTGAATCAGTTAATATCCTGACGGTTCCAGTAATACTTGTAAGAATACTGTCTAATTGCGGTACAAGTCTTAAAATACGCACTTAGAGTTTCCAGAAATGATTTCAAACTTGTAATAAGCACTTGAAATAAAAGTAAGTAGGTTCTTACTACATACCCTGCCGTTTTCAATCACTGACATTACCCGTGGAAAGCAGGGAAATGACCAGAAAACTGAAAATATTTACAACTCCGGGCACTTTAGGGAGTGTTTTCACTTGAATTTGCTTTCAAATACTAGGAATTCATGTTTCTACAGCTCAAAATTAGTGTAGAAAGACTGTAAGTGAGGACTATACTGCTTATGTTTACAATTGAGGCCGAATTTCTCGAGCGTCTTATTGCTGAATCAGTTAATATCCTGACGGTTCCAGTACATACTTGTAAGAAAACTCTCTAATTGTGGTATAAGTCTTAAAATACGCATTTAGAGTTTCCAGAAATGATTTCAAACTTGTAATAAGCACTTGAAATAAAAGTAAGTAGGTTCTTACTACATATCCTGCCATTTTCAATCACTGACATTACCCGTGGAAAGCAGGGAAATGACCAGAAAACTGATAATATTTACAACTCCGGCCACTTTAGCGAGCGTTTTCACTTGAATTTGCTTTCAAATGTTAGGAATTCATGTTTATACAGCTCAAAATTAGTGTAGAAAGACTGTAAGTGAGGACTATACTGCTTATGTTTACAATTGAGGGTGAATTTCTCTAGCGTCTTTTTGCTGAATCAGTTAATATCCTGATGGTTCCAGTACATACTTGTAAGAAACTCTCTAATTGTGGTATAACTCTTAAAATACGCATGTAGAGTTTCCAGAAATGATTTCAAACTTGTAATAAGCACTTGAAATAAAAGTAAGAAGGTTCTTACTACATACCCTGCCGTTTTCAATCACTGACATTACCCGTGGAAAGCAGGGAAATGACCAGAAAACTGATAATATTTACAACTCCGGCAACTTTACAAAGCGTTTTCACTTAAAATTGCTTTCAGATGTTAGGAATTCATGTTTATACAGCTCAAAATTAGTGTAGAAAGACTGTAAGTGAGGACTATACTGCTTATGTTTACAATTGAGGCCGAATTTCTCGAGCGTCTTATTGGTGAATCAGTTAATATCCTGACGGTTCCAGTACATACTTGTAAGAATACTGTCTAATTGCGGTACAAGTCTTAAAATACGCACTTAGAGTTTCCAGAAATGATTTCAAACTTGTAATAAGCACTTGAAATAAAAGTAAGTAGGTTCTTACTACATACCCTGCCGTTTTCAATCACTGACATTACCCGTGGAAAGCAGGGAAATGACCAGAAAACTGAAAATATTTACAACTCCGGGCACTTTAGGGAGTGTTTTCACTTGAATTTGCTTTCAAATACTAGGAATTCATGTTTCTACAGCTCAAAATTAGTGTAGAAAGACTGTAAGTGAGGACTATACTGCTTATGTTTACAATTGAGGCCGAATTTCTCGAGCGTCTTATTGGAGAATCAGTTAATATCCTGACGGTTCCAGTACATACTTGTAAGAAAACTCTCTAATTGTGGTATAAGTCTTAAAATACGCATTTAGAGTTTCCAGAAATGATTTCAAACTTGTAATAAGCACTTGAAATAAAAGTAAGTAGGTTCTTACTACATATCCTGCCGTTTTCAATTACTGACATTACCCGTGGAAAGCAGGGAAATGACCAGAAAACTGATAATATTTACAACTCCGGCCACTTTAGCGTGCGTTTTCACTTGAATTTGCTTTCAAATGTTAAGAATTCATGTTTATACAGCTCAAAATTAGTGTAGAAAGACTGTAAGTAAGGACTATACTGCTTATGTTTACAATTGAGCCTGAATTTCTCTAGCGTCTTTTTGCTGAATCAGTTAATATCCTGATGGTTCCAGTACATACTTGTAAGAAACTCTCTAATTGTGGTATAACTCTTAAAATACGCATGTAGAGTTTCCAGAAATGATTTCAAACTTGTAATAAGCACTTGAAATAAAAGTAAGTAGGTTCTTACTACATACCCTGCCGTTTTCAATCACTGACATTACCCGTGGAAAGCAGGGAAATGACCAGAAAACTGATAATATTTACAACTCCGGCAACTTTACAAAGCGTTTTCACTTAAAATTGCTTTCAGATGTTAGGAATTCATGTTTATACAGCTCAAAATTAGTGTAGAAAGACTGTAAGTGAGGACTATACTGCTTATGTTTACAATTGAGGCCGAATTTCTCGAGCGTCTTATTGGTGAATCAGTTAATATCCTGACGGTTCCAGTACATACTTGTAAGAATACTGTCTAATTGCGGTACAAGTCTTAAAATACGCACTTAGAGTTTCCAGAAATGATTTCAAACTTGTAATAAGCACTTGAAATAAAAGTAAGTAGGTTCTTACTACATACCCTGCCGTTTTCAATCACTGACATTACCCGTGGAAAGCAGGGAAATGACCAGAAAACTGAAAATATTTACAACTCCGGGCACTTTAGGGAGTGTTTTCACTTGAATTTGCTTTCAAATACTAGGAATTCATGTTTCTACAGCTCAAAATTAGTGTAGAAAGACTGTAAGTGAGGACTATACTGCTTATGTTTACAATTGAGGCCGAATTTCTCGAGCGTCTTATTGCTGAATCAGTTAATATCCTGACGGTTCCAGTACATACTTGTAAGAAAACTCTCTAATTGTGGTATAAGTCTTAAAATACGCATTTAGAGTTTCCAGAAATGATTTCAAACTTGTAATAAGCACTTGAAATAAAAGTAAGTAGGTTCTTACTACATATCCTGCCATTTTCAATCACTGACATTACCCGTGGAAAGCAGGGAAATGACCAGAAAACTGATAATATTTACAACTCCGGCCACTTTAGCGAGCGTTTTCACTTGAATTTGCTTTCAAATGTTAGGAATTCATGTTTATACAGCTCAAAATTAGTGTAGAAAGACTGTAAGTGAGGACTATACTGCTTATGTTTACAATTGAGGCTGAATTTCTCGAGCATCTTTTTGGTGAATCAGTTAATATCCTGACGGTTCCAGTAATACTTGTAAGAATACTGTCTAATTGCGGTATAAGTCTTAAAATACGCACTTAGAGTTTCCAGAAATGATTTCAAACTTGTAATAAGCACTTGAAATAAAAGTAAGTAGGTTCTTACTACATACCCTGCCGTTTTCAATCACTGACATTACCCGTGGAAAGCAGGGAAATTACCAGAAAACTGAAAATATTTACTACTCCGGGCAATTTAGGGAGTGTTTTCACTTGAATTTGCTTTCAAATACTAGGAATTCATGTTTCTACAGCTCAAAATTAGTGTAGAAAGACTGTAAGTGAGGACTATACTGCTTATGTTTACAATTGAGGCCGAATTTCTCGAGCGTCTTATTGGTGAATCAGTTAATATCCTGACGGTTCCAGTAATACTTGTAAGAAAACTGTCTAATTGCGGTATAACTCTTAAAATACGCATGTAGAGTTTCCAGAAATGATTTCAAACTTGTAATAAGCACTTGAAATAAAAGTAAGTAGGTTCTTACTACATACCCTGCCGTTTTCAATCACTGACATTACCCGTGGAAAGCAGGGAAATGACCAGAAAACTGATAATATTTACAACTCCGGCAACTTTACAAAGCGTTTTCACTTAAAATTGCTTTCAGATGTTAGGAATTCATGTTTATACAGCTCAAAATTAGTGTAGAAAGACTGTAAGTGAGGACTATACTGCTTATGTTTACAATTGAGGCTGAATTTCTCGAGCATCTTTTTGGTGAATCAGTTAATATCCTGACGGTTCCAGTAATACTTGTAAGAATACTGTCTAATTGCGGTACAAGTCTTAAAATACGCACTTAGAGTTTCCAGAAATGATTTCAAACTTGTAATAAGCACTTGAAATAAAAGTAAGTAGGTTCTTACTACATACCCTGCCGTTTTCAATCACTGACATTACCCGTGGAAAGCAGGGAAATGACCAGAAAACTGAAAATATTTACAACTCCGGGCACTTTAGGGAGTGTTTTCACTTGAATTTGCTTTCAAATACTAGGAATTCATGTTTCTACAGCTCAAAATTAGTGTAGAAAGACTGTAAGTGAGGACTATACTGCTTATGTTTACAATTGAGGCCGAATTTCTCGAGCGTCTTATTGCTGAATCAGTTAATATCCTGACGGTTCCAGTACATACTTGTAAGAAAACTCTCTAATTGTGGTATAAGTCTTAAAATACGCATTTAGAGTTTCCAGAAATGATTTCAAACTTGTAATAAGCACTTGAAATAAAAGTAAGTAGGTTCTTACTACATATCCTGCCATTTTCAATCACTGACATTACCCGTGGAAAGCAGGGAAATGACCAGAAAACTGATAATATTTACAACTCCGGCCACTTTAGCGAGCGTTTTCACTTGAATTTGCTTTCAAATGTTAGGAATTCATGTTTATACAGCTCAAAATTAGTGTAGAAAGACTGTAAGTGAGGACTATACTGCTTATGTTTACAATTGAGGCCGAATTTCTCGAGCGTCTTTTTGGTGAATCTGTTAATATCCTGACGGTTCCAGTACATACTTGTAAGAAAACTCTCTAATTGTGGTATAAGTCTTAAAATACGCATTTAGAGTTTCCAGAAATGATTTCAAACTTGTAATAAGCACTTGAAATAAAAGTAAGTAGGTTCTTACTACATATCCTGCCGTTTTCAATCACTGACATTACCCGTGGAAAGCAGGGAAATGACCAGAAAACTGATAATATTTACAACTCCGGCCACTTTAGCGTGCGTTTTCACTTGAATTTGCTTTCAAATGTTAAGAATTCATGTTTATACAGCTCAAAATTAGTGTAGAAAGACTGTAAGTAAGGACTATACTGCTTATGTTTACAATTGAGCCTGACTTTCTCTAGCGTCTTTTTGCTGAATCAGTTAATATCCTGATGGGTCCAGTACATACTTGTAAGAAACTCTCTAATTGTGGTATAACTCTTAAAATACGCATGTAGAGTTTCCAGAAATGATTTCAAACTTGTAATAAGCACTTGAAATAAAAGTAAGTAGGTTCTTACTACATACCCTGCCGTTTTCAATCACTGACATTACCCGTGGAAAGCAGGGAAATGACCAGAAAACTGATAATATTTACAACTCCGGCAACTTTACAAAGCGTTTTCACTTAAAATTGCTTTCAGATGTTAGGAATTCATGTTTATACAGCTCAAAATTAGTGTAGAAAGACTGTAAGTGAGGACTATACTGCTTATGTTTACAATTGAGCCTGAATTTCTCGAGCATCTTTTTGGTGAATCAGTTAATATCCTGACGGTTCAGGTAATACTTGTAAGAATACTGTCTAATTGCGGTATAAGTCTTAAAATACGCACTTAGAGTTTCCAGAAATGATTTCAAACTTGTAATAAGCACTTGAAATAAAAGTAAGTAGGTTCTTACTACATACCCTGCCGTTTTCAATCACTGACATTACCCGTGGAAAGCAGGGAAATGACCAGAAAACTGAAAATATTTACAACTCCGGGCACTTTAGGGAGTGTTTTCACTTGAATTTGCTTTCAAATAATAGGAATTCATGTTTCTACAGCTCAAAATTAGTGTAGAAAGACTGTAAGTGAGGACTATACTGCTTATGTTTACAATTGAGGCCGAATTTCTCGAGCATCTTATTGGTGAATCAGGTAATATCCTGACGGTTCCAGTACATACTTGTAAGAAACTCTCTAATTGTGGTATAACTCTTAAAATACGCATTTAGAGTTTCCAGAAATGATTTCAAACTTGTAATAAGCACTTGAAATAAAAGTAAGTAGGTTCTTACTACATACCCTGCCGTTTTCAATCACTGACATTACCCGTGGAAAGCAGGGAAATGACCAGAAAACTGATAATATTTACAACTCCGGCCACTTTAGCGTGCGTTTTCACTTGAATTTGCTTTCAAATGTTAAGAATTCATGTTTATACAGCTCAAAATTAGTGTAGAAAGACTGTAAGTAAGGACTATACTGCTTATGTTTACAATTGAGGGTGAATTTCTCTAGCGTCTTTTTGCTGAATCAGTTAATATCCTGATGGTTCCAGTACATACTTGTAAGAAACTCTCTAATTGTGGTATAACTCTTAAAATACGCATGTAGAGTTTCCAGAAATGATTTCAAACTTGTAATAAGCACTTGAAATAAAAGTAAGAAGGTTCTTACTACATACCCTGCCGTTTTCAATCACTGACATTACCCGTGGAAAGCAGGGAAATGACCAGAAAACTGATAATATTTACAACTCCGGCAACTTTACAAAGCGTTTTCACTTAAAATTGCTTTCAGATGTTAGGAATTCATGTTTATACAGCTCAAAATTAGTGTAGAAAGACTGTAAGTGAGGACTATACTGCTTATGTTTACAATTGAGGCTGAATTTCTCGAGCATCTTTTTGGTGAATCAGTTAATATCCTGACGGTTCCAGTAATACTTGTAAGAATACTGTCTAATTGCGGTACAAGTCTTAAAATACGCACTTAGAGTTTCCAGAAATGATTTCAAACTTGTAATAAGCACTTGAAATAAAAGTAAGTAGGTTCTTACTACATACCCTGCCGTTTTCAATCACTGACATTACCCGTGGAAAGCAGGGAAATGACCAGAAAACTGAAAATATTTACAACTCCGGGCACTTTAGGGAGTGTTTTCACTTGAATTTGCTTTCAAATACTAGGTATTCATGTTTCTACAGCTCAAAATTAGTGTAGAAAGACTGTAAGTGAGGACTATACTGCTTATGTTTACAATTGAGGCCGAATTTCTCGAGCGTCTTATTGCTGAATCAGTTAATATCCTGACGGTTCCAGTACATACTTGTAAGAAAACTCTCTAATTGTGGTATAAGTCTTAAAATACGCATTTAGAGTTTCCAGAAATGATTTCAAACTTGTAATAAGCACTTGAAATAAAAGTAAGTAGGTTCTTACTACATATCCTGCCATTTTCAATCACTGACATTACCCGTGGAAAGCAGGGAAATGACCAGAAAACTGATAATATTTACAACTCCGGCCACTTTAGCGAGCGTTTTCACTTGAATTTGCTTTCAAATGTTAGGAATTCATGTTTATACAGCTCAAAATTAGTGTAGAAAGACTGTAAGTGAGGACTATACTGCTTATGTTTACAATTGAGGCCGAATTTCTCGAGCGTCTTTTTGGTGAATCTGTTAATATCCTGACGGTTCCAGTACATACTTGTAAGAAAACTCTCTAATTGTGGTATAAGTCTTAAAATACGCATTTAGAGTTTCCAGAAATGATTTCAAACTTGTAATAAGCACTTGAAATAAAAGTAAGTAGGTTCTTACTACATACCCTGCCGTTTTCAATCACTGACATTACCCGTGGAAAGCAGGGAAATGACCAGAAAACTGATAATATTTACAACTCCGGCCACTTTAGCGTGCGTTTTCACTTGAATTTGCTTTCAAATGTTAAGAATTCATGTTTATACAGCTCAAAATTAGTGTAGAAAGACTGTAAGTAAGGACTATACTGCTTATGTTTACAATTGAGCCTGAATTTCTCTAGCGTCTTTTTGCTGAATCAGTTAATATCCTGATGGGTCCAGTACATACTTGTAAGAAACTCTCTAATTGTGGTATAACTCTTAAAATACGCATGTAGAGTTTCCAGAAATGATTTCAAACTTGTAATAAGCACTTGAAATAAAAGTAAGTAGGTTCTTACTACATACCCTGCCGTTTTCAATCACTGACATTACCCGTGGAAAGCAGGGAAATGACCAGAAAACTGATAATATTTACAACTCCGGCAACTTTACAAAGCGTTTTCACTTAAAATTGCTTTCAGATGTTAGGAATTCATGTTTATACAGCTCAAAATTAGTGTAGAAAGACTGTAAGTGAGGACTATACTGCTTATGTTTACAATTGAGGTTGAATTTCTCGAGCATCTTTTTGGTGAATCAGTTAATATCCTGACGGTTCCAGTAATACTTGTAAGAATACTGTCTAATTGCGGTATAAGTCTTAAAATACGCACTTAGAGTTTCCAGAAATGATTTCAAACTTGTAATAAGCACTTGAAATAAAAGTAAGTAGGTTCTTACTACATACCCTGCCGTTTTCAATCACTGACATTACCCGTGGAAAGCAGGGAAATGACCAGAAAACTGAAAATATTTACAACTCCGGGCACTTTAGGGAGTGTTTTCACTTGAATTTGCTTTCAAATACTAGGAATTCATGTTTCTACAGCTCAAAATTAGTGTAGAAAGACTGTAAGTGAGGACTATACTGCTTATGTTTACAATTGAGGCCGAATTTCTCGAGCGTCTTATTGGTGAATCAGGTAATATCCTGACGGTTCCAGTACATACTTGTAAGAAACTGTCTAATTGCGGTATAAGTCTTAAAATACGCATTTAGAGTTTCCAGAAATGATTTCAAACTTGTAATAAGCACTTGAAATAAAAGTAAGTAGGTTCTTACTACATACCCTGCCGTTTTCAATCACTGACATTACCCGTGGAAAGCAGGGAAATGACCAGAAAACTGATAATATTTACAACTCCGGCCACTTTAGCGTGCGTTTTCACTTGAATTTGCTTTCAAATGTTAAGAATTCATGTTTATACAGCTCAAAATTAGTGTAGAAAGACTGTAAGTAAGGACTATACTGCTTATGTTTACAATTGAGGGTGAATTTCTCTAGCGTCTTTTTGCTGAATCAGTTAATATCCTGATGGTTCCAGTACATACTTGTAAGAAACTCTCTAATTGTGGTATAACTCTTAAAATAGGCATGTAGAGTTTCCAGAAATGATTTCAAACTTGTAATAAGCACTTGAAATAAAAGTAAGTAGGTTCTTACTACATACCCTGCCGTTTTCAATCACTGACATTACCCGTGGAAAGCAGGGAAATGACCAGAAAACTGATAATATTTACAACTCCGGCAACTTTACAAAGCGTTTTCACTTAAAATTGCTTTCAGATGTTAGGAATTCATGTTTATACAGCTCAAAATTAGTGTAGAAAGACTGTAAGTGAGGACTATACTGCTTATGTTTACAATTGAGCCTGAATTTCTCGAGCATCTTTTTGGTGAATCAGTTAATATCCTGACGGTTCCAGTAATACTTGTAAGAATACTGTCTAATTGCGGTATAAGTCTTAAAATACGCACTTAGAGTTTCCAGAAATGATTTCAAACTTGTAATAAGCACTTGAAATAAAAGTAAGTAGGTTCTTACTACATACCCTGCCGTTTTCAATCACTGACATTACCCGTGGAAAGCAGGGAAATGACCAGAAAACTGAAAATATTTACAACTCCGGGCACTTTAGGGAGTGTTTTCACTTGAATTTGCTTTCAAATACTAGGAATTCATGTTTCTACAGCTCAAAATTAGTGTAGAAAGACTGTAAGTGAGGACTATACTGCTTATGTTTACAATTGAGGCCGAATTTCTCGAGCGTCTTATTGGTGAATCAGTTAATATCCTGACGGTTCCAGTACATACTTGTAAGAAAACTCTCTAATTGTGGTATAAGTCTTAAAATACGCATTTAGAGTTTCCAGAAATGATTTCAAACTTGTAATAAGCACTTGAAATAAAAGTAAGTAGGTTCTTACTACATACCCTGCCGTTTTCAATCACTGACATTACCCGTGGAAAGCAGGGAAATGACCAGAAAACTGATAATATTTACAACTCCGGCCACTTTAGCGTGCGTTTTCACTTGAATTTGCTTTCAAATGTTAAGAATTCATGTTTATACAGCTCAAAATTAGTGTAGAAAGACTGTAAGTAAGGACTATACTGCTTATGTTTACAATTGAGCCTGAATTTCTCTAGCGTCTTTTTGCTGAATCAGTTAATATCCTGATGGTTCCAGTACATACTTGTAAGAAACTCTCTAATTGTGGTATAACTCTTAAAATACGCATGTAGAGTTTCCAGAAATGATTTCAAACTTGTAATAAGCACTTGAAATAAAAGTAAGTAGGTTTTTACTACATACCCTGCCGTGTTCAATCACTGACATTACCCGTGGAAAGCAGGGAAATGACCAGAAAAATGATAATATTTACAACTCCGGCAACTTTACAGAGCGTTTTCACTTGAATTTGCTTTCAGATGTTAGGAATTCATGTTTATACAGCTCAAAATTAGTGTAGAAAGACTGTAAGTGAGGACTATACTGCTTATGTTTACAATTGAGGCTGAATTTCTCGAGCATCTTTTTGGTGAATCAGTTAATATCCTGACGGTTCCAGTAATACTTGTAAGAAAACTGTCTAATTGCGGTATAAGTCTTAATATACGCATTTAGAGTTTCCAGAAATGATTTCAAACTTGTAATAAGCACTTGAAATAAAAGTAAGTAGGTTCTTACTACATACCCTGCCATTTTCAATCACTGACATTACCCGTGGAAAGCAGGGAAATGACCAGAAAACTGATAATATTTACAACTCCGGCCACTTTAGCGTGCGTTTTCACTTGAATTTGCTTTCAAATGTTAAGAATTCATGTTTATACAGCTCAAAATTAGTGTAGAAAGACTGTAAGTAAGGACTATACTGCTTATGTTTACAATTGAGCCTGAATTTCTCTAGCGTCTTTTTGCTGAATCAGTTAATATCCTGATGGGTCCAGTACATACTTGTAAGAAACTCTCTAATTGTGGTATAACTCTTAAAACACGCATGTAGAGTTTCCAGAAATGATTTCAAACTTGTAATAAGCACTTGAAATAAAAGTAAGTAGGTTCTTACTACATACCCTGCCGTTTTCAATCACTGACATTACCCGTGGAAAGCAGGGAAATGACCAGAAAACTGATAATATTTACAACTCCGGCAACTTTACAAAGCGTTTTCACTTAAAATTGCTTTCAGATGTTAGGAATTCATGTTTATACAGCTCAAAATTAGTGTAGAAAGACTGTAAGTGAGGACTATACTGCTTATGTTTACAATTGAGGCCGAATTTCTCGAGTGTCTTTTTGGTGAATCTGTTAATATCCTGACGATTCCAGTACATACTTGTAAGAAAACGCTCTAATTGTGGTATAAGTCTTAAAATACGCATTTAGAGTTTCCAGAAATGATTTCAAACTTGTAATAAGCACTTGAAATAAAAGTAAGTAGGTTTTTACTACATACCCTGCCGTGTTCAATCACTGACATTACCCGTGGAAAGCAGGGAAATGACCAGAAAAATGATAATATTTACAACTCCGGCAACTTTACAGAGCGTTTTCACTTGAATTTGCTTTCAGATGTTAGGAATTCATGTTTATACAGCTCAAAATTAGTGTAGAAAGACTGTAAGTGAGGACTATACTGCTTATGTTTACAATTGAGGCTGAATTTCTCGAGCATCTTTTTGGTGAATCAGTTAATATCCTGACGGTTCCAGTAATACTTGTAAGAATACTGTCTAATTGCGGTATAAGTCTTAAAATACGCACTTAGAGTTTCCAGAAATGATTTCAAACTTGTAATAAGCACTTGAAATAAAAGTAAGTAGGTTCTTACTACATACCCTGCCGTTTTCAATCACTGACATTACCCGTGGAAAGCAGGGAAATGACCAGAAAACTGAAAATATTTACAACTCCGGGCACTTTAGGGAGTGTTTTCACTTGAATTTGCTTTCAAATAATAGGAATTCATGTTTCTACAGCTCAAAATTAGTGTAGAAAGACTGTAAGTGAGGACTATACTGCTTATGTTTACAATTGAGGCCGAATTTCTCGAGCATCTTATTGGTGAATCAGGTAATATCCTGACGGTTCCAGTACATACTTGTAAGAAACTCTCTAATTGTGGTATAACTCTTAAAATACGCATTTAGAGTTTCCAGAAATGATTTCAAACTTGTAATAAGCACTTGAAATAAAAGTAAGTAGGTTCTTACTACATACCCTGCCGTTTTCAATCACTGACATTACCCGTGGAAAGCAGGGAAATGACCAGAAAACTGATAATATTTACAACTCCGGCCACTTTAGCGTGCGTTTTCACTTGAATTTGCTTTCAAATGTTAAGAATTCATGTTTATACAGCTCAAAATTAGTGTAGAAAGACTGTAAGTAAGGACTATACTGCTTATGTTTACAATTGAGGGTGAATTTCTCTAGCGTCTTTTTGCTGAATCAGTTAATATCCTGATGGTTCCAGTACATACTTGTAAGAAACTCTCTAATTGTGGTATAACTCTTAAAATACGCATGTAGAGTTTTAAGAAATGATTTCAAACTTGTAATAAGCACTTGAAATAAAAGTAAGAAGGTTCTTACTACATACCCTGCCGTTTTCAATCACTGACATTACCCGTGGAAAGCAGGGAAATGACCAGAAAACTGATAATATTTACAACTCCGGCAACTTTACAAAGCGTTTTCACTTAAAATTGCTTTCAGATGTTAGGAATTCATGTTTATACAGCTCAAAATTAGTGTAGAAAGACTGTAAGTGAGGACTATACTGCTTATGTTTACAATTGAGGCTGAATTTCTCGAGCATCTTTTTGGTGAATCAGTTAATATCCTGACGGTTCCAGTAATACTTGTAAGAATACTGTCTAATTGCGGTACAAGTCTTAAAATACGCACTTAGAGTTTCCAGAAATGATTTCAAACTTGTAATAAGCACTTGAAATAAAAGTAAGTAGGTTCTTACTACATACCCTGCCGTTTTCAATCACTGACATTACCCGTGGAAAGCAGGGAAATGACCAGAAAACTGAAAATATTTACAACTCCGGGCACTTTAGGGAGTGTTTTCACTTGAATTTGCTTTCAAATACTAGGAATTCATGTTTCTACAGCTCAAAATTAGTGTAGAAAGACTGTAAGTGAGGACTATACTGCTTATGTTTACAATTGAGGCCGAATTTCTCGAGCGTCTTATTGCTGAATCAGTTAATATCCTGACGGTTCCAGTACATACTTGTAAGAAAACTCTCTAATTGTGGTATAAGTCTTAAAATACGCATTTAGAGTTTCCAGAAATGATTTCAAACTTGTAATAAGCACTTGAAATAAAAGTAAGTAGGTTCTTACTACATATCCTGCCATTTTCAATCACTGACATTACCCGTGGAAAGCAGGGAAATGACCAGAAAACTGATAATATTTACAACTCCGGCCACTTTAGCGAGCGTTTTCACTTGAATTTGCTTTCAAATGTTAGGAATTCATGTTTATACAGCTCAAAATTAGTGTAGAAAGACTGTAAGTGAGGACTATACTGCTTATGTTTACAATTGAGGCCGAATTTCTCGAGCGTCTTTTTGGTGAATCTGTTAATATCCTGACGGTTCCAGTACATACTTGTAAGAAAACTCTCTAATTGTGGTATAAGTCTTAAAATACGCATTTAGAGTTTCCAGAAATGATTTCAAACTTGTAATAAGCACTTGAAATAAAAGTAAGTAGGTTCTTACTACATACCCTGCCGTTTTCAATCACTGACATTACCCGTGGAAAGCAGGGAAATGACCAGAAAACTGATAATATTTACAACTCCGGCCACTTTAGCGTGCGTTTTCACTTGAATTTGCTTTCAAATGTTAAGAATTCATGTTTATACAGCTCAAAATTAGTGTAGAAAGACTGTAAGTAAGGACTATACTGCTTATGTTTACAATTGAGCCTGAATTTCTCTAGCGTCTTTTTGCTGAATCAGTTAATATCCTGATGGGTCCAGTACATACTTGTAAGAAACTCTCTAATTGTGGTATAACTCTTAAAATACGCATGTAGAGTTTCCAGAAATGATTTCAAACTTGTAATAAGCACTTGAAATAAAAGTAAGTAGGTTCTTACTACATACCCTGCCGTTTTCAATCACTGACATTACCCGTGGAAAGCAGGGAAATGACCAGAAAACTGATAATATTTACAACTCCGGCAACTTTACAAAGCGTTTTCACTTAAAATTGCTTTCAGATGTTAGGAATTCATGTTTATACAGCTCAAAATTAGTGTAGAAAGACTGTAAGTGAGGACTATACTGCTTATGTTTACAATTGAGGTTGAATTTCTCGAGCATCTTTTTGGTGAATCAGTTAATATCCTGACGGTTCCAGTAATACTTGTAAGAATACTGTCTAATTGCGGTATAAGTCTTAAAATACGCACTTAGTGTTTCCAGAAATGATTTCAAACTTGTAATAAGCACTTGAAATAAAAGTAAGTAGGTTCTTACTACATACCCTGCCGTTTTCAATCACTGACATTACCCGTGGAAAGCAGGGAAATGACCAGAAAACTGAAAATATTTACAACTCCGGGCACTTTAGGGAGTGTTTTCACTTGAATTTGCTTTCAAATACTAGGAATTCATGTTTCTACAGCTCAAAATTAGTGTAGAAAGACTGTAAGTGAGGACTATACTGCTTATGTTTACAATTGAGGCCGAATTTCTCGAGCGTCTTATTGGTGAATCAGGTAATATCCTGACGGTTCCAGTACATACTTGTAAGAAACTGTCTAATTGCGGTATAAGTCTTAAAATACGCATTTAGAGTTTCCAGAAATGATTTCAAACTTGTAATAAGCACTTGAAATAAAAGTAAGTAGGTTCTTACTACATACCCTGCCGTTTTCAATCACTGACATTACCCGTGGAAAGCAGGGAAATGACCAGAAAACTGATAATATTTACAACTCCGGCCACTTTAGCGTGCGTTTTCACTTGAATTTGCTTTCAAATGTTAAGAATTCATGTTTATACAGCTCAAAATTAGTGTAGAAAGACTGTAAGTAAGGACTATACTGCTTATGTTTACAATTGAGCCTGAATTTCTCTAGCGTCTTTTTGCTGAATCAGTTAATATCCTGATGGTTCCAGTACATACTTGTAAGAAACTCTCTAATTGTGGTATAACTCTTAAAATACGCATGTAGAGTTTCCAGAAATGATTTCAAACTTGTAATAAGCACTTGAAATAAAAGTAAGTAGGTTTTTACTACATACCCTGCCGTGTTCAATCACTGACATTACCCGTGGAAAGCAGGGAAATGACCAGAAAAATGATAATATTTACAACTCCGGCAACTTTACAGAGCGTTTTCACTTGAATTTGCTTTCAGATGTTAGGAATTCATGTTTATACAGCTCAAAATTAGTGTAGAAAGACTGTAAGTGAGGACTATACTGCTTATGTTTACAATTGAGGCTGAATTTCTCGAGCATCTTTTTGGTGAATCAGTTAATATCCTGACGGTTCCAGTAATACTTGTAAGAATACTGTCTAATTGCGGTACAAGTCTTAAAATACGCACTTAGAGTTTCCAGAAATGATTTCAAACTTGTAATAAGCACTTGAAATAAAAGTAAGTAGGTTCTTACTACATACCCTGCCGTTTTCAATCACTGACATTACCCGTGGAAAGCAGGGAAATGACCAGAAAACTGAAAATATTTACAACTCCGGGCACTTTAGGGAGTGTTTTCACTTGAATTTGCTTTCAAATACTAGGAATTCATGTTTCTACAGCTCAAAATTAGTGTAGAAAGACTGTAAGTGAGGACTATACTGCTTATGTTTACAATTGAGGCCGAATTTCTCGAGCGTCTTATTGCTGAATCAGTTAATATCCTGACGGTTCCAGTACATACTTGTAAGAAAACTCTCTAATTGTGGTATAAGTCTTAAAATACGCATTTAGAGTTTCCAGAAATGATTTCAAACTTGTAATAAGCACTTGAAATAAAAGTAAGTAGGTTCTTACTACATATCCTGCCATTTTCAATCACTGACATTACCCGTGGAAAGCAGGGAAATGACCAGAAAACTGATAATATTTACAACTCCGGCCACTTTAGCGAGCGTTTTCACTTGAATTTGCTTTCAAATGTTAGGAATTCATGTTTATACAGCTCAAAATTAGTGTAGAAAGACTGTAAGTGAGGACTATACTGCTTATGTTTACAATTGAGGCCGAATTTCTCGAGCGTCTTTTTGGTGAATCTGTTAATATCCTGACGGTTCCAGTACATACTTGTAAGAAAACTCTCTAATTGTGGTATAAGTCTTAAAATACGCATTTAGAGTTTCCAGAAATGATTTCAAACTTGTAATAAGCACTTGAAATAAAAGTAAGTAGGTTCTTACTACATACCCTGCCGTTTTCAATCACTGACATTACCCGTGGAAAGCAGGGAAATGACCAGAAAACTGATAATATTTACAACTCCGGCCACTTTAGCGTGCGTTTTCACTTGAATTTGCTTTCAAATGTTAAGAATTCATGTTTATACAGCTCAAAATTAGTGTAGAAAGACTGTAAGTAAGGACTATACTGCTTATGTTTACAATTGAGCCTGAATTTCTCTAGCGTCTTTTTGCTGAATCAGTTAATATCCTGATGGGTCCAGTACATACTTGTAAGAAACTCTCTAATTGTGGTATAACTCTTAAAATACGCATGTAGAGTTTCCAGAAATGATTTCAAACTTGTAATAAGCACTTGAAATAAAAGTAAGTAGGTTCTTACTACATACCCTGCCGTTTTCAATCACTGACATTACCCGTGGAAAGCAGGGAAATGACCAGAAAACTGATAATATTTACAACTCCGGCAACTTTACAAAGCGTTTTCACTTAAAATTGCTTTCAGATGTTAGGAATTCATGTTTATACAGCTCAAAATTAGTGTAGAAAGACTGTAAGTGAGGACTATACTGCTTATGTTTACAATTGAGGTTGAATTTCTCGAGCATCTTTTTGGTGAATCAGTTAATATCCTGACGGTTCCAGTAATACTTGTAAGAATACTGTCTAATTGCGGTATAAGTCTTAAAATACGCACTTAGTGTTTCCAGAAATGATTTCAAACTTGTAATAAGCACTTGAAATAAAAGTAAGTAGGTTCTTACTACATACCCTGCCGTTTTCAATCACTGACATTACCCGTGGAAAGCAGGGAAATGACCAGAAAACTGAAAATATTTACAACTCCGGGCACTTTAGGGAGTGTTTTCACTTGAATTTGCTTTCAAATACTAGGAATTCATGTTTCTACAGCTCAAAATTAGTGTAGAAAGACTGTAAGTGAGGACTATACTGCTTATGTTTACAATTGAGGCCGAATTTCTCGAGCGTCTTATTGGTGAATCAGGTAATATCCTGACGGTTCCAGTACATACTTGTAAGAAACTGTCTAATTGCGGTATAAGTCTTAAAATACGCATTTAGAGTTTCCAGAAATGATTTCAAACTTGTAATAAGCACTTGAAATAAAAGTAAGTAGGTTCTTACTACATACCCTGCCGTTTTCAATCACTGACATTACCCGTGGAAAGCAGGGAAATGACCAGAAAACTGATAATATTTACAACTCCGGCCACTTTAGCGTGCGTTTTCACTTGAATTTGCTTTCAAATGTTAAGAATTCATGTTTATACAGCTCAAAATTAGTGTAGAAAGACTGTAAGTAAGGACTATACTGCTTATGTTTACAATTGAGGGTGAATTTCTCTAGCGTCTTTTTGCTGAATCAGTTAATATCCTGATGGTTCCAGTACATACTTGTAAGAAACTCTCTAATTGTGGTATAACTCTTAAAATAGGCATGTAGAGTTTCCAGAAATGATTTCAAACTTGTAATAAGCACTTGAAATAAAAGTAAGTAGGTTCTTACTACATACCCTGCCGTTTTCAATCACTGACATTACCCGTGGAAAGCAGGGAAATGACCAGAAAACTGATAATATTTACAACTCCGGCAACTTTACAAAGCGTTTTCACTTAAAATTGCTTTCAGATGTTAGGAATTCATGTTTATACAGCTCAAAATTAGTGTAGAAAGACTGTAAGTGAGGACTATACTGCTTATGTTTACAATTGAGCCTGAATTTCTCGAGCATCTTTTTGGTGAATCAGTTAATATCCTGACGGTTCCAGTAATACTTGTAAGAATACTGTCTAATTGCGGTATAAGTCTTAAAATACGCACTTAGAGTTTCCAGAAATGATTTCAAACTTGTAATAAGCACTTGAAATAAAAGTAAGTAGGTTCTTACTACATACCCTGCCGTTTTCAATCACTGACATTACCCGTGGAAAGCAGGGAAATGACCAGAAAACTGAAAATATTTACAACTCCGGGCACTTTAGGGAGTGTTTTCACTTGAATTTGCTTTCAAATACTAGGAATTCATGTTTCTACAGCTCAAAATTAGTGTAGAAAGACTGTAAGTGAGGACTATACTGCTTATGTTTACAATTGAGGCCGAATTTCTCGAGCGTCTTATTGGTGAATCAGGTAATATCCTGACGGTTCCAGTACATACTTGTAAGAAACTGTCTAATTGCGGTATAAGTCTTAAAATACGCATTTAGAGTTTCCAGAAATGATTTCAAACTTGTAATAAGCACTTGAAATAAAAGTAAGTAGGTTCTTACTACATACCCTGCCGTTTTCAATCACTGACATTACCCGTGGAAAGCAGGGAAATGACCAGAAAACTGATAATATTTACAACTCCGGCCACTTTAGCGTGCGTTTTCACTTGAATTTGCTTTCAAATGTTAAGAATTCATGTTTATACAGCTCAAAATTAGTGTAGAAAGACTGTAAGTAAGGACTATACTGCTTATGTTTACAATTGAGGGTGAATTTCTCTAGCGTCTTTTTGCTGAATCAGTTAATATCCTGATGGTTCCAGTACATACTTGTAAGAAACTCTCTAATTGTGGTATAACTCTTAAAATAGGCATGTAGAGTTTCCAGAAATGATTTCAAACTTGTAATAAGCACTTGAAATAAAAGTAAGTAGGTTCTTACTACATACCCTGCCGTTTTCAATCACTGACATTACCCGTGGAAAGCAGGGAAATGACCAGAAAACTGATAATATTTACAACTCCGGCAACTTTACAAAGCGTTTTCACTTAAAATTGCTTTCAGATGTTAGGAATTCATGTTTATACAGCTCAAAATTAGTGTAGAAAGACTGTAAGTGAGGACTATACTGCTTATGTTTACAATTGAGCCTGAATTTCTCGAGCATCTTTTTGGTGAATCAGTTAATATCCTGACGGTTCCAGTAATACTTGTAAGAATACTGTCTAATTGCGGTATAAGTCTTAAAATACGCACTTAGAGTTTCCAGAAATGATTTCAAACTTGTAATAAGCACTTGAAATAAAAGTAAGTAGGTTCTTACTACATACCCTGCCGTTTTCAATCACTGACATTACCCGTGGAAAGCAGGGAAATGACCAGAAAACTGAAAATATTTACAACTCCGGGCACTTTAGGGAGTGTTTTCACTTGAATTTGCTTTCAAATACTAGGAATTCATGTTTCTACAGCTCAAAATTAGTGTAGAAAGACTGTAAGTGAGGACTATACTGCTTATGTTTACAATTGAGGCCGAATTTCTCGAGCGTCTTATTGGTGAATCAGTTAATATCCTGACGGTTCCAGTACATACTTGTAAGAAAACTCTCTAATTGTGGTATAAGTCTTAAAATACGCATTTAGAGTTTCCAGAAATGATTTCAAACTTGTAATAAGCACTTGAAATAAAAGTAAGTAGGTTCTTACTACATACCCTGCCGTTTTCAATCACTGACATTACCCGTGGAAAGCAGGGAAATGACCAGAAAACTGATAATATTTACAACTCCGGCCACTTTAGCGTGCGTTTTCACTTGAATTTGCTTTCAAATGTTAAGAATTCATGTTTATACAGCTCAAAATTAGTGTAGAAAGACTGTAAGTAAGGACTATACTGCTTATGTTTACAATTGAGCCTGAATTTCTCTAGCGTCTTTTTGCTGAATCAGTTAATATCCTGATGGTTCCAGTACATACTTGTAAGAAACTCTCTAATTGTGGTATAACTCTTAAAATACGCATGTAGAGTTTCCAGAAATGATTTCAAACTTGTAATAAGCACTTGAAATAAAAGTAAGTAGGTTTTTACTACATACCCTGCCGTGTTCAATCACTGACATTACCCGTGGAAAGCAGGGAAATGACCAGAAAAATGATAATATTTACAACTCCGGCAACTTTACAGAGCGTTTTCACTTGAATTTGCTTTCAGATGTTAGGAATTCATGTTTATACAGCTCAAAATTAGTGTAGAAAGACTGTAAGTGAGGACTATACTGCTTATGTTTACAATTGAGGCTGAATTTCTCGAGCATCTTTTTGGTGAATCAGTTAATATCCTGACGGTTCCAGTAATACTTGTAAGAAAACTGTCTAATTGCGGTATAAGTCTTAAAATACGCATTTAGAGTTTCCAGAAATGATTTCAAACTTGTAATAAGCACTTGAAATAAAAGTAAGTAGGTTCTTACTACATACCCTGCCGTTTTCAATCACTGACATTACCCGTGGAAAGCAGGGAAATGACCAGAAAACTGATAATATTTACAACTCCGGCCACTTTAGCGTGCGTTTTCACTTGAATTTGCTTTCAAATGTTAAGAATTCATGTTTATACAGCTCAAAATTAGTGTAGAAAGACTGTAAGTAAGGACTATACTGCTTATGTTTACAATTGAGCCTGAATTTCTCTAGCGTCTTTTTGCTGAATCAGTTAATATCCTGATGGGTCCAGTACATACTTGTAAGAAACTCTCTAATTGTGGTATAACTCTTAAAATACGCATGTAGAGTTTCCAGAAATGATTTCAAACTTGTAATAAGCACTTGAAATAAAAGTAAGTAGGTTCTTACTACATACCCTGCCGTTTTCAATCACTGACATTACCCGTGGAAAGCAGGGAAATGACCAGAAAACTGATAATATTTACAACTCCGGCAACTTTACAAAGCGTTTTCACTTATAATTGCTTTCAGATGTTAGGAATTCATGTTTATACAGCTCAAAATTAGTGTAGAAAGACTGTAAGTGAGGACTATACTGCTTATGTTTACAATTGAGGCTGAATTTCTCGAGCATCTTTTTGGTGAATCAGTTAATATCCTGACGGTTCCAGTAATACTTGTAAGAATACTGTCTAATTGCGGTATAAGTCTTAAAATACGCACATAGAGTTTCCAGAAATGATTTCAAACTTGTAATAAGCCCTTGAAATAAAAGTAAGTAGGTTCTTACTACATACCCTGCCGTTTTCAATCACTGACATTACCCGTGGAAAGCAGGGAAATGACCAGAAAACTGAAAATATTTACAACTCAGGGCACTTTAGGGAGTGTTTTCACTTGAATTTGCTTTCAAATACTAGGAATTCATGTTTCTACACCTCAAAATTAGTGTAGAAAGACTGTAAGTGAGGACTATACTGCTTATGTTTACAATTGAGGCCGAATTTCTCGAGCGTCTTATTGGTGAATCAGTTAATATCCTGACGGTTCCAGTACATACTTGTAAGAAAACTCTCTAATTGTGGTATAAGTCTTAAAATACGCATTTAGAGTTTCCAGAAATGATTTCAAACTTGTAATAAGCACTTGAAATAAAAGTAAGTAGGTTCTTACTACATATCCTGCCGTTTTCAATCACTGACATTACCCGTGGAAAGCAGGGAAATGACCAGAAAACTGATAATATTTACAACTCCGGCCACTTTAGCGTGCGTTTTCACTTGAATTTGCTTTCAAATGTTAAGAATTCATGTTTATACAGCTCAAAATTAGTGTAGAAAGACTGTAAGTAAGGACTATACTGCTTATGTTTACAATTGAGCCTGAATTTCTCTAGCGTCTTTTGCTGAATCAGTTAATATCCTGATGGTTCCAGTACATACTTGTAAGAAACTCTCTAATTGTGGTATAACTCTTAAAATACGCATGTAGAGTTTCCAGAAATGATTTCAAACTTGTAATAAGCCCTTGAAATAAAAGTAAGTAGGTTCTTACTACATACCCTGCCGTTTTCAATCACTGACATTACCCGTGGAAAGCAGGGAAATGACCAGAAAACTGAAAATATTTACAACTCAGGGCACTTTAGGGAGTGTTTTCACTTGAATTTGCTTTCAAATACTAGGAATTCATGTTTCTACAGCTCAAAATTAGTGTAGAAAGACTGTAAGTGAGGACTATACTGCTTATGTTTACAATTGAGGCCGAATTTCTCGAGCGTCTTATTGGTGAATCAGTTAATATCCTGACGGTTCCAGTACATACTTGTAAGAAAACTCTCTAATTGTGGTATAAGTCTTAAAATACGCATTTAGAGTTTCCAGAAATGATTTCAAACTTGTAATAAGCACTTGAAATAAAAGTAAGTAGGTTCTTACTACATATCCTGCCGTTTTCAATCACTGACATTACCCGTGGAAAGCAGGGAAATGACCAGAAAACTGATAATATTTACAACTCCGGCCACTTTAGCGTGCGTTTTCACTTGAATTTGCTTTCAAATGTTAAGAATTCATGTTTATACAGCTCAAAATTAGTGTAGAAAGACTGTAAGTAAGGACTATACTGCTTATGTTTACAATTGAGCCTGAATTTCTCTAGCGTCTTTTGCTGAATCAGTTAATATCCTGATGGTTCCAGTACATACTTGTAAGAAACTCTCTAATTGTGGTATAACTCTTAAAATACGCATGTAGAGTTTCCAGAAATGATTTCAAACTTGTAATAAGCACTTGAAATAAAAGTAAGTAGGTTCTTACTACATACCCTGCCGTTTTCAATCACTGACATTACCCGTGGAAAGCAGGGAAATGACCAGAAAACTGATAATATTTACAACTCCGGCAACTTTACAAAGCGTTTTCACTTAAAATTGCTTTCAGATGTTAGGAATTCATGTTTATACAGCTCAAAATTAGTGTAGAAAGACTGTAAGTGAGGACTATACTGCTTATGTTTACAATTGAGGCTGAATTTCTCGAGCATCTTTTTGGTGAATCAGTTAATATCCTGACGGTTCCAGTACATACTTGTAAGAAACTCTCTAATTGTGGTATAACTCTTAAAATACGCATGTAGAGTTTCCAGAAATGATTTCAAACTTGTAATAAGCACTTGAAATAAAAGTAAGTAGGTTCTTACTACATACCCTGCCGTTTTCAATCACTGACATTACCCGTGGAAAGCAGGGAAATGACCAGAAAACTGAAAATATTTACAACTCCGGGCACTTTAGGGAGTGTTTTCACTTGAATTTGCTTTCAAATACTAGGAATTCATGTTTCTACAGCTCAAAATTAGTGTAGAAAGACTGTAAGTGAGGACTATACTGCTTATGTTTACAATTGAGGCCGAATTTCTCGAGCGTCTTATTGGTGAATCAGTTAATATCCTGACGGTTCCAGTACATACTTGTAAGAAAACTCTCTAATTGTGGTATAAGTCTTAAAATACGCATTTAGAGTTTCCAGAAATGATTTCAAACTTGTAATAAGCACTTGAAATAAAAGTAAGTAGGTTCTTACTACATACCCTGCCGTTTTCAATCACTGACATTACCCGTGGAAAGCAGGGAAATGACCAGAAAACTGATAATATTTACAACTCCGGCCACTTTAGCGTGCGTTTTCACTTGAATTTGCTTTCAAATGTTAAGAATTCATGTTTATACAGCTCAAAATTAGTGTAGAAAGACTGTAAGTAAGGACTATACTGCTTATGTTTACAATTGAGCCTGAATTTCTCTAGCGTCTTTTTGCTGAATCAGTTAATATCCTGATGGTTCCAGTACATACTTGTAAGAAACTCTCTAATTGTGGTATAACTCTTAAAATACGCATGTAGAGTTTCCAGAAATGATTTCAAACTTGTAATAAGCACTTGAAATAAAAGTAAGTAGGTTTTTACTACATACCCTGCCGTGTTCAATCACTGACATTACCCGTGGAAAGCAGGGAAATGACCAGAAAAATGATAATATTTACAACTCCGGCAACTTTACAGAGCGTTTTCACTTGAATTTGCTTTCAGATGTTAGGAATTCATGTTTATACAGCTCAAAATTAGTGTAGAAAGACTGTAAGTGAGGACTATACTGCTTATGTTTACAATTGAGGCTGAATTTCTCGAGCATCTTTTTGGTGAATCAGTTAATATCCTGACGGTTCCAGTAATACTTGTAAGAAAACTGTCTAATTGCGGTATAAGTCTTAAAATACGCATTTAGAGTTTCCAGAAATGATTTCAAACTTGTAATAAGCACTTGAAATAAAAGTAAGTAGGTTCTTACTACATACCCTGCCGTTTTCAATCACTGACATTACCCGTGGAAAGCAGGGAAATGACCAGAAAACTGATAATATTTACAACTCCGGCCACTTTAGCGTGCGTTTTCACTTGAATTTGCTTTCAAATGTTAAGAATTCATGTTTATACAGCTCAAAATTAGTGTAGAAAGACTGTAAGTAAGGACTATACTGCTTATGTTTACAATTGAGCCTGAATTTCTCTAGCGTCTTTTTGCTGAATCAGTTAATATCCTGATGGGTCCAGTACATACTTGTAAGAAACTCTCTAATTGTGGTATAACTCTTAAAATACGCATGTAGAGTTTCCAGAAATGATTTCAAACTTGTAATAAGCACTTGAAATAAAAGTAAGTAGGTTCTTACTACATACCCTGCCGTTTTCAATCACTGACATTACCAGTGGAAAGCAGGGAAATGACCAGAAAACTGATAATATTTACAACTCCGGCAACTTTACAAAGCGTTTTCACTTAAAATTGCTTTCAGATGTTAGGAATTCATGTTTATACAGCTCAAAATTAGTGTAGAAAGACTGTAAGTGAGGACTATACTGCTTATGTTTACAATTGAGGCCGAATTTCTCGAGCGTCTTATTGGTGAATCAGTTAATATCCTGACGGTTCCAGTACATACTTGTAAGAAAACTCTCTAATTGTGGTATAAGTCTTAAAATACGCATTTAGAGTTTCCAGAAATGATTTCAAACTTGTAATAAGCACTTGAAATAAAAGTAAGTAGGTTCTTACTACATATCCTGCCGTTTTCAATCACTGACATTACCCGTGGAAAGCAGGGAAATGACCAGAAAACTGATAATATTTACAACTCCGGCCACTTTAGCGTGCGTTTTCACTTGAATTTGCTTTCAAATGTTAAGAATTCATGTTTATACAGCTCAAAATTAGTGTAGAAAGACTGTAAGTAAGGACTATACTGCTTATGTTTACAATTGAGCCTGAATTTCTCTAGCGTCTTTTGCTGAATCAGTTAATATCCTGATGGTTCCAGTACATACTTGTAAGAAACTCTCTAATTGTGGTATAACTCTTAAAATACGCATGTAGAGTTTCCAGAAATGATTTCAAACTTGTAATAAGCACTTGAAATAAAAGTAAGTAGGTTCTTACTACATACCCTGCCGTTTTCAATCACTGACATTACCCGTGGAAAGCAGGGAAATGACCAGAAAACTGATAATATTTACAACTCCGGCAACTTTACAAAGCGTTTTCACTTAAAATTGCTTTCAGATGTTAGGAATTCATGTTTATACAGCTCAAAATTAGTGTAGAAAGACTGTAAGTGAGGACTATACTGCTTATGTTTACAATTGAGGCTGAATTTCTCGAGCATCTTTTTGGTGAATCAGTTAATATCCTGACGGTTCCAGTACATACTTTTAAGAAACTCTCTAATTGTGGTATAACTCTTAAAATACGCACGTAGAGTTTCCAGAAATGATTTCAAACTTGTAATAAGCACTTGAAATAAAAGTAAGTAGGTTCTTACTACATACCCTGCCGTTTTCAATCACTGACATTACCCGTGGAAAGCAGGGAAATGACCAGAAAAATGATAATATTTACAACTCCGGCAACTTTACAGAGCGTTTTCACTTGAATTTGCTTTCAGATGTTAGGAATTCATGTTTATACAGCTCAAAATTAGTGTAGAAAGACTGTAAGTGAGGACTATACTGCTTATGTTTACAATAGAGGCTGAATTTCTCGAGCATCTTTTTGGTGAATCAGTTAATATCCTGACGGTTCCAGTAATACTTGTAAGAAAACTGTCTAATTGCGGTATAAGTCTTAAAATACGCATTTAGAGTTTCCAGAAATGATTTCAAACTTGTAATAAGCACTTGAAATAAAAGTAAGTAGGTTCTTACTACATACCCTGCCGTTTTCAATCACTGACATTACCCGTGGAAAGCAGGGAAATGACCAGAAAACTGATAATATTTACAACTCCGGCCACTTTAGCGTGCGTTTTCACTTGAATTTGCTTTCAAATGTTAAGAATTCATGTTTATACAGCTCAAAATTAGTGTAGAAAGACTGTAAGTAAGGACTATACTGCTTATGTTTACAATTGAGCCTGAATTTCTCTAGCGTCTTTTTGCTGAATCAGTTAATATCCTGATGGGTCCAGTACATACTTGTAAGAAACTCTCTAATTGTGGTATAAGTCTTAAAATACGCATGTAGAGTTTCCAGAAATGATTTCAAACTTGTAATAAGCACTTGAAATAAAAGTAAGTAGGTTCTTACTACATACCCTGCCGTTTTCAATCACTGACATTACCCGTGGAAAGCAGGGAAATGACCAGAAAACTGATAATATTTACAACTCCGGCAACTTTACAAAGCGTTTTCACTTAAAATTGCTTTCAGATGTTAGGAATTCATGTTTATACAGCTCAAAATTAGTGTAGAAAGACTGTAAGTGAGGACTATACTGCTTATGTTTACAATTGAGGCTGAATTTCTCGAGCATCTTTTTGGTGAATCAGTTAATATCCTGACGGTTCCAGTAATACTTGTAAGAAAACTGTCTAATTGCGGTATAAGTCTTAAAATACGCATTTAGAGTTTCCAGAAATGATTTCAAACTTGTAATAAGCACTTGAAATAAAAGTAAGTAGGTTCTTACTACATACCCTGCCGTTTTCAATCACTGACATTACCCGTGGAAAGCAGGGAAATGACCAGAAAACTGATAATATTTACAACTCCGGCCACTTTAGCGTGCGTTTTCACTTGAATTTGCTTTCAAATGTTAAGAATTCATGTTTATACAGCTCAAAATTAGTGTAGAAAGACTGTAAGTAAGGACTATACTGCTTATGTTTACAATTGAGCCTGAATTTCTCTAGCGTCTTTTTGCTGAATCAGTTAATATCCTGATGGGTCCAGTACATACTTGTAAGAAACTCTCTAATTGTGGTATAACTCTTAAAATACGCATGTAGAGTTTCCAGAAATGATTTCAAACTTGTAATAAGCACTTGAAATAAAAGTAAGTAGGTTCTTACTACATACCCTGCCGTTTTCAATCACTGACATTACCAGTGGAAAGCAGGGAAATGACCAGAAAACTGATAATATTTACAACTCCGGCAACTTTACAAAGCGTTTTCACTTAAAATTGCTTTCAGATGTTAGGAATTCATGTTTATACAGCTCAAAATTAGTGTAGAAAGACTGTAAGTGAGGACTATACTGCTTATGTTTACAATTGAGGCCGAATTTCTCGAGCGTCTTATTGGTGAATCAGTTAATATCCTGACGGTTCCAGTACATACTTGTAAGAAAACTCTCTAATTGTGGTATAAGTCTTAAAATACGCATTTAGAGTTTCCAGAAATGATTTCAAACTTGTAATAAGCACTTGAAATAAAAGTAAGTAGGTTCTTACTACATATCCTGCCGTTTTCAATCACTGACATTACCCGTGGAAAGCAGGGAAATGACCAGAAAACTGATAATATTTACAACTCCGGCCACTTTAGCGTGCGTTTTCACTTGAATTTGCTTTCAAATGTTAAGAATTCATGTTTATACAGCTCAAAATTAGTGTAGAAAGACTGTAAGTAAGGACTATACTGCTTATGTTTACAATTGAGCCTGAATTTCTCTAGCGTCTTTTTGCTGAATCAGTTAATATCCTGATGGGTCCAGTACATACTTGTAAGAAACTCTCTAATTGTGGTATAAGTCTTAAAATACGCATGTAGAGTTTCCAGAAATGATTTCAAACTTGTAATAAGCACTTGAAATAAAAGTAAGTAGGTTCTTACTACATACCCTGCCGTTTTCAATCACTGACATTACCCGTGGAAAGCAGGGAAATGACCAGAAAACTGATAATATTTACAACTCCGGCAACTTTACAAAGCGTTTTCACTTAAAATTGCTTTCAGATGTTAGGAATTCATGTTTATACAGCTCAAAATTAGTGTAGAAAGACTGTAAGTGAGGACTATACTGCTTATGTTTACAATTGAGCCTGAATTTCTCGAGCATCTTTTTGGTGAATCAGTTAATATCCTGACGGTTCCAGTAATACTTGTAAGAATACTGTCTAATTGCGGTATAAGTCTTAAAATACGCACATAGAGTTTCCAGAAATGATTTCAAACTTGTAATAAGCCCTTGAAATAAAAGTAAGTAGGTTCTTACTACATACCCTGCCGTTTTCAATCACTGACATTACCCGTGGAAAGCAGGGAAATGACCAGAAAACTGAAAATATTTACAACTCAGGGCACTTTAGGGAGTGTTTTCACTTGAATTTGCTTTCAAATACTAGGAATTCATGTTTCTACAGCTCAAAATTAGTGTAGAAAGACTGTAAGTGAGGACTATACTGCTTATGTTTACAATTGAGGCCGAATTTCTCGAGCGTCTTATTGGTGAATCAGTTAATATCCTGACGGTTCCAGTACATACTTGTAAGAAAACTCTCTAATTGTGGTATAAGTCTTAAAATACGCATTTAGAGTTTCCAGAAATGATTTCAAACTTGTAATAAGCACTTGAAATAAAAGTAAGTAGGTTCTTACTACATATCCTGCCGTTTTCAATCACTGACATTACCCGTGGAAAGCAGGGAAATGACCAGAAAACTGATAATATTTACAACTCCGGCCACTTTAGCGTGCGTTTTCACTTGAATTTGCTTTCAAATGTTAAGAATTCATGTTTATACAGCTCAAAATTAGTGTAGAAAGACTGTAAGTAAGGACTATACTGCTTATGTTTACAATTGAGCCTGAATTTCTCTAGCGTCTTTTGCTGAATCAGTTAATATCCTGATGGTTCCAGTACATACTTGTAAGAAACTCTCTAATTGTGGTATAACTCTTAAAATACGCATGTAGAGTTTCCAGAAATGATTTCAAACTTGTAATAAGCACTTGAAATAAAAGTAAGTAGGTTCTTACTACATACCCTGCCGTTTTCAATCACTGACATTACCCGTGGAAAGCAGGGAAATGACCAGAAAACTGATAATATTTACAACTCCGGCAACTTTACAAAGCGTTTTCACTTAAAATTGCTTTCAGATGTTAGGAATTCATGTTTATACAGCTCAAAATTAGTGTAGAAAGACTGTAAGTGAGGACTATACTGCTTATGTTTACAATTGAGGCTGAATTTCTCGAGCATCTTTTTGGTGAATCAGTTAATATCCTGACGGTTCCAGTACATACTTGTAAGAAACTCTCTAATTGTGGTATAACTCTTAAAATACGCATGTAGAGTTTCCAGAAATGATTTCAAACTTGTAATAAGCACTTGAAATAAAAGTAAGTAGGTTCTTACTACATACCCTGCCGTTTTCAATCACTGACATTACCCGTGGAAAGCAGGGAAATGACCAGAAAACTGAAAATATTTACAACTCCGGGCACTTTAGGGAGTGTTTTCACTTGAATTTGCTTTCAAATACTAGGAATTCATGTTTCTACAGCTCAAAATTAGTGTAGAAAGACTGTAAGTGAGGACTATACTGCTTATGTTTACAATTGAGGCCGAATTTCTCGAGCGTCTTATTGGTGAATCAGTTAATATCCTGACGGTTCCAGTACATACTTGTAAGAAAACTCTCTAATTGTGGTATAAGTCTTAAAATACGCATTTAGAGTTTCCAGAAATGATTTCAAACTTGTAATAAGCACTTGAAATAAAAGTAAGTAGGTTCTTACTACATACCCTGCCGTTTTCAATCACTGACATTACCCGTGGAAAGCAGGGAAATGACCAGAAAACTGATAATATTTACAACTCCGGCCACTTTAGCGTGCGTTTTCACTTGAATTTGCTTTCAAATGTTAAGAATTCATGTTTATACAGCTCAAAATTAGTGTAGAAAGACTGTAAGTAAGGACTATACTGCTTATGTTTACAATTGAGCCTGAATTTCTCTAGCGTCTTTTTGCTGAATCAGTTAATATCCTGATGGTTCCAGTACATACTTGTAAGAAACTCTCTAATTGTGGTATAACTCTTAAAATACGCATGCAGAGTTTCCAGAAATGATTTCAAACTTGTAATAAGCACTTGAAATAAAAGTAAGTAGGTTTTTACTACATACCCTGCCGTGTTCAATCACTGACATTACCCGTGGAAAGCAGGGAAATGACCAGAAAAATGATAATATTTACAACTCCGGCAACTTTACAGAGCGTTTTCACTTGAATTTGCTTTCAGATGTTAGGAATTCATGTTTATACAGCTCAAAATTAGTGTAGAAAGACTGTAAGTGAGGACTATACTGCTTATGTTTACAATTGAGGCTGAATTTCTCGAGCATCTTTTTGGTGAATCAGTTAATATCCTGACGGTTCCAGTAATACTTGTAAGAAAACTGTCTAATTGCGGTATAAGTCTTAAAATACGCATTTAGAGTTTCCAGAAATGATTTCAAACTTGTAATAAGCACTTGAAATAAAAGTAAGTAGGTTCTTACTACATACCCTGCCGTTTTCAATCACTGACATTACCCGTGGAAAGCAGGGAAATGACCAGAAAACTGATAATATTTACAACTCCGGCCACTTTAGCGTGCGTTTTCACTTGAATTTGCTTTCAAATTTTAAGAATTCATGTTTATACAGCTCAAAATTAGTGTAGAAAGACTGTAAGTAAGGACTATACTGCTTATGTTTACAATTGAGCCTGAATTTCTCTAGCGTCTTTTTGCTGAATCAGTTAATATCCTGATGGGTCCAGTACATACTTGTAAGAAACTCTCTAATTGTGGTATAACTCTTAAAATACGCATGTAGAGTTTCCAGAAATGATTTCAAACTTGTAATAAGCACTTGAAATAAAAGTAAGTAGGTTCTTACTACATACCCTGCCGTTTTCAATCACTGACATTACCCGTGGAAAGCAGGGAAATGACCAGAAAACTGATAATATTTACAACTCCGGCAACTTTACAAAGCGTTTTCACTTAAAATTGCTTTCAGATGTTAGGAATTCATGTTTATACAGCTCAAAATTAGTGTAGAAAGACTGTAAGTGAGGACTATACTGCTTATGTTTACAATTGAGGCCGAATTTCTCGAGCGTCTTATTGGTGAATCAGTTAATATCCTGACGGTTCCAGTACATACTTGTAAGAAAACTCTCTAATTGTGGTATAAGTCTTAAAATACGCATTTAGAGTTTCCAGAAATGATTTCAAACTTGTAATAAGCACTTGAAATAAAAGTAAGTAGGTTCTTACTACATATCCTGCCGTTTTCAATCACTGACATTACCCGTGGAAAGCAGGGAAATGACCAGAAAACTGATAATATTTACAACTCCGGCCACTTTAGCGTGCGTTTTCACTTGAATTTGCTTTCAAATGTTAAGAATTCATGTTTATACAGCTCAAAATTAGTGTAGAAAGACTGTAAGTAAGGACTATACTGCTTATGTTTACAATTGAGCCTGAATTTCTCTAGCGTCTTTTGCTGAATCAGTTAATATCCTGATGGTTCCAGTACATACTTGTAAGAAACTCTCTAATTGTGGTATAACTCTTAAAATACGCATGTAGAGTTTCCAGAAATGATTTCAAACTTGTAATAAGCACTTGAAATAAAAGTAAGTAGGTTCTTACTACATACCCTGCCGTTTTCAATCACTGACATTACCCGTGGAAAGCAGGGAAATGACCAGAAAACTGATAATATTTACAACTCCGGCAACTTTACAAAGCGTTTTCACTTAAAATTGCTTTCAGATGTTAGGAATTCATGTTTATACAGCTCAAAATTAGTGTAGAAAGACTGTAAGTGAGGACTATACTGCTTATGTTTACAATTGAGGCTGAATTTCTCGAGCATCTTTTTGGTGAATCAGTTAATATCCTGACGGTTCCAGTACATACTTGTAAGAAACTCTCTAATTGTGGTATAACTCTTAAAATACGCACGTAGAGTTTCCAGAAATGATTTCAAACTTGTAATAAGCACTTGAAATAAAAGTAAGTAGGTTCTTACTACATACCCTGCCGTTTTCAATCACTGACATTACCCGTGGAAAGCAGGGAAATGACCAGAAAACTGAAAATATTTACAACTCCGGGCACTTTAGGGAGTGTTTTCACTTGAATTTGCTTTCAAATACTAGGAATTCATGTTTCTACAGCTCAAAATTAGTGTAGAAAGACTGTAAGTGAGGACTATACTGCTTATGTTTACAATTGAGGCCGAATTTCTCGAGCGTCTTATTGGTGAATCAGTTAATATCCTGACGGTTCCAGTACATACTTGTAAGAAAACTCTCTAATTGTGGTATAAGTCTTAAAATACGCATTTAGAGTTTCCAGAAATGATTTCAAACTTGTAATAAGCACTTGAAATAAAAGTAAGTAGGTTCTTACTACATACCCTGCCGTTTTCAATCACTGACATTACCCGTGGAAAGCAGGGAAATGACCAGAAAACTGATAATATTTACAACTCCGGCCACTTTAGCGTGCGTTTTCACTTGAATTTGCTTTCAAATGTTAAGAATTCATGTTTATACAGCTCAAAATTAGTGTAGAAAGACTGTAAGTAAGGACTATACTGCTTATGTTTACAATTGAGCCTGAATTTCTCTAGCGTCTTTTTGCTGAATCAGTTAATATCCTGATGGTTCCAGTACATACTTGTAAGAAACTCTCTAATTGTGGTATAACTCTTAAAATACGCATGTAGAGTTTCCAGAAATGATTTCAAACTTGTAATAAGCACTTGAAATAAAAGTAAGTAGATTTTTACTACATACCCTGCCGTGTTCAATCACTGACATTACCCGTGGAAAGCAGGGAAATGACCAGAAAAATGATAATATTTACAACTCCGGCAACTTTACAGAGCGTTTACACTTGAATTTGCTTTCAGATGTTAGGAATTCATGTTTCTACAGCTCAAAATTAGTGTAGAAAGACTGTAAGTGAGGACTATACTGCTTATGTTTACAATTGAGGCTGAATTTCTCGAGCATCTTTTTGGTGAATCAGTTAATATCCTGACGGTTCCAGTAATACTTGTAAGAAAACTGTCTAATTGCGGTATAAGAATTAAAATACGCATTTAGAGTTTCCAGAAATGATTTCAAACTTGTAATAAGCACTTGAAATAAAAGTAAGTAGGTTCTTACTACATACCCTGCCGTTTTCAATCACTGACATTACCGGTGGAAAGCAGGGAAATGACCAGAAAACTGATAATATTTACAACTCCGGCCACTTTAGCGTGCGTTTTCACTTGAATTTGCTTTCAAATGTTAAGAATTCATGTTTATACAGCTCAAAATTAGTGTAGAAAGACTGTAAGTAAGGACTATACTGCTTATGTTTACAATTGAGCCTGAATTTCTCTAGCGTCTTTTTGCTGAATCAGTTAATATCCTGATGGGTCCAGTACATACTTGTAAGAAACTCTCTAATTGTGGTATAACTCTTAAAATACGCATGTTGAGTTTCCAGAAATGATTTCAAACTTGTAATAAGCACTTGAAATAAAAGTAAGTAGGTTCTTACTACATACCCTGCCGTTTTCAATCACTGACATTACCCGTGGAAAGCAGGGAAATGACCAGAAAACTGATAATATTTACAACTCCGGCAACTTTACAAAGCGTTTTCACTTAAAATTGCTTTCAGATGTTAGGAATTCATGTTTATACAGCTCAAAATTAGTGTAGAAAGACTGTAAGTGAGGACTATACTGCTTATGTTTACAATTGAGGCTGAATTTCTCGAGCATCTTTTTGGTGAATCAGTTAATATCCTGACGGTTCCAGTAATACTTGTAAGAATACTGTCTAATTGCGGTATAAGTCTTAAAATACGCACATAGAGTTTCCAGAAATGATTTCAAACTTGTAATAAGCACTTGAAATAAAAGTAAGTAGGTTCTTACTACATACCCTGCCGTTTTCAATCACTGACATTACCCGTGGAAAGCAGGGAAATGACCAGAAAACTGAAAATATTTACAACTCCGGGCACTTTAGGGAGTGTTTTCACTTGAATTTGCTTTCAAATTCTAGGAATTCATGTTTCTACAGCTCAAAATTAGTGTAGAAAGACTGTAAGTGAGGACTATACTGCTTATGTTTACAATTGAGGCCGAATTTCTCGAGCGTCTTATTGGTGAATCAGTTAATATCCTGACGGTTCCAGTACATACTTGTAAGAAAACTCTCTAATTGTGGTATAAGTCTTAAAATACGCATTTAGAGTTTCCAGAAATGATTTCAAACTTGTAATAAGCACTTGAAATAAAAGTAAGTAGGTTCTTACTACATACCCTGCCGTTTTCAATCACTGACATTACCCGTGGAAAGCAGGGAAATGACCAGAAAACTGATAATATTTACAACTCCGGCCACTTTAGCGTGCGTTTTCACTTGAATTTGCTTTCAAATGTTAAGAATTCATGTTTATACAGCTCAAAATTAGTGTAGAAAGACTGTAAGTAAGGACTATACTGCTTATGTTTACAATTGAGCCTGAATTTCTCTAGCGTCTTTTTGCTGAATCAGTTAATATCCTGATGGTTCCAGTACATACTTGTAAGAAACTCTCTAATTGTGGAATAACTCTTAAAATACGCATGTAGAGTTTCCAGAAATGATTTCAAACTTGTAATAAGCACTTGAAATAAAAGTAAGTAGGTTTTTACTACATACCCTGCCGTGTTCAATCACTGACATTACCCGTGGAAAGCAGGGAAATGACCAGAAAAATGATAATATTTACAACTCCGGCAACTTTACAGAGCGTTTTCACTAGAATTTGCTTTCAGATGTTAGGAATTCATGTTTATACAGCTCAAAATTAGTGTAGAAAGACTGTAAGTGAGGACTATACTGCTTATGTTTACAATTGAGGCTGAATTTCTCGAGCATCTTTTTGGTGAATCAGTTAATATCCTGACGGTTCCAGTAATACTTGTAAGAAAACTGTCTAATTGCGGTATAAGTCTTAAAATACGCATTTAGAGTTTCCAGAAATGATTTCAAAATTGTAATAAGCACTTGAAATAAAAGTAAGTAGGTTCTTACTACATACCCTGCCGTTTTCAATCACTGACATTACCCGTGGAAAGCAGGGAAATGACCAGAAAACTGATAATATTTACAACTCCGGCCACTTTAGCGTGCGTTTTCACTTGAATTTGCTTTCAAATGTTAAGAATTCATGTTTATACAGCTCAAAATTAGTGTAGAAAGACTGTAAGTAAGGACTATACTGCTTATGTTTACAATTGAGCCTGAATTTCTCTAGCGTCTTTTTGCTGAACCAGTTAATATCCTGATGGGTCCAGTACATACTTGTAAGAAACTCTCTAATTGTGGTATAACTCTTAAAATACGCATGTAGAGTTTCCAGAAATGATTTCAAACTTGTAATAAGCACTTGAAATAAAAGTAAGTAGGTTCTTACTACATACCCTGCCGTTTTCAATCACTGACATTACCCGTGGAAAGCAGGGAAATGACCAGAAAACTGATAATATTTACAACTCCGGCAACTTTACAAAGCGTTTTCACTTAAAATTGCTTTCAGATGTTAGGAATTCATGTTTATACAGCTCAAAATTAGTGTAGAAAGACTGTAAGTGAGGACTATACTGCTTATGTTTACAATTGAGGCCGAATTTCTCGAGCGTCTTATTGGTGAATCAGTTAATATCTTGACGGTTCCAGTACATACTTGTAAGAAAACTCTCTAATTGTGGTATAAGTCTTAAAATACGCATTTAGAGTTTCCAGAAATGATTTCAAACTTGTAATAAGCACTTGAAATAAAAGTAAGTAGGTTCTTACTACATATCCTGCCGTTTTCAATCACTGACATTACCCGTGGAAAGCAGGGAAATGACCAGAAAACTGATAATATTTACAACTCCGGCCACTTTAGCGTGCGTTTTCACTTGAATTTGCTTTCAAATGTTAAGAATTCATGTTTATACAGCTCAAAATTAGTGTAGAAAGACTGTAAGTAAGGACTATACTGCTTATGTTTACAATTGAGCCTGAATTTCTCTAGCGTCTTTTGCTGAATCAGTTAATATCCTGATGGTTCCAGTACATACTTGTAAGAAACTCTCTAATTGTGGTATAACTCTTAAAATACGCATGTAGAGTTTCCAGAAATGATTTCAAACTTGTAATAAGCACTTGAAATAAAAGTAAGTAGGTTCTTACTACATACCCTGCCGTTTTCAATCACTGACATTACCCGTGGAAAGCAGGGAAATGACCAGAAAACTGATAATATTTACAACTCCGGCAACTTTACAAAGCGTTTTCACTTAAAATTGCTTTCAGATGTTAGGAATTCATGTTTATACAGCTCAAAATTAGTGTAGAAAGACTGTAAGTGAGGACTATACTGCTTATGTTTACAATTGAGGCTGAATTTCTCGAGCATCTTTTTGGTGAATCAGTTAATATCCTGACGGTTCCAGTACATACTTGTAAGAAACTCTCTAATTGTGGTATAACTCTTAAAATACGCACGTAGAGTTTCCAGAAATGATTTCAAACTTGTAATAAGCACTTGAAATAAAAGTAAGTAGGTTCTTACTACATACCCTGCCGTTTTCAATCACTGACATTACCCGTGGAAAGCAGGGAAATGACCAGAAAACTGAAAATATTTACAACTCCGGGCACTTTAGGGAGTGTTTTCACTTGAATTTGCTTTCAAATACTAGGAATTCATGTTTCTACAGCTCAAAATTAGTGTAGAAAGACTGTAAGTGAGGACTATACTGCTTATGTTTACAATTGAGGCCGAATTTCTCGAGCGTCTTATTGGTGAATCAGTTAATATCCTGACGGTTCCAGTACATACTTGTAAGAAAACTCTCTAATTGTGGTATAAGACTTAAAATACGCATTTAGAGTTTCCAGAAATGATTTCAAACTTGTAATAAGCACTTGAAATAAAAGTAAGTAGGTTCTTACTACATACCCTGCCGTTTTCAATCACTGACATTACCCGTGGAAAGCAGGGAAATGACCAGAAAACTGATAATATTTACAACTCCGGCCACTTTAGCGTGCGTTTTCACTTGAATTTGCTTTCAAATGTTAAGAATTCATGTTTATACAGCTCAAAATTAGTGTAGAAAGACTGTAAGTAAGGACTATACTGCTTATGTTTACAATTGAGCCTGAATTTCTCTAGCGTCTTTTTGCTGAATCAGTTAATATCCTGATGGTTCCAGTACATACTTGTAAGAAACTCTCTAATTGTGGTATAACTCTTAAAATACGCATGTAGAGTTTCCAGAAATGATTTCAAACTTGTAATAAGCACTTGAAATAAAAGTAAGTAGGTTTTTACTACATACCCTGCCGTTTTCAATCACTGACATTACCCGTGGAAAGCAGGGAAATGACCAGAAAACTGATAATATTTACAACTCCGGCAACTTTACAAAGCGTTTTCACTTAAAATTGCTTTCAGATGTTAGGAATTCATGTTTATACAGCTCAAAATTAGTGTAGAAAGACTGTAAGTGAGGACTATACTGCTTATGTTTACAATTGAGGCTGAATTTCTCGAGCATCTTTTTGGTGAATCAGTTAATATCCTGACGGTTCCAGTAATACTTGTAAGAATACTGTCTAATTGCGGTATAAGTCTTAAAATACGCACATAGAGTTTCCAGAAATGATTTCAAACTTGTAATAAGCACTTGAAATAAAAGTAAGTAGGTTCTTACTACATACCCTGCCGTTTTCAATCACTGACATTACCCGTGGAAAGCAGGGAAATGACCAGAAAACTGAAAATATTTACAACTCCGGGCACTTTAGGGAGTGTTTTCACTTGAATTTGCTTTCAAATACTAGGAATTCATGTTTCTACAGCTCAAAATTAGTGTAGAAAGACTGTAAGTGAGGACTATACTGCTTATGTTTACAATTGAGGCCGAATTTCTCGAGCGTCTTATTGGTGAATCAGTTAATATCCTGACGGTTCCAGTACATACTTGTAAGAAAACTCTCTAATTGTGGTATAAGTCTTAAAATACGCATTTAGAGTTTCCAGAAATGATTTCAAACTTGTAATAAGCACTTGAAATAAAAGTAAGTAGGTTCTTACTACATATCCTGCCGTTTTCAATCACTGACATTACCCGTGGAAAGCAGGGAAATGACCAGAAAACTGATAATATTTACAACTCCGGCCACTTTAGCGTGCGTTTTCACTTGAATTTGCTTTCAAATGTTAAGAATTCATGTTTATACAGCTCAAAATTAGTGTAGAAAGACTGTAAGTAAGGACTATACTGCTTATGTTTACAATTGAGCCTGAATTTCTCTAGCGTCTTTTGCTGAATCAGTTAATATCCTGATGGTTCCAGTACATACTTGTAAGAAACTCTCTAATTGTGGTATAACTCTTAAAATACGCATGTAGAGTTTCCAGAAATGATTTCAAACTTGTAATAAGCACTTGAAATAAAAGTAAGTAGGTTCTTACTACATACCCTGCCGTTTTCAATCACTGACATTACCCGTGGAAAGCAGGGAAATGACCAGAAAACTGATAATATTTACAACTCCGGCAACTTTACAAAGCGTTTTCACTTAAAATTGCTTTCAGATGTTAGGAATTCATTTTTATACAGCTCAAAATTAGTGTAGAAAGACTGTAAGTGAGGACTATACTGCTTATGTTTACAATTGAGGCTGAATTTCTCGAGCATCTTTTTGGTGAATCAGTTAATATCCTGACGGTTCCAGTACATACTTGTAAGAAACTCTCTAATTGTGGTATAACTCTTAAAATACGCACGTAGAGTTTCCAGAAATGATTTCAAACTTGTAATAAGCACTTGAAATAAAAGTAAGTAGGTTCTTACTAAATACCCTGCCGTTTTCAATCACTGACATTACCCGTGGAAAGCAGGGAAATGACCAGAAAACTGAAAATATTTACAACTCCGGGCACTTTAGGGAGTGTTTTCACTTGAATTTGCTTTCAAATACTAGGAATTCATGTTTCTACAGCTCAAAATTAGTGTAGAAAGACTGTAAGTGAGGACTATACTGCTTATGTTTACAATTGAGGCCGAATTTCTCGAGCGTCTTATTGGTGAATCAGTTAATATCCTGACGGTTCCAGTACATACTTGTAAGAAAACTCTCTAATTTTGGTATAAGTCTTAAAATACGCATTTAGAGTTTCCAGAAATGATTTCAAACTTGTAATAAGCACTTGAAATAAAAGTAAGTAGGTTCTTACTACATATCCTGCCGTTTTCAATCACTGACATTACCCGTGGAAAGCAGGGAAATGACCAGAAAACTGATAATATTTACAACTCCGGCCACTTTAGCGAGCGTTTTCACTTGAATTTGCTTTCAAATGTTAGGAATTCATGTTTATACAGCTCAAAATTAGTGTAGAAAGACTGTAAGTGAGGACTATACTGCTTATGTTTACAATTGAGGCCGAATTTCTCGAGCGTCTTTTTGGTGAATCTGTTAATATCCTGACGGTTCCAGTACATACTTGTAAGAAAACTCTCTAATTGTGGTATAAGTCTTAAAATACGCATTTAGAGTTTCCAGAAATGATTTCAAACTTGTAATAAGCACTTGAAATAAAAGTAAGTAGGTTTTTACTACATACCCTGCCGTGTTCAATCACTGACATTACCCGTGGAAAGCAGGGAAATGACCAGAAAAATGATAATATTTACAACTCCGGCAACTTTACAGAGCGTTTTCACTTGAATTTGCTTTCAGATGTTAGGAATTCATGTTTATACAGCTCAAAATTAGTGTAGAAAGACTGTAAGTAAGGACTATACTGCTTATGTTTACAATTGAGGGTGAATTTCTCTAGTGTCTTTTTGCTGAATCAGTTAATATCCTGATGGTTCCAGTACATACTTGTAAGAAACTCTCTAATTGTGGTATAACTCTTAAAATACGCATGTAGAGTTTCCAGAAATGATTTCAAACTTGTAATAAGCACTTGAAATAAAAGTAAGTAGGTTCTTACTACATACCCTGCCGTTTTCAATCACTGACATTACCCGTGGAAAGCAGGGAAATGACCAGAAAACTGATAATATTTACAACTCCGGCAACTTTACAAAGCGTTTTCACTTAAAATTGCTTTCAGATGTTAGGAATTCATGTTTATACAGCTCAAAATTAGTGTAGAAAGACTGTAAGTGAGGACTATACTGCTTATGTTTACAATTGAGGTTGAATTTCTCGAGCATCTTTTTGGTGAATCAGTTAATATCCTGACGGTTCCAGTAATACTTGTATGAATACTGTCTAATTGCGGTATAAGTCTTAAAATACGCACTTAGAGTTTCCAGAAATGATTTCAAACTTGTAATAAGCACTTGAAATAAAAGTAAGTAGGTTCTTACTACATACCCTGCCGTTTTCAATCACTGACATTACCCGTGGAAAGCAGGGAAATGACCAGAAAACTGAAAATATTTACAACTCCGGGCACTTTAGGGAGTGTTTTCACTTGAATTTGCTTTCAAATACTAGGAATTCATGTTTCTACAGCTCAAAATTAGTGTAGAAAGACTGTAAGTGAGGACTATACTGCTTATGTTTACAATTGAGGCCGAATTTCTCGAGCGTCTTATTGGTGAATCAGTTAATATCCTGACGGTTCCAGTACATACTTGTAAGAAAACTCTCTAATTGTGGTATAAGTCTTAAAATACGCATTTAGAGTTTCCAGAAATGATTTCAAACTTGTAATAAGCACTTGAAATGAAAGTAAGTAGGTTCTTACTTCATACCCTGCCGTTTTCAATCACTGACATAACCCGTGGAAAGCAGGGAAATGACCAGAAAACTGATAATATTTACAACTCCGGCCACTTTAGCGTGCGTTTTCACTTGAATTTGCTTTCAAATGTTAAGAATTCATGTTTATACAGCTCAAAATTAGTGTAGAAAGACTGTAAGTAAGGACTATACTGCTTATGTTTACAATTGAGGCTGAATTTCTCTAGCGTCTTTTTGCTGAATCAGTTAATATCCTGATGGGTCCAGTACATACTTGTAAGAAACTCTCTAATTGTGGTATAAGTCTTAAAATACGCATTTAGAGTTTCCAGAAATGATTTCAAACTTGTAATAAGCACTTGAAATAAAAGTAAGTAGGTTTTTACTACATACCCTGCCGTGTTCAATCACTGACATTACCCGTGGAAAGCAGGGAAATGACCAGAAAAATGATAATATTTACAACTCCGGCAACTTTACAGAGCGTTTTCACTTGAATTTGCTTTCAGATGTTAGGAATTCATGTTTATACAGCTCAAAATTAGTGTAGAAAGACTGTAAGTGAGGACTATACTGCTTATGTTTACAATTGAGGCTGAATTTCTCGAGCATCTTTTTGGTGAATCAGTTAATATCCTGACGGTTCCAGTAATACTTGTAAGAAAACTGTCAAATTGCGGTATAAGTCTTAAAATACGCATTTAGAGTTTCCAGAAATGATTTCAAACTTGTAATAAGCACTTGAAATAAAAGTAAGTAGGTTCTTACTACATACCCTGCCGTTTTCAATCACTGACATTACCCGTGGAAAGCAGGGAAATGACCAGAAAACTGAAAATATTTACAACTCCGGCCACTTTAGCGTGCGTTTTCACTTGAATTTGCTTTCAAATGTTAAGAATTCATGTTTATACAGCTCAAAATTAGTGTAGAAAGACTGTAAGTAAGGACTATACTGCTTATGTTTACAATTGAGGGTGAATTTCTCTAGCGTCTTTTTGCTGAATCAGTTAATATCCTGATGGTTCCAGTACATACTTGTAAGAAACTCTCTAATTGTGGTATAACTCTTAAAATACGCATGTAGAGTTTCCAGAAATGATTTCAAACTTGTAATAAGCACTTGAAATAAAAGTAAGTAGGTTCTTACTACATACCCTGCCGTTTTCAATCACTGACATTACCCGTGGAAAGCAGGGAAATGACCAGAAAACTGATAATATTTACAACTCCGGCAACTTTACAAAGCGTTTTCACTTAAAATTGCTTTCAGATGTTAGGAATTCATGTTTATACAGCTCAAAATTAGTGTAGAAAGACTGTAAGTGAGGACTATACTGCTTATGTTTACAATTGAGGCTGAATTTCTCGGGCATCTTATTGGTGAATCAGTTAATATCCTGACGGTTCCAGTAATACTTGTAAGAATACTGTCTAATTGCGGTATAAGTCTTAAAATACGCACTTAGAGTTTCCAGAAATGATTTCAAACTTGTAATAAGCACTTGAAATAAAAGTAAGTAGGTTCTTACTACATACCCTGCCGTTTTCAATCACTGACATTACCCGTGGAAAGCAGGGAAATGACCAGAAAACTGAAAATATTTACAACTCCGGGCACTTTAGGGAGTGTTTTCACTTGAATTTGCTTTCAAATACTAGGAATTCATGTTTCTACAGCTCAAAATTAGTGTAGAAAGACTGTAAGTGAGGACTATACTGCTTATGTTTACAATTGAGGCCGAATTTCTCGAGCGTATTATTGGTGAATCAGTTAATATCCTGACGGTTCCAGTACATACTTGTAAGAAAACTCTCTAATTGTGGTATAAGTCTTAAAATACGCATTTAGAGTTTCCAGAAATGATTTCAAACTTGTAATAAGCACTTGAAATAAAAGTAAGTAGGTTCTTACTACATATCCTGCCGTTTTCAATCACTGACATTACCCGTGGAAAGCAGGGAAATGACCAGAAAACTGATAATATTTACAACTCCGGCCACTTTAGCGTGCGTTTTCACTTGAATTTGCTTTCAAATGTTAAGAATTCATGTTTATACAGCTCAAAATTAGTGTAGAAAGACTGTAAGTAAGGACTATACTGCTTATGTTTACAATTGAGCCTGAATTTCTCTAGCGTCTTTTTGCTGAATCAGTTAATATCCTGATGGTTCCAGTACATACTTGTAAGAAACTCTCTAATTGTGGTATAACTCTTAAAATACGCATGTAGAGTTTCCAGAAATGATTTCAAACTTGTAATAAGCACTTGAAATAAAAGTAAGTAGGTTCTTACTACATACCCTGCCGTTTTCAATCACTGACATTACCCGTGGAAAGCAGGGAAATGACCAGAAAACTGATAATATTTACAACTCCGGCAACTTTACAAAGCGTTTTCACTTAAAATTGCTTTCAGATGTTAGGAATTCATGTTTATACAGCTCAAAATTAGTGTAGAAAGACTGTAAGTGAGGACTATACTGCTTATGTTTACAATTGAGGCCGAATTTCTCGAGCGTCTTTTTGGTGAATCTGTTAATATCCTGACGATTCCAGTACATACTTGTAAGAAAACGCTCTAATTGTGGTATAAGTCTTAAAATACGCATTTAGAGTTTCCAGAAATGATTTCAAAGTTGTAATAAGCACTTGAAATAAAAGTAAGTAGGTTTTTACTACATACCCTGCCGTGTTCAATCACTGACATTACCCGTGGAAAGCAGGGAAATGACCAGAAAAATGATAATATTTACAACTCCGGCAACTTTAGCGTGCGTTTTCACTTGAATTTGCTTTCAAATGTTAAGAATTCATGTTTATACAGCTCAAAATTAGTGTAGAAAGACTGTAAGTAAGGACTATACTGCTTATGTTTACAATTGAGCCTGAATTTCTCTACCGTCTTTTTGCTGAATCAGTTAATATCCTGATGGGTCCAGTACATACTTGTAAGAAACTCTCTAATTGTGGTATAACTCTTAAAATACGCATGTAGAGTTTCCAGAAATGATTTCAAACTTGTAATAAGCACTTGAAATAAAAGTAAGAAGGTTCTTACTACATACCCTGCCGTTTTCAATCACTGACATTACCCGTGGAAAGCAGGGAAATGACCAGAAAACTGATAATATTTACAACTCCGGCAACTTTACAAAGCGTTTTCACTTAAAATTGCTTTCAGATGTTAGGAATTCATGTTTATACAGCTCAAAATTAGTGTAGAAAGACTGTAAGTGAGGACTATACTGCTTATGTTTACAATTGAGGCTGAATTTCTCGAGCATCTTTTTGGTGAATCAGTTAATATCCTGACGGTTCCAGTAATACTTGTAAGAATACTGTCTAATTGCGGTATAAGTCTTAAAATACGCACTTAGAGTTTCCAGAAATGATTTCAAAGTTGTAATAAGCACTTGAAATAAAAGTAAGTAGGTTCTTACTACATACCCTGCCGTTTTCAATCACTGACATTACCCGTGGAAAGCAGGGAAATGACCAGAAAACTGATAATATTTACAACTCCAGCAACTTTACAAAGCGTTTTCACTTAAAATTGCTTTCAGATGTTAGGAATTCATGTTTATACAGCTCAAAATTAGTGTAGAAAGACTGTAAGTGAGGACTATACTGCTTATGTTGACAATTGAGGCTGAATTTCTCGAGCATCTTTTTGGTGAATCAGTTAATATCCTGACGGTTCCAGTAATACTTGTAAGAATACTGTCTAATTGCGGTATAAGTCTTAAAATACGCACTTAGAGTTTCCAGAAATGATTTCAAACTTGTAATAAGCACTTGAAATAAAAGTAAGTAGGTTCTTACTACATACCCTGCCGTTTTCAATCACTGACATTACCCGTGGAAAGCAGGGAAATGACCAGAAAACTGAAAATATTTACAACTCCGGGCACTTTAGGGAGTGTTTTACTTGAATTTGCTTTCAAATACTAGGAATTCATGTTTCTACAGCTTAAAATTAGTGTAGAAAGACTGTAAGTGAGGACTATACTGCTTATGTTTACAATTGAGGCCGAATTTCTCGAGCGTCTTATTGGTGAATCAGTTAATATCCTGACGGTTCCAGTACATACTTGTAAGAAAACTCTCTAATTGTGGTATAAGTCTTAAAATACGCATTTAGAGTTTCCAGAAATGATTTCAAACTTGTAATAAGCACTTGAAATAAAAGTAAGTAGGTTCTTTCTACATATCCTGCCGTTTTCAATCACTGACATTACCCGTGGAAAGCAGGGAAATGACCAGAAAACTGATAATATTTACAACTCCGGCCACTTTAGCGAGCGTTTTCACTTGAATTTGCTTTCAAATGTTAGGAATTCATGTTTATACAGCTCAAAATTAGTGTAGAAAGACTGTAAGTGAGGACTATACTGCTTATGTTTACAATTGAGGCCGAATTTCTCGAGCGTCTTTTTGGTGAATCTGTTAATATCCTGACGGTTCCAGTACATACTTGTAAGAAAACTCTCTAATTGTGGTATAAGTCTTAAAATACGCATTTAGAGTTTCCAGAAATGATTTCAAACTTGTAATAAGCACTTGAAATAAAAGTAAGTAGGTTTTTACTACATACCCTGCCGTGTTCAATCACTGACATTACCCGTGGAAAGCAGGGAAATGACCAGAAAAATGATAATATTTACAACTCCGGCAACTTTACAGAGCGTTTTCACTTGAATTTGCTTTCAGATGTTAGGAATTCATGTTTATACAGCTCAAAATTAGTGTAGAAAGACTGTAAGTGAGGACTATACTGCTTATGTTTACAATTGAGGCTGAATTTCTCGAGCATCTTTTTGGTGAATCAGTTAATATCCTGACGGTTCCAGTAATACTTGTAAGAAAACTGTCTAATTGCGGTATAAGTCTTAAAATACGCATTTAGAGTTTCCAGAAATGATTTCAAACTTGTAATAAGCACTTGAAATAAAAGTAAGTAGGTTCTTACTACATACCCTGCCGTTTTCAATCACTGACATTACCCGTGGAAAGCAGGGAAATGACCAGAAAACTGATAATATTTACAACTCCGGCCACTTTAGCGTGCGTTTTCACTTGAATTTGCTTTCAAATGTTAAGAATTCATGTTTATACAGCTCAAAATTAGTGTAGAAAGACTGTAAGTAAGGACTATACTGCTTATGTTTACAATTGAGGGTGAATTTCTCTAGCGTCTTTTTGCTGAATCAGTTAATATCCTGATGGTTCCAGTACATACTTGTAAGAAACTCTCTAATTGTGGTATAACTCTTAAAATACGCATGTAGAGTTTCCAGAAATGATTTCAAACTTGTAATAAGCACTTGAAATAAAAGTAAGTAGGTTCTTACTACATACCCTGCCGTTTTCAATCACTGACATTACCCGTGGAAAGCAGGGAAATGACCAGAAAACTGATAATATTTACAACTCCGGCAACTTTACAAAGCGTTTTCACTTAAAATTGCTTTCAGATGTTAGGAATTCATGTTTATACAGCTCAAAATTAGTGTAGAAAGACTGTAAGTGAGGACTATACTGCTTATGTTTACAATTGAGGTTGAATTTCTCGAGCATCTTTTTGGTGAATCAGTTAATATCCTGACGGTTCCAGTAATACTTGTAAGAATACTGTCTAATTGCGGTATAAGTCTTAAAATACGCACTTAGAGTTTCCAGAAATGATTTCAAACTTGTAATAAGCACTTGAAATAAAAGTAAGTAGGTTCTTACTACATACCCTGCCGTTTTCAATCACTGACATTACCCGTGGAAAGCAGGGAAATGACCAGAAAACTGAAAATATTTACAACTCCGGGCACTTTAGGGAGTGTTTTCACTTGAATTTGCTTTCAAATACTAGGAATTCATGTTTCTACAGCTCAAAATTAGTGTAGAAAGACTGTAAGTGAGGACTATACTGCTTATGTTTACAATTGAGGCCGAATTTCTCGAGCGTCTTATTGGTGAATCAGTTAATATCCTGACGGTTCCAGTACATACTTGTAAGAAAACTCTCTAATTGTGGTATAAGTCTTAAAATACGCATTTAGAGTTTCCAGAAATGATTTCAAACTTGTAATAAGCACTTGAAATAAAAGTTAGTAGGTTCTTACTACATATCCTGCCGTTTTCAATCACTGACATTACCCGTGGAAAGCAGGGAAATGACCAGAAAACTGATAATATTTACAACTCCGGCCACTTTAGCGTGCGTTTTCACTTGAATTTGCTTTCAAATGTTAAGAATTCATGTTTATACAGCTCAAAATTAGTGTAGAAAGACTGTAAGTAAGGACTATACTGCTTATGTTTACAATTGAGCCTGAATTTCTCTAGCGTCTTTTTGCTGAATCAGTTAATATCCTGATGGTTCCAGTACATACTTGTAAGAAACTCTCTAATTGTGGTATAACTCTTAAAATACGCATGTAGAGTTTCCAGAAATGATTTCAAACTTGTAATAAGCACTTGAAATAAAAGTAAGTAGGTTCTTACTACATACCCTGCCGTTTTCAATCACTGACATTACCCGTGGAAAGCAGGGAAATGACCAGAAAACTGATAATATTTACAACTCCGGCAACTTTACAAAGCGTTTTCACTTAAAATTGCTTTCAGATGTTAGGAATTCATGTTTATACAGCTCAAAATTAGTGTAGAAAGTCTGTAAGTGAGGACTATACTGCTTATGTTTACAATTGAGGCTGAATTTCTCGAGCATCTTTTTGGTGAATCAGTTAATATCCTGACGGTTCCAGTAATACTTGTAAGAATACTGTCTAATTGCGGTATAAGTCTTAAAATACGCACTTAGAGTTTCCAGAAATGATTTCAAACTTGTAATAAGCACTTGAAATAAAAGTAAGTAGGTTCTTACTACATACCCTGCCGTTTTCAATCACTGACATTACCCGTGGAAAGCAGTGAAATGACCAGAAAACTGAAAATATTTACAACTCCGGGCACTTTAGGGAGTGTTTTCACTTGAATTTGCTTTCAAATACTAGGAATTCATGTTTCTACAGCTCAAAATTAGTGTAGAAAGACTGTAAGTGAGGACTATACTGCTTATGTTTACAATTGAGGCCGAATTTCTCGAGCGTCTTTTTGGTGAATCAGTTAATATCCTGACGGTTCCAGTAATACTTGTAAGAATACTGTCTAATTGCGGTATAAGTCTTAAAATACGCACTTAGAGTTTCCAGAAATGATTTCAAAGTTGTAATAAGCACTTGAAATAAAAGTAAGTAGGTTCTTACTACATACCCTGCCGTTTTCAATCACTGACATTACCCGTGGAAAGCAGGGAAATGACCAGAAAACTGATAATATTTACAACTCCAGCAACTTTACAAAGCGTTTTCACTTAAAATTGCTTTCAGATGTTAGGAATTCATGTTTATACAGCTCAAAATTAGTGTAGAAAGACTGTAAGTGAGGACTATACTGCTTATGTTGACAATTGAGGCTGAATTTCTCGAGCATCTTTTTGGTGAATCAGTTAATATCCTGACGGTTCCAGTAATACTTGTGAGAATACTGTCTAATTGCGGTATAAGTCTTAAAATACGCACTTAGAGTTTCCAGAAATGATTTCAAACTTGTAATAAGCACTTGAAATAAAAGTAAGTAGGTTCTTACTACATACCCTGCCGTTTTCAATCACTGACATTACCCGTGGAAAGCAGGGAAATGACCAGAAAACTGAAAATATTTACAACTCCGGGCACTTTAGGGAGTGTTTTACTTGAATTTGCTTTCAAATACTAGGAATTCATGTTTCTACAGCTTAAAATTAGTGTAGAAAGACTGTAAGTGAGGACTATACTGCTTATGTTTACAATTGAGGCCGAATTTCTCGAGCGTCTTATTGGTGAATCAGTTAATATCCTGACGGTTCCAGTACATACTTGTAAGAAAACTCTCTAATTGTGGTATAAGTCTTAAAATACGCATTTAGAGTTTCCAGAAATGATTTCAAACTTGTAATAAGCACTTGAAATAAAAGTAAGTAGGTTCTTTCTACATATCCTGCCGTTTTCAATCACTGACATTACCCGTGGAAAGCAGGGAAATGACCAGAAAACTGATAATATTTACAACTCCGGCCACTTTAGCGAGCGTTTTCACTTGAATTTGCTTTCAAATGTTAGGAATTCATGTTTATACAGCTCAAAATTAGTGTAGAAAGACTGTAAGTGAGGACTATACTGCTTATGTTTACAATTGAGGCCGAATTTCTCGAGCGTCTTTTTGGTGAATCTGTTAATATCCTGACGGTTCCAGTACATACTTGTAAGAAAACTCTATAATTGTGGTATAAGTCTTAAAATACGCATTTAGAGTTTCCAGAAATGATTTCAAACTTGTAATAAGCACTTGAAATAAAAGTAAGTAGGTTTTTACTACATACCCTGCCGTGTTCAATCACTGACATTACCCGTGGAAAGCAGGGAAATGACCAGAAAAATGATAATATTTACAACTCCGGCAACTTTACAGAGCGTTTTCACTTGAATTTGCTTTCAGATGTTAGGAATTCATGTTTATACAGCTCAAAATTAGTGTAGAAAGACTGTAAGTGAGGACTATACTGCTTATGTTGACAATTGAGGCTGAATTTCTCGAGCATCTTTTTGGTGAATCAGTTAATATCCTGACGGTTCCAGTAATACTTGTAAGAAAACTGTCTAATTGCGGTATAAGTCTTAAAATACGCATTTAGAGTTTCCAGAAATGATTTCAAACTTGTAATAAGCACTTGAAATAAAAGTAAGTAGGTTCTTACTACATACCCTGCCGTTTTCAATCACTGACATTACCCGTGGAAAGCAGGGAAATGACCAGAAAACTGATAATATTTACAACTCCGGCCACTTTAGCGTGCGTTTTCACTTGAATTTGCTTTCAAATGTTAAGAATTCATGTTTATACAGCTCAAAATTAGTGTAGAAAGACTGTAAGTAAGGACTATACTGCTTATGTTTACAATTGAGGGTGAATTTCTCTAGCGTCTTTTTGCTGAATCAGTTAATATCCTGATGGTTCCAGTACATACTTGTAAGAAACTCTCTAATTGTGGTATAACTCTTAAAATACGCATGTAGAGTTTCCAGAAATGATTTCAAACTTGTAATAAGCACTTGAAATAAAAGTAAGTAGGTTCTTACTACATACCCTGCCGTTTTCAATCACTGACATTACCCGTGGAAAGCAGGGAAATGACCAGAAAACTGATAATATTTACAACTCCGGCAACTTTACAAAGCGTTTTCACTTAAAATTGCTTTCAGATGTTAGGAATTCATGTTTATACAGCTCAAAATTAGTGTAGAAAGACTGTAAGTGAGGACTATACTGCTTATGTTTACAATTGAGGTTGAATTTCTCGAGCATCTTTTTGGTGAATCAGTTAATATCCTGACGGTTCCAGTAATACTTGTAAGAATACTGTCTAATTGCGGTATAAGTCTTAAAATACGCACTTAGAGTTTCCAGAAATGATTTCAAACTTGTAATAAGCACTTGAAATAAAAGTAAGTAGGTTCTTACTACATACCCTGCCGTTTTCAATCACTGACATTACCCGTGGAAAGCAGGGAAATGACCAGAAAACTGAAAATATTTACAACTCCGGGCACTTTAGGGAGTGTTTTCACTTGAATTTGCTTTCAAATACTAGGAATTCATGTTTCTACAGCTCAAAATTAGTGTAGAAAGACTGTAAGTGAGGACTATACTGCTTATGTTTACAATTGAGGCCGAATTTCTCGAGCGTCTTATTGGTGAATCAGTTAATATCCTGACGGTTCCAGTACATACTTGTAAGAAAACTCTCTAATTGTGGTATAAGTCTTAAAATACGCATTTAGAGTTTCCAGAAATGATTTCAAACTTGTAATAAGCACTTGAAATAAAAGTTAGTAGGTTCTTACTACATATCCTGCCGTTTTCAATCACTGACATTACCCGTGGAAAGCAGGGAAATGACCAGAAAACTGATAATATTTACAACTCCGGCCACTTTAGCGTGCGTTTTCACTTGAATTTGCTTTCAAATGTTAAGAATTCATGTTTATACAGCTCAAAATTAGTGTAGAAAGACTGTAAGTAAGGACTATACTGCTTATGTTTACAATTGAGCCTGAATTTCTCTAGCGTCTTTTTGCTGAATCAGTTAATATCCTGATGGTTCCAGTACATACTTGTAAGAAACTCTCTAATTGTGGTATAACTCTTAAAATACGCATGTAGAGTTTCCAGAAATGATTTCAAACTTGTAATAAGCACTTGAAATAAAAGTAAGTAGGTTCTTACTACATACCCTGCCGTTTTCAATCACTGACATTACCCGTGGAAAGCAGGGAAATGACCAGAAAACTGATAATATTTACAACTCCGGCAACTTTACAAAGCGTTTTCACTTAAAATTGCTTTCAGATGTTAGGAATTCATGTTTATACAGCTCAAAATTAGTGTAGAAAGTCTGTAAGTGAGGACTATACTGCTTATGTTTACAATTGAGGCTGAATTTCTCGAGCATCTTTTTGGTGAATCAGTTAATATCCTGACGGTTCCAGTAATACTTGTAAGAATACTGTCTAATTGCGGTATAAGTCTTAAAATACGCACTTAGAGTTTCCAGAAATGATTTCAAACTTGTAATAAGCACTTGAAATAAAAGTAAGTAGGTTCTTACTACATACCCTGCCGTTTTCAATCACTGACATTACCCGTGGAAAGCAGTGAAATGACCAGAAAACTGAAAATATTTACAACTCCGGGTACTTTAGGGAGTGTTTTCACTTGAATTTGCTTTCAAATACTAGGAATTCATGTTTCTACAGCTCAAAATTAGTGTAGAAAGACTGTAAGTGAGGACTATACTGCTTATGTTTACAATTGAGGCCGAATTTCTCGAGCGTCTTTTTGGTGAATCTGTTAATATCCTGACGGTTCCAGTACATACTTGTAAGAAAACTCTCTAATTGTGGTATAAGTCTTAAAATACGCATTTAGAGTTTCCAGAAATGATTTCAAACTTGTAATAAGCACTTGAAATAAAAGTAAGTAGGTTTTTACTACATACCCTGCCGTGTTCAATCACTGACATTACCCGTGGAAAGCAGGGAAATGACCAGAAAAATGATAATATTTACAAATCCGGCAACTTTACAGAGCGTTTTCACTTGAATTTGCTTTCAGATGTTAGGAATTCATGTTTATACAGCTCAAAATTAGTGTAGAAAGACTGTAAGTGAGGACTATACTGCTTATGTTTACAATTGAGGCTGAATTTCTCGAGCATCTTTTTGGTGAATCAGTTAATATCCTGACGGTTCCAGTAATACTTGTAAGAAAACTGTCTAATTGCGGTATAAGTCTTAAAATACGCATTTAGTGTTTCCAGAAATGATTTCAAACTTGTAATAAGCACTTGAAATAAAAGTAAGTAGGTTCTTACTACATATCCTGCCGTTTTCAATCACTGACATTACCCGTGGAAAGCAGGGAAATGACCAGAAAACTGATAATATTTACAACTCCGGCCACTTTAGCGTGCGTTTTCACTTGAATTTGCTTTCAAATGTTAAGAATTCATGTTTATACAGCTCAAAATTAGTGTAGAAAGACTGTAAGTAAGGACTATACTGCTTATGTTTACAATTGAGCCTGAATTTCTCTAGCGTCTTTTTGCTGAATCAGTTAATATCCTGATGGTTCCAGTACATACTTGTAAGAAACTCTCTAATTGTGGTATAACTCTTAAAATACGCATGTAGAGTTTCCAGAAATGATTTCAAACTTGTAATAAGCACTTGAAATAAAAGTAAGTAGGTTCTTACTACATACCCTGCCGTTTTCAATCACTGACATTACCCGTGGAAAGCAGGGAAATGACCAGAAAACTGAAAATATTTACAACTCCGGGCACTTTAGGGAGTGTTTTCACTTGAATTTGCTTTCAAATACTAGGAATTCATGTTTCTACAGCTCAAAATTAGTGTAGAAAGACTGTAAGTGAGGACTATACTGCTTATGTTTACATTGAGGCTGAATTTCTCGAGCGTCTTATTGCTGAATCAGTTAATATCCTGACGGTTCCAGTACATACTTGTAAGAAAACTCTCTAATTGTGATATAAGTCTTAAAATACGCATTTAGAGTTTCCAGAAATGATTTCAAACTTGTAATAAGCACTTGAAATAAAAGTAAGTTGGTTTTTACTACATACCCTGCCGTGTTCAATCACTGACATTACCCGTGGAAAGCAGGGAAATGACCAGAAAACTGATAATATTTACAACTCCGGCAACTTTACAAAGCGTTTTCACTTAAAATTGCTTTCAGATGTTAGGAATTCATGTTTATACAGCTCAAAATTAGTGTAGAAAGACTGTAAGTGAGGACTATACTGCTTATGTTTACAATTGAGGCCGAATTTCTCGAGCGTCTTTTTGGTGAATCTGTTAATATCCTGACGGTTCCAGTACATACTTGTAAGAAAACGCTCTAATTGTGGTATAAGTCTTAAAATACGCATTTAGAGTTTCCAGAAATGATTTCAAACTTGTAATAAGCACTTGAAATAAAAGTAAGTAGGTTTTTACTACATACCCTGCCGTGTTCAATCACTGACATTACCCGTGGAAAGCAGGGAAATGACCAGAAAAATGATAATATTTACAACTCCGGCAACTTTACAGAGCGTTTTCACTTGAATTTGCTTTCAGATGTTAGGAATTCATGTTTATACAGCTCAAAATTAGTGTAGAAAGACTGTAAGTGAGGACTATACTGCTTATGTTTACAATTGAGGCCGAATTTCTCGAGCGTCTTATTGGTGAATCAGTTAATATCCTGACGGTTCCAGTACATACTTGTAAGAAAACTCTCTAATTGTGGTATAAGTCTTAAAATACGCATTTAGAGTTTCCAGAAATGATTTCAAACTTGTAATAAGCACTTGAAATAAAAGTAAGTAGGTTCTTACTACATACCCTGCCGTTTTCAATCACTGACATTACCCGTGGAAAGCAGGGAAATGACCAGAAAACTGATAATATTTACAACTCCGGCCACTTTAGCGTGCGTTTTCACTTGAATTTGCTTTCAAATGTTAAGAATTCATGTTTATACAGCTCAAAATTAGTGTAGAAAGACTGTAAGTAAGGACTATACTGCTTATGTTTACAATTGAGCCTGACTTTCTCTAGCGTCTTTTTGCTGAATCAGTTAATATCCTGATGGGTCCAGTACATACTTGTAAGAAACTCTCTAATTGTGGTATAACTCTTAAAATACGCATGTAGAGTTTCCAGAAATGATTTCAAACTTGTAATAAGCACTTGAAATAAAAGTAAGTAGGTTCTTACTACATACCCTGCCGTTTTCAATCACTGACATTACCCGTGGAAAGCAGGGAAATGACCAGAAAACTGAAAATATTTACAACTCCGGGCACTTTAGGGAGTGTTTTCACTTGAATTTGCTTTCAAATACTAGGAATTCATGTTTCTACAGCTCAAAATTAGTGTAGAAAGACTGTAAGTGAGGACTATACTGCTTATGTTTACATTGAGGCTGAATTTCTCGAGCGTCTTATTGCTGAATCAGTTAATATCCTGACGGTTCCAGTACATACTTGTAAGAAAACTCTCTAATTGTGATATAAGTCTTAAAATACGCATTTAGAGTTTCCAGAAATGATTTCAAACTTGTAATAAGCACTTGAAATAAAAGTAAGTTGGTTTTTACTACATACCCTGCCGTGTTCAATCACTGACATTACCCGTGGAAAGCAGGGAAATGACCAGAAAACTGATAATATTTACAACTCCGGCAACTTTACAAAGCGTTTTCACTTAAAATTGCTTTCAGATGTTAGGAATTCATGTTTATACAGCTCAAAATTAGTGTAGAAAGACTGTAAGTGAGGACTATACTGCTTATGTTTACAATTGAGGCCGAATTTCTCGAGCGTCTTTTTGGTGAATCTGTTAATATCCTGACGGTTCCAGTACATACTTGTAAGAAAACGCTCTAATTGTGGTATAAGTCTTAAAATACGCATTTAGAGTTTCCAGAAATGATTTCAAACTTGTAATAAGCACTTGAAATAAAAGTAAGTAGGTTTTTACTACATACCCTGCCGTGTTCAATCACTGACATTACCCGTGGAAAGCAGGGAAATGACCAGAAAAATGATAATATTTTCAACTCCGGCAACTTTACAGAGCGTTTTCACTTGAATTTGCTTTCAGATGTTAGGAATTCATGTTTATACAGCTCAAAATTAGTGTAGAAAGACTGTAAGTGAGGACTATACTGCTTATGTTTACAATTGAGGCCGAATTTCTCGAGCGTCTTATTGGTGAATCAGTTAATATCCTGACGGTTCCAGTACATACTTGTAAGAAAACTCTCTAATTGTGGTATAAGTCTTAAAATACGCATTTAGAGTTTCCAGAAATGATTTCAAACTTGTAATAAGCACTTGAAATAAAAGTAAGTAGGTTCTTACTACATACCCTGCCGTTTTCAATCACTGACATTACCCGTGGAAAGCAGGGAAATGACCAGAAAACTGATAATATTTACAACTCCGGCCACTTTAGCGTGCGTTTTCACTTGAATTTGCTTTCAAATGTTAAGAATTCATGTTTATACAGCTCAAAATTAGTGTAGAAAGACTGTAAGTAAGGACTATACTGCTTATGTTTACAATTGAGCCTGAATTTCTCTAACGTCTTTTTGCTGAATCAGTTAATATCCTGATGGGTCCAGTACATACTTGTAAGAAACTCTCTAATTGTGGTATAACTCTTAAAATACGCATGTAGAGTTTCCAGAAATGATTTCAAACTTGTAATAAGCACTTGAAATAAAAGTAAGAAGGTTCTTACTACATACCCTGCCGTTTTCAATCACTGACATTACCCGTGGAAAGCAGGGAAATGACCAGAAAACTGAAAATATTTACAACTCCGGGCACTTTAGGGAGTGTTTTCACTTGAATTTGCTTTCAAATACTAGGAATTCATGTTTCTACAGCTCAAAATTTGTGTAGAAAGACTGTAAGTGAGGACTATACTGCTTATGTTTACATTGAGGCTGAATTTCTCGAGCGTCTTATTGCTGAATCAGTTAATATCCTGACGGTTCCAGTACATACTTGTAAGAAAACTCTCTAATTGTGGTATAAGTCTTAAAATACGCATTTAGAGTTTCCAGAAATGATTTCAAACTTGTAATAAGCACTTGAAATAAAAGTAAGTTGGTTTTTACTACATACCCTGCCGTGTTCAATCACTGACATTACCCGTGGAAAGCAGGGAAATGACCAGAAAACTGATAATATTTACAACTCCGGCAACTTTACAAAGCGTTTTCACTTAAAATTGCTTTCAGATGTTAGGAATTCATGTTTATACAGCTCAAAATTAGTGTAGAAAGACTGTAAGTGAGGACTATACTGCTTATGTTTACAATTGAGGCCGAATTTCTCGAGCGTCTTTTTGGTGAATCTGTTAATATCCTGACGGTTCCAGTACATACTTGTAAGAAAACGCTCTAATTGTGGTATAAGTCTTAAAATACGCATTTAGAGTTTCCAGAAATGATTTCAAACTTGTAATAAGCACTTGAAATAAAAGTAAGTAGGTTTTTACTACATACCCTGCCGTGTTCAATCACTGACATTACCCGTGGAAAGCAGGGAAATGACCAGAAAAATGATAATATTTACAACTCCGGCAACTTTACAGAGCGTTTTCACTTGAATTTGCTTTCAGATGTTAGGAATTCATGTTTATACAGCTCAAAATTAGTGTAGAAAGACTGTAAGTGAGGACTATACTGCTTATGTTTACAATTGAGGCCGAATTTCTCGAGCGTCTTATTGGTGAATCAGTTAATATCCTGACGGTTCTAGTACATACTTGTAAGAAAACTCTCTAATTGTGGTATAAGTCTTAAAATACGCATTTAGAGTTTCCAGAAATGATTTCAAACTTGTAATAAGCACTTGAAATAAAAGTAAGTAGGTTCTTACTACATACCCTGCCGTTTTCAATCACTGACATTACCCGTGGAAAGCAGGGAAATGACCAGAAAACTGATAATATTTACAACTCCGGCCACTTTAGCGTGCGTTTTCACTTGAATTTGCTTTCAAATGTTAAGAATTCATGTTTATACAGCTCAAAATTAGTGTAGAAAGACTGTAAGTAAGGACTATACTGCTTATGTTTACAATTGAGCCTGAATTTCTCTAACGTCTTTTTGCTGAATCAGTTAATATCCTGATGGGTCCAGTACATACTTGTAAGAAACTCTCTAATTGTGGTATAACTCTTAAAATACGCATGTAGAGTTTCCAGAAATGATTTCAAACTTGTAATAAGCACTTGAAATAAAAGTAAGAAGGTTCTTACTACATACCCTGCCGTTTTCAATCACTGACATTACCCGTGGAAAGCAGGGAAATGACCAGAAAACTGATAATATTTACAACTCCGGCAACTTTACAAAGCGTTTTCACTTAAAATTGCTTTCAGATGTTAGGAATTCATGTTTATACAGCTCAAAATTAGTGTAGAAAGACTGTAAGTGAGGACTATACTGCTTATGTTTACAATTGAGGCTGAATTTCTCGAGCATCTTTTTGGTGAATCAGTTAATATCCTGACGGTTCCAGTAATACTTGTAAGAATACTGTCTAATTGCGGTATAAGTCTTAAAATACGCACTTAGAGTTTCCAGAAATGATTTCAAACTTGTAATAAGCACTTGAAATAAAAGTAGGTTCTTACTACATACCCTGCCGTTTTCAATCACTGACATTACCCGTGGAAAGCAGGGAAATGACCAGAAAACTGAAAATATTTACAACTCCGGGCACTTTAGGGAGTGTTTTCACTTGAATTTGCTTTCAAATACTAGGAATTCATGTTTCTACAGCTCAAAATTAGTGTAGAAAGACTGTAAGTGAGGACTATACTGCTTATGTTTACAATTGAGGCCGAATTTCTCGAGCGTCTTATTGGTGAATCAGTTAATATCCTGACGGTTCCAGTACATACTTGTAAGAAAACTCTCTAATTGTGGTATAAGTCTTAAAATACGCATTTAGAGTTTCCAGAAATGATTTCAAACTTGTAATAAGCACTTGAAATAAAAGTAAGTAGGTTCTTACTACATATCCTGCCATTTTCAATCACTGACATTACCCGTGGAAAGCAGGGAAATGACCAGAAAACTGATAATATTTACAACTCCGGCCACTTTAGCGTGCGTTTTCACTTGAATTTGCTTTCAAATGTTAAGAATTCATGTTTATACAGCTCAAAATTAGTGTAGAAAGACTGTAAGTAAGGACTATACTGCTTATGTTTACAATTGAGCCTGAATTTCTCTAGCGTCTTTTTGCTGAATCAGTTAATATCCTGATGGTTCCAGTACATACTTGTAAGAAACTCTCTAATTGTGGTATAAGTCTTAAAATACGCATTTAGAGTTTCCAGAAATGATTTCAAACTTGTAATAAGCACTTGAAATAAAAGTAAGTAGGTTCTTACTACATACCCTGCCGTTTTCAATCACTGACATTACCCGTGGAAAGCAGGGAAATGACCAGAAAACTGAAAATATTTACAACTCCGGGCACTTTAGGGAGTGTTTTCACTTGAATTTGCTTTCAAATACTAGGAATTCATGTTTCTACAGCTCAAAATTAGTGTAGAAAGACTGTAAGTGAGGACTATACTGCTTATGTTTACATTGAGGCTGAATTTCTCGAGCGTCTTATTGCTGAATCAGTTAATATCCTGACGGTTCCAGTACATACTTGTAAGAAAACTCTCTAATTGTGGTATAAGTCTTAAAATACGCATTTAGAGTTTCCAGAAATGATTTCAAACTTGTAATAAGCACTTGAAATAAAAGTAAGTTGGTTTTTACTACATACCCTGCCGTGTTCAATCACTGACATTACCCGTGGAAAGCAGGGAAATGACCAGAAAACTGATATTTACAACTCCGGCAACTTTACAAAGCGTTTTCACTTAAAATTGCTTTCAGATGTTAGGAATTCATGTTTATACAGCTCAAAATTAGTGTAGAAAGACTGTAAGTGAGGACTATACTGCTTATGTTTACAATTGAGGCTGAATTTCTCGAGCATCTTTTTGGTGAATCAGTTAATATCCTGACGGTTCCAGTAATACTTGTAAGAAAACTGTCTAATTGCGGTATAAGTCTTAAAATACGCATTTAGAGTTTCCAGAAATGATTTCAAACTTGTAATAAGCACTTGAAATAAAAGTAAGTAGGTTCTTACTACATACCCTGCCGTTTTCAATCACTGACATTACCCGTGGAAAGCAGGGAAATGACCAGAAAACTGATAATATTTACAACTCCGGCCACTTTAGCGTGCGTTTTCACTTGAATTTGCTTTCAAATGTTAAGAATTCATGTTTATACAGCTCAAAATTAGTGTAGAAAGACTGTAAGTAAGGACTATACTGCTTATGTTTACAATTGAGCCTGAATTTCTCTAGCGTCTTTTTGCTGAATCAGTTAATATCCTGATGGTTCCAGTACATACTTGTAAGAAACTCTCTAATTGTGGTATAACTCTTAAAATACGCATGTAGAGTTTCCAGAAATGATTTCAAACTTGTAATAAGCACTTGAAATAAAAGTAAGTAGGTTCTTACTACATACCCTGCCGTTTTCAATCACTGACATTACCCGTGGAAAGCAGGGAAATGACCAGAAAACTGAAAATATTTACAACTCCGGGCACTTTAGGGAGTGTTTTCACTTGAATTTGCTTTCAAATACTAGGAATTCATGTTTCTACAGCTCAAAATTAGTGTAGAAAGACTGTAAGTGAGGACTATACTGCTTATGTTTACATTGAGGCTGAATTTCTCGAGCGTCTTATTGCTGAATCAGTTAATATCCTGACGGTTCCAGTACATACTTGTAAGAAAACTCTCTAATTGTGGTATAAGTCTTAAAATACGCATTTAGAGTTTCCAGAAATGATTTCAAACTTGTAATAAGCACTTGAAATAAAAGTAAGTTGGTTTTTACTACATACCCTGCCGTGTTCAATCACTGACATTACCCGTGGAAAGCAGGGAAATGACCAGAAAACTGATATTTACAACTCCGGCAACTTTACAAAGCGTTTTCACTTAAAATTGCTTTCAGATGTTAGGAATTCATGTTTATACAGCTCAAAATTAGTGTAGAAAGACTGTAAGTGAGGACTATACTGCTTATGTTTACAATTGAGGCTGAATTTCTCGAGCATCTTTTTGGTGAATCAGTTAATATCCTGACGGTTCCAGTAATACTTGTAAGAAAACTGTCTAATTGCGGTATAAGTCTTAAAATACGCATTTAGAGTTTCCAGAAATGATTTCAAACTTGTAATAAGCACTTGAAATAAAAGTAAGTAGGTTCTTACTACATACCCTGCCGTTTTCAATCACTGACATTACCCGTGGAAAGCAGGGAAATGACCAGAAAACTGATAATATTTACAACTCCGGCCACTTTAGCGTGCGTTTTCACTTGAATTTGCTTTCAAATGTTAAGAATTCATGTTTATACAGCTCAAAATTAGTGTAGAAAGACTGTAAGTAAGGACTATACTGCTTATGTTTACAATTGAGCCTGAATTTCTCTAGCGTCTTTTTGCTGAATCAGTTAATATCCTGATGGGTCCAGTACATACTTGTAAGAAACTCTCTAATTGTGGTATAACTTAAAATACGCATGTAGAGTTTCCAGAAATGATTTCAAACTTGTAATAAGCACTTGAAATAAAAGTAAGTAGGTTCTTACTACATACCCTGCCGTTTTCAATCACTGACATTACCCGTGGAAAGCAGGGAAATGACCAGAAAACTGATAATATTTACAACTCCGGCAACTTTACAAAGCGTTTTCACTTAAAATTGCTTTCAGATGTTAGGAATTCATGTTTATACAGCTCAAAATTAGTGTAGAAAGACTGTAAGTGAGGACTATACTGCTTATGTTTACAATTGAGGTTGAATTTCTCGAGCATCTTTTTGGTGAATCAGTTAATATCCTGACGGTTCCAGTAATACTTGTAAGAATACTGTCTAATTGCGGTATAAGTCTTAAAATACGCACTTAGAGTTTCCAGAAATGATTTCAAACTTGTAATAAGCACTTGAAATAAAAGTAAGTAGGTTCTTACTACATACCCTGCCGTTTTCAATCACTGACATTACCCGTGGAAAGCAGGGAAATGACCAGAAAACTGAAAATATTTACAACTCCGGGCACTTTAGGGAGTGTTTTCACTTGAATTTGCTTTCATATACTAGGAATTCATGTTTCTACAGCTCAAAATTAGTGTAGAAAGACTGTAAGTGAGGACTATACTGCTTATGTTTACAATTGAGGCCGAATTTCTCGAGCGTCTTTTTGGTGAATCTGTTAATATCCTGACGATTCCAGTACATACTTGTAAGAAAACGCTCTAATTGTGGTATAAGTCTTAAAATACGCATTTAGAGTTTCCAGAAATGATTTCAAACTTGTAATAAGCACTTGAAATAAAAGTAAGTAGGTTTTTACTACATACCCTGCCGTGTTCAATCACTGACATTACCCGTGGAAAGCAGGGAAATGACCAGAAAAATGATAATATTTACAACTCCGGCAACTTTACAGAGCGTTTTCACTTGAATTTGCTTTCAGATGTTAGGAATTCATGTTTATACAGCTCAAAATTAGTGTAGAAAGACTGTAAGTGAGGACTATACTGCTTATGTTTACAATTGAGGCCGAATTTCTCGAGCGTCTTATTGGTGAATCAGTTAATATCCTGACGGTTCCAGTACATACTTGTAAGAAAACTCTCTAATTGTGGTATAAGTCTTAAAATACGCATTTAGAGTTTCCAGAAATGATTTCAAACTTGTAATAAGCACTTGAAATAAAAGTAAGTAGGTTCTTACTACATACCCTGCCGTTTTCAATCACTGACATTACCCGTGGAAAGCAGGGAAATGACCAGAAAACTGATAATATTTACAACTCCGGCCACTTTAGCGTGCGTTTTCACTTGAATTTGCTTTCAAATGTTAAGAATTCATGTTTATACAGCTCAAAATTAGTGTAGAAAGACTGTAAGTAAGGACTATACTGCTTATGTTTACAATTGAGCCTGAATTTCTCTAGCGTCTTTTTGCTGAATCAGTTAATATCCTGATGGGTCCAGTACATACTTGTAAGAAACTCTCTAATTGTGGTATAACTCTTAAAATACGCATGTAGAGTTTCCAGAAATGATTTCAAACTTGTAATAAGCACTTGAAATAAAAGTAAGAAGGTTCTTACTACATACCCTGCCGTTTTCAATCACTGACATTACCCGTGGAAAGCAGGGAAATGACCAGAAAACTGATAATATTTACAACTCCGGCAACTTTACAAAGCGTTTTCACTTAAAATTGCTTTCAGATGTTAGGAATTCATGTTTATACAGCTCAAAATTAGTGTAGAAAGACTGTAAGTGAGGACTATACTGCTTATGTTTACAATTGAGGCTGAATTTCTCGAGCATCTTTTTGGTGAATCAGTTAATATCCTGACGGTTCCAGTAATACTTGTAAGAATACTGTCTAATTGCGGTATAAGTCTTAAAATACGCACTTAGAGTTTCCAGAAATGATTTCAAACTTGTAATAAGCACTTGAAATAAAAGTAAGTAGGTTCTTACTACATACCCTGCCGTTTTCAATCACTGACATTACCCGTGGAAAGCAGGGAAATGACCAGAAAACTGAAAATATTTACAACTCCGGGCACTTTAGGGAGTGTTTTACTTGAATTTGCTTTCAAATACTAGGAATTCATGTTTCTAAAGCTCAAAATTAGTGTAGAAAGACTGTAAGTGAGGACTATACTGCTTATGTTTACAATTGAGGCCGAATTTCTCGAGCGTCTTATTGGTGAATCAGTTAATATCCTGACGGTTCCAGTACATACTTGTAAGAAAACTCTCTAATTGTGGTATAAGTCTTAAAATACGCATTTAGAGTTTCCAGAAATGATTTCAAACTTGTAATAAGCACTTGAAATAAAAGTAAGTAGGTTCTTACTACATATCCTGCCGTTTTCAATCACTGACATTACCCGTGGAAAGCAGGGAAATGACCAGAAAACTGATAATATTTACAACTCCGGCCACTTTAGCGAGCGTTTTCACTTGAATTTGCTTTCAAATGTTAGGAATTCATGTTTATACAGCTCAAAATTAGTGTAGAAAGACTGTAAGTGAGGACTATACTGCTTATGTTTACAATTGAGGCCGAATTTCTCGAGCGTCTTTTTGGTGAATCTGTTAATATCCTGACGGTTCCAGTACATACTTGTAAGAAAACTCTCTAATTGTGGTATAAGTCTTAAAATACGCATTTAGAGTTTCCAGAAATGATTTCAAACTTGTAATAAGCACTTGAAATAAAAGTAAGTAGGTTTTTACTACATACCCTGCCGTGTTCAATCACTGACATTACCCGTGGAAAGCAGGGAAATGACCAGAAAAACGATAATATTTACAACTCCAGGCAACTTTACAGAGCGTTTTCACTTGAATTTGCTTTCAGATGTTAGGAATTCATGTTTATACAGCTCAAAATTAGTGTAGAAAGACTGTAAGTGATGACTATACTGCTTATGTTTACAATTGAGGCTGAATTTCTCGAGCATCTTTTTGGTGAATCAGTTAATATCCTGACGGTTCCAGTAATACTTGTAAGAAAACTGTCTAATTGCGGTATAAGTCTTAAAATACGCATTTAGAGTTTCCAGAAATGATTTCAAACTTGTAATAAGCACTTGAAATAAAAGTAAGTAGGTTCTTACTACATACCCTGCCGTTTTCAATCACTGACATTACCCGTGGAAAGCAGGGAAATGACCAGAAAACTGATAATATTTACAACTCCGGCCACTTTAGCGTGCGTTTTCACTTGAATTTGCTTTCAAATGTTAAGAATTCATGTTTATACAGCTCAAAATTAGTGTAGAAAGACTGTAAGTAAGGACTATACTGCTTATGTTTACAATTGAGGGTGAATTTCTCTAGCGTCTTTTTGCTGAATCAGTTAATATCCTGATGGTTCCAGTACATACTTGTAAGAAACTCTCTAATTGTGGTATAACTCTTAAAATACGCATGTAGAGTTTCCAGAAATGATTTCAAACTTGTAATAAGCACTTGAAATAAAAGTAAGTAGGTTCTTACTACATACCCTGCCGTTTTCAATCACTGACATTACCCGTGGAAAGCAGGGAAATGACCAGAAAACTGATAATATTTACAACTCCGGCAACTTTACAAAGCGTTTTCACTTAAAATTGCTTTCAGATGTTAGGAATTCATGTTTATACAGCTCAAAATTAGTGTAGAAAGACTGTAAGTGAGGACTATACTGCTTATGTTTACAATTGAGGTTGAATTTCTCGAGCATCTTTTTGGTGAATCAGTTAATATCCTGACGGTTCCAGTAATACTTGTAAGAATACTGTCTAATTGCGGTATAAGTCTTAAAATACGCATTTAGAGTTTCCAGAAATGATTTCAAACTTGTAATAAGCACTTGAAATAAAAGTAAGTAGGTTCTTACTACATATCCTGCCGTTTTCAATCACTGACATTACCCGTGGAAAGCAGGGAAATGATGAGAAAACTGATAATGTTTACAACTCCGGCCACTTTAGCGTGCGTTTTCACTTGAATTTGCTTTCAAATGTTAAGAATTCATGTTTATACAGCTCAAAATTAGTGTAGAAAGACTGTAAGTAAGGACTATACTGCTTATGTTTACAATTGAGCCTGAATTTCTCTAGCGTCTTTTTGCTGAATCAGTTAATATCCTGATGGTTCCAGTACATACTTGTAAGAAACTCTCTAATTGTGGTATAACTCTTAAAATACGCATGTAGAGTTTCCAGAAATGATTTCAAACTTGTAATAAGCACTTGAAATAAAAGTAAGTAGGTTCTTACTACATACCCTGCCGTTTTCAATCACTGACATTACCCGTGGAAAGCAGGGAAATGGCCAGAAAACTGATAATATTTACAACTCCGGCAACTTTACAAAGCGTTTTCACTTAAAATTGCTTTCAGATGTTAGGAATTCATGTTTATACAGCTCAAAATTAGTGTAGAAAGACTGTAAGTGAGGACTATACTGCTTATGTTTACAATTGAGGATGAATTTCTCGAGCATCTTTTTGGTGAATCAGTTAATATCCTGACGGTTCCAGTAATACTTGTAAGAATACTGTCTAATTGCGGTATAAGTCTTAAAATACGCACTTAGAGTTTCCAGAAATGATTTCAAACTTGTAATAAGCACTTGAAATAAAAGTAAGTAGATTCTTACTACATACCCTGCCGTTTTCAATCACTGACATTACCCGTGGAAAGCAGGGAAATGACCAGAAAACTGAAAATATTTACAACTCCGGGCACTTTAGGGAGTGTTTTCACTTGAATTTGCTTTCAAATACTAGGAATTCATGTTTCTACAGCTCAAAATTAGTGTAGAAAGACTGTAAGTGAGGACTATACTGCTTATGTTTACATTGAGGCCGAATTTCTCGAGCGTCTTATTGGTGAATCAGTTAATATCCTGACGGTTCCAGTACATACTTGTAAGAAAACTCTCTAATTGTGGTATAAGTCTTAAAATACGCATTTAGAGTTTCCAGAAATGATTTCAAACTTGTAATAAGCACTTGAAATAAAAGTAAGTAGGTTCTTACTACATATCCTGCCGTTTTCAATCACTGACATTACCCGTGGAAAGCAGGGAAATGACCAGAAAACTGATAATATTTACAACTCCGGCCACTTTAGCGAGCGTTTTCACTTGAATTTGCTTTCAAATGTTAGGAATTCATGTTTATACAGCTCAAAATTAGTGTAGAAAGACTGTAAGTGAGGACTATACTGCTTATGTTTACAATTGAGGCCGAATTTCTCGAGCGTCTTTTTGGTGAATCTGTTAATATCCTGACGGTTCCAGTACATACTTGTAAGAAAACTCTCTAATTGTGGTATAAGTCTTAAAATACGCATTTAGAGTTTCCAGAAATGATTTCAAACTTGTAATAAGCACTTGAAATAAAAGTAAGTAGGTTTTTACTACATACCCTGCCGTGTTCAATCACTGACATTACCCGTGGAAAGCAGGGAAATGACCAGAAAACTGATAATATTTACAACTCCGGCCACTTTAGCGTGCGTTTTCACTTGAATTTGCTTTCAAATGTTAAGAATTCATGTTTATACAGCTCAAAATTAGTGTAGAAAGACTGTAAGTAAGGACTCTACTGCTTATGTTTACAATTGAGCCTGAATTTCTCTAGCGTCTTTTTGCTGAATCAGTTAATATCCTGATGGTTCCAGTACATACTTGTAAGAAACTCTCTAATTGTGGTATAACTCTTAAAATACGCATGTAGAGTTTCCAGAAATGATTTCAAACTTGTAATAAGCACTTGAAATAAAAGTAAGTAGGTTCTTACTACATACCCTGCCGTTTTCAATCACTGACATTAACCGTGGAAAGCAGGGAAATGACCAGAAAACTGATATTATTTAAAACTCCGGCAACTTTACAAAGCGTTTTCACTTAAAATTGCTTTCAGATGTTAGGAATTCATGTTTATACAGCTCAAAATTAGTGTAGAAAGACTGTAAGTGAGGACTATACTGCTTATGTTTACAATTGAGGCTGAATTTCTCGAGCATCTTTTTGGTGAAGCAGTTAATATCCTGACGGTTCCAGTAATACTTGTAAGAATACTGTCTAATTGCGGTATAAGTCTTAAAATACGCACTTAGAGTTTCCAGAAATGATTTCAAACTTGTAATAAGCCCTTGAAATAAAAGTAAGTAGGTTCTTACTACATACCCTGCCGTTTTCAATCACTGACATTACCCGTGGAAAGCAGGGAAATGACCAGAAAACTGAAAATATTTACAACTCCGGGCACTTTAGGGAGTGTTTTCACTTGAATTTGCTTTCAAATACTAGGAATTCATGTTTCTACAGCTCAAAATTAGTGTAGAAAGACTGTAAGTGAGGACTATACTGCTTATGTTTACATTGAGGAAGAATTTCTCGAGCGTCTTATTGCTGAATCAGTTAATATCCTGACGGTTCCAGTACATACTTGTAAGAATACTGTCTAATTGCGGTATAAGTCTTAAAATACGCACTTAGAGTTTCCAGAAATGATTTCAAACTTGTAATAAGCACTTGAAATAAAAGTAAGTAGGTTTTTACTACATACCCTGCCGTGTTCAATCACTGACATTACCCGTGGAAAGCAGGGAAATGACCAGAAAAATGATAATATTTACAAATCCGGCAACTTTACAGAGCGTTTTCACTTGAATTTGCTTTCAGATGTTAGGAATTCATGTTTATACAGCTCAAAATTAGTGTAGAAAGACTGTAAGTGAGGACTATACTGCTTATGTTTACAATTGAGGCTGAATTTCTCGAGCATCTTTTTGGTGAATCAGTTAATATCCTGACGGTTCCAGTAATACTTGTAAGAAAACTGTCTAATTGCGGTATAAGTCTTATAATACGCATTTAGAGTTTCCAGAAATGATTTCAAACTTGTAATAAGCACTTGAAATAAAAGTAAGTAGGTTCTTACTACATACCCTGCCGTTTTCAATCACTGACATAACCCGTGGAAAGCAGGGAAATGACCAGAAAACTGATAATATTTACAACTCCGGCCACTTTAGCGTGCGTTTTCACTTGAATTTGCTTTCAAATGTTAAGAATTCATGTTTATACAGCTCAAAATTAGTGTAGAAAGACTGTAAGTAAGGACTATACTGCTTATGTTTACAATTGAGCCTGAATTTCTCTAGCGTCTTTTTGCTGAATCAGTTAATATCCTGATGGTTCCAGTACATACTTGTAAGAAACTCTCTAATTGTGGTATAACTCTTAAAATACGCATGTAGAGTTTCCAGAAATGATTTCAAACTTGTAATAAGCACTTGAAATAAAAGTAAGTAGGTTCTTACTACATACCCTGCCGTTTTCAATCACTGACATTACCCGTGGAAAGCAGGGAAATGGCCAGAAAACTGATAATATTTACAACTCCGGCAACTTTACAAAGCGTTTTCACTTAAAATTGCTTTCAGATGTTAGGAATTCATGTTTATACAGCTCAAAATTAGTGTAGAAAGACTGTAAGTGAGGACTATACTGCTTATGTTTACAATTGAGGATGAATTTCTCGAGCATCTTTTTGGTGAATCAGTTAATATCCTGACGGTTCCAGTAATACTTGTAAGAATACTGTCTAATTGCGGTATAAGTCTTAAAATACGCACTTAGAGTTTCCAGAAATGATTTCAAACTTGTAATAAGCACTTGAAATAAAAGTAAGTAGATTCTTACTACATACCCTGCCGTTTTCAATCACTGACATTACCCGTGGAAAGCAGGGAAATGACCAGAAAACTGAAAATATTTACAACTCCGGGCACTTTAGGGAGTGTTTTCACTTGAATTTGCTTTCAAATACTAGGAATTCATGTTTCTACAGCTCAAAATTAGTGTAGAAAGACTGTAAGTGAGGACTATACTGCTTATGTTTACATTGAGGCCGAATTTCTCGAGCGTCTTATTGGTGAATCAGTTAATATCCTGACGGTTCCAGTACATACTTGTAAGAAAACTCTCTAATTGTGGTATAAGTCTTAAAATACGCATTTAGAGTTTCCAGAAATGATTTCAAACTTGTAATAAGCACTTGAAATAAAAGTAAGTAGGTTCTTACTACATATCCTGCCGTTTTCAATCACTGACATTACCCGTGGAAAGCAGGGAAATGACCAGAAAACTGATAATATTTACAACTCCGGCCACTTTAGCGAGCGTTTTCACTTGAATTTGCTTTCAAATGTTAGGAATTCATGTTTATACAGCTCAAAATTAGTGTAGAAAGACTGTAAGTGAGGACTATACTGCTTATGTTTACAATTGAGGCCGAATTTCTCGAGCGTCTTTTTGGTGAATCTGTTAATATCCTGACGGTTCCAGTACATACTTGTAAGAAAACTCTCTAATTGTGGTATAAGTCTTAAAATACGCATTTAGAGTTTCCAGAAATGATTTCAAACTTGTAATAAGCACTTGAAATAAAAGTAAGTAGGTTTTTACTACATACCCTGCCGTGTTCAATCACTGACATTACCCGTGGAAAGCAGGGAAATGACCAGAAAACTGATAATATTTACAACTCCGGCCACTTTAGCGTGCGTTTTCACTTGAATTTGCTTTCAAATGTTAAGAATTCATGTTTATACAGCTCAAAATTAGTGTAGAAAGACTGTAAGTAAGGACTCTACTGCTTATGTTTACAATTGAGCCTGAATTTCTCTAGCGTCTTTTTGCTGAATCAGTTAATATCCTGATGGTTCCAGTACATACTTGTAAGAAACTCTCTAATTGTGGTATAACTCTTAAAATACGCATGTAGAGTTTCCAGAAATGATTTCAAACTTGTAATAAGCACTTGAAATAAAAGTAAGTAGGTTCTTACTACATACCCTGCCGTTTTCAATCACTGACATTAACCGTGGAAAGCAGGGAAATGACCAGAAAACTGATATTATTTAAAACTCCGGCAACTTTACAAAGCGTTTTCACTTAAAATTGCTTTCAGATGTTAGGAATTCATGTTTATACAGCTCAAAATTAGTGTAGAAAGACTGTAAGTGAGGACTATACTGCTTATGTTTACAATTGAGGCTGAATTTCTCGAGCATCTTTTTGGTGAAGCAGTTAATATCCTGACGGTTCCAGTAATACTTGTAAGAATACTGTCTAATTGCGGTATAAGTCTTAAAATACGCACTTAGAGTTTCCAGAAATGATTTCAAACTTGTAATAAGCCCTTGAAATAAAAGTAAGTAGGTTCTTACTACATACCCTGCCGTTTTCAATCACTGACATTACCCGTGGAAAGCAGGGAAATGACCAGAAAACTGAAAATATTTACAACTCCGGGCACTTTAGGGAGTGTTTTCACTTGAATTTGCTTTCAAATACTAGGAATTCATGTTTCTACAGCTCAAAATTAGTGTAGAAAGACTGTAAGTGAGGACTATACTGCTTATGTTTACATTGAGGAAGAATTTCTCGAGCGTCTTATTGCTGAATCAGTTAATATCCTGACGGTTCCAGTACATACTTGTAAGAATACTGTCTAATTGCGGTATAAGTCTTAAAATACGCATTTAGAGTTTCCAGAAATGATTTCAAACTTGTAATAAGCACTTGAAATAAAAGTAAGTAGGTTTTTACTACATACCCTGCCGTGTTCAATCACTGACATTACCCGTGGAAAGCAGGGAAATGACCAGAAAAATGATAATATTTACAAATCCGGCAACTTTACAGAGCGTTTTCACTTGAATTTGCTTTCAGATGTTAGGAATTCATGTTTATACAGCTCAAAATTAGTGTAGAAAGACTGTAAGTGAGGACTATACTGCTTATGTTTACAATTGAGGCTGAATTTCTCGAGCATCTTTTTGGTGAATCAGTTAATATCCTGACGGTTCCAGTAATACTTGTAAGAAAACTGTCTAATTGCGGTATAAGTCTTATAATACGCATTTAGAGTTTCCAGAAATGATTTCAAACTTGTAATAAGCACTTGAAATAAAAGTAAGTAGGTTCTTACTACATACCCTGCCGTTTTCAATCACTGACATAACCCGTGGAAAGCAGGGAAATGACCAGAAAACTGATAATATTTACAACTCCGGCCACTTTAGCGTGCGTTTTCACTTGAATTTGCTTTCAAATGTTAAGAATTCATGTTTATACAGCTCAAAATTAGTGTAGAAAGACTGTAAGTAAGGACTATACTGCTTATGTTTACAATTGAGCCTGAATTTCTCTAGCGTCTTTTTGCTGAATCAGTTAATATCCTGATGGTTCCAGTACATACTTGTAAGAAACTCTCTAATTGTGGTATAACTCTTAAAATACGCATGTAGAGTTTCCAGAAATGATTTCAAACTTGTAATAAGCACTTGAAATAAAAGTAAGTAGGTTCTTACTACATACCCTGCCGTTTTCAATCACTGACATTACCCGTGGAAAGCAGGGAAATGACCAGAAAACTGATAATATTTACAACTCCGGCAACTTTACAAAGCGTTTTCACTTAAAATTGCTTTCAGATGTTAGGAATTCATGTTTATACAGCTCAAAATTAGTGTAGAAAGACTGTAAGTGAGGACTATACTGCTTATGTTTACAATTGAGGTTGAATTTCTCGAGCATCTTTTTGGTGAATCAGTTAATATCCTGACGGTTCCAGTAATACTTGTAAGAATACTGTCTAATTGCGGTATAAGTCTTAAAATACGCACTTAGAGTTTCCAGAAATGATTTCAAACTTGTAATAAGCACTTGAAATAAAAGTAAGTAGGTTCTTACTACATACCCTGCCGTTTTCAATCACTGACATTACCCGTGGAAAGCAGGGAAATGACCAGAAAACTGAAAATATTTACAACTCCGGGCACTTTAGGGAGTGTTTTCACTTGAATTTGCTTTCAAATACTAGGAATTCATGTTTCTACAGCTCAAAATTAGTGTAGAAAGACTGTAAGTGAGGACTATACTGCTTATGTTTACAATTGAGGCCGAATTTCTCGAGCGTCTTATTGGTGAATCAGTTAATATCCTGACGGTTCCAGTACATACTTGTAAGAAAACTCTCTAATTGTGGTATAAGTCTTAAAATACGCATTTAGAGTTTCCAGAAATGATTTCAAACTTGTAATAAGCACTTGAAATAAAAGTAAGTAGGTTCTTACTACATATCCTGCCGTTTTCAATCACTGACATTACCCGTGGAAAGCAGGGAAATGACCAGAAAACTGATAATATTTACAACTCCGGCCACTTTAGCGTGCGTTTTCACTTGAATTTGCTTTCAAATGTTAAGAATTCATGTTTATACAGCTCAAAATTAGTGTAGAAAGACTGTAAGTAAGGACTATACTGCTTATGTTTACAATTGAGCCTGAATTTCTCTAGCGTCTTTTTGCTGAATCAGTTAATATCCTGATGGTTCCAGTACATACTTGTAAGAAACTCTCTAATTGTGGTATAACTCTTAAAATACGCATGTAGAGTTTCCAGAAATGATTTCAAACTTGTAATAAGCACTTGAAATAAAAGTAAGTAGGTTCTTACTACATACCCTGCCGTTTGCAATCACTGACATTACCCGTGGAAAGCAGGGAAATGACCAGAAAACTGAAAATATTTACAACTCCGGGCACTTTAGGGAGTGTTTTCACTTGAATTTGCTTTCAAATACTAGGAATTCATGTTTCTACAGCTCAAAATTAGTGTAGAAAGACTGTAAGTGAGGACTATACTGCTTATGTTTACATTGAGGCCGAATTTCTCGAGCGTCTTATTGCTGAATCAGTTAATATCCTGACGGTTCCAGTACATCCTTGTAAGAAAACTCTCTAATTGTGGTATAAGTCTTAAAATACGCATTTAGAGTTTCCAGAAATGATTTCAAACTTGTAATAAGCACTTGAAATAAAAGTAAGTTGGTTTTTACTACATACCCTGCCGTGTTCAATCACTGACATTACCCGTGGAAAGCAGGGAAATGACCAGAAAACTGATAATATTTACAACTCCGGCAACTTTACAAAGCGTTTTCACTTAAAATTGCTTTCAGATGTTAGGAATTCATGTTTATACAGCTCAAAATTAGTGTAGAAAGACTGTAAGTGAGGACTATACTGCTTATGTTTACAATTGAGGCCGAATTTCTCGAGCGTCTTTTTGGTGAATCTGTTAATATCCTGACGGTTCCAGTACATACTTGTAAGAAAACTCTCTAATTGTGGTATAAGTCTTAAAATACGCATTTAGAGTTTCCAGAAATGATTTCAAACTTGTAATAAGCACTTGAAATAAAAGTAAGTAGGTTTTTACTACATACCCTACCGTGTTCAATCACTGACATTACCCGTGGAAAGCAGGGAAATGACCAGAAAAATGATAATATTTACAACTCCGGCAACTTTACAGAGCGTTTTCACTTGAATTTGCTTTCAGATGTTAGGAATTCATGTTTCTACAGCTCAAAATTAGTGTAGAAAGAATGTAAGTGAGGACTATACTGCTTATGTTTACAATTGAGGCTGAATTTCTCGAGCATCTTTTTGGTGAATCAGTTAATATCCTGACGGTTCCAGTAATACTTGTAAGAAAACTGTCTAATTGCGGTATAAGTCTTAAAATACGCATTTTGAGTTTCCAGAAATGATTTCAAACTTGTAATAAGCACTTGAAATAAAAGTAAGTAGGTTCTTACTACATACCCTGCCGTTTTCAATCACTGACATTACCCGTGGAAAGCAGGGAAATGACCAGAAAACTGATAATATTTACAACTCCGGCCACTTTAGCGTGCGTTTTCACTTGAATTTGCTTTCAAATGTTAAGAATTCATGTTTATACAGCTCAAAATTAGTGTAGAAAGACTGTAAGTAAGGACTATACTCCTTATGTTTACAATTGAGCCTGAATTTCTCTAGCGTCTTTTTGCTGAATCAGTTAATATCCTGATGGGTCCAGTACATACTTGTAAGAAACTCTCTAATTGTGGTATAACTCTTAAAATACGCATGTAGAGTTTCCAGAAATGATTTCAAACTTGTAATAAGCACTTGAAATAAAAGTAAGTAGGTTCTTACTACATACCCTGCCGTTTTCAATCACTGACATTACCCGTGGAAAGCAGGGAAATGACCAGAAAACTGATAATATTTACAACTCCGGCAACTTTACAAAGCGTTTTCACTTAAAATTGCTTTCAGATGTTAGGAATTCATGTTTATACAGCTCAAAATTAGTGTAGAAAGACTGTAAGTGAGGACTATACTGCTTATGTTTACAATTGAGGTTGAATTTCTCGAGCATCTTTTTGGTGAATCAGTTAATATCCTGACGGTTCCAGTAATACTTGTAAGAATACTGTCTAATTGCGGTATAAGTCTTAAAATACGCACTTAGAGTTTCCAGAAATGATTTCAAACTTGTAATAAGCACTTGAAATAAAAGTAAGTAGGTTCTTACTACATACCCTGCCGTTTTCAATCACTGACATTACCCGTGGAAAGCAGGGAAATGACCAGAAAACTGAAAATATTTACAACTCCGGGCACTTTAGGGAGTGTTTTCACTTGAATTTGCTTTCAAATACTAGGAATTCATGTTTCTACAGCTCAAAATTAGTGTAGAAAGACTGTAAGTGAGGACTATACTGCTTATGTTTACAATTGAGGCCGAATTTCTCGAGCGTCTTATTGGTGAATCAGTTAATATCCTGACGGTTCCAGTACATACTTGTAAGAAAACTCTCTAATTGTGGTATAAGTCTTAAAATACGCATTTAGAGTTTCCAGAAATGATTTCAAACTTGTAATAAGCACTTGAAATAAAAGAAAGTAGGTTCTTACTACATATCCTGCCGTTTTCAATCACTGACATTACCCGTGGAAAGCAGGGAAATGACCAGAAAACTGATAATATTTACAACTCCGGCCACTTTAGCGTGCGTTTTCACTTGAATTTGCTTTCAAATGTTAAGAATTCATGTTTATACAGCTCAAAATTAGTGTAGAAAGACTGTAAGTAAGGACTATACTGCTTATGTTTACAATTGAGCCTGAATTTCTCTAGCGTCTTTTTGCTGAATCAGTTAATATCCTGATGGTTCCAGTACATACTTGTAAGAAACTATCTAATTGTGGTATAACTCTTAAAATACGCATGTAGAGTTTCCAGAAATGATTTCAAACTTGTAATAAGCACTTGAAATAAAAGTAAGTAGGTTCTTACTACATACCCTGCCGTTTTCAATCACTGACATTACCCGTGGAAAGCAGGGAAATGACCAGAAAACTGAAAATATTTACAACTCCGGGCACTTTAGGGAGTGTTTTCACTTGAATTTGCTTTCAAATACTAGGAATTCATGTTTCTACAGCTCAAAATTAGTGTAGAAAGACTGTAAGTGAGGACTATACTGCTTATGTTTACATTGAGGCCGAATTTCTCGAGCGTCTTATTGCTGAATCAGTTAATATCCTGACGGTTCCAGTACATACTTGTAAGAAAACTCTCTAATTGTGGTATAAGTCTTAAAATACGCATTTAGAGTTTCCAGAAATGATTTCAAACTTGTAATAAGCACTTGAAATAAAAGTAAGTTGGTTTTTACTACATACCCTGCCGTGTTCAATCACTGACATTACCCGTGGAAAGCAGGGAAATGACCAGAAAACTGATAATATTTACAACTCCGGCAACTTTACAAAGCGTTTTCACTTAAAATTGCTTTCAGATGTTAGGAATTCATGTTTATACAGCTCAAAATTAGTGTAGAAAGACTGTAAGTGAGGACTATACTGCTTATGTTTACAATTGAGGCCGAATTTCTCGAGCGTCTTTTTGGTGAATCTGTTAATATCCTGACGGTTCCAGTACATACTTGTAAGAAAACTCTCTAATTGTGGTATAAGTCTTAAAATACGCATTTAGAGTTTCCAGAAATGATTTCAAACTTGTAATAAGCACTTGAAATAAAAGTAAGTAGGTTCTTACTACATACCCTGCCGTTTTCAATCACTGACATAACCCGTGGAAAGCAGGGAAATGACCAGAAAACTGATAATATTTACAACTCCGGCCACTTTAGCGTGCGTTTTCACTTGAATTTGCTTTCAAATGTTAAGAATTCATGTTTATACAGCTCAAAATTAGTGTAGAAAGACTGTAAGTAAGGACTATACTCCTTATGTTTACAATTGAGCCTGAATTTCTCTAGCGTCTTTTTGCTGAATCAGTTAATATCCTGATGGGTCCAGTACATACTTGTAAGAAACTCTCTAATTGTGGTATAACTCTTAAAATACGCATGTAGAGTTTCCAGAAATGATTTCAAACTTGTAATAAGCACTTGAAATAAAAGTAAGTAGGTTCTTACTACATACCCTGCCGTTTTCAATCACTGACATTACCCGTGGAAAGCAGGGAAATGACCAGAAAACTGATAATATTTACAACTCCGGCAACTTTACAAAGCGTTTTTACTTAAAATTGCTTTCAGATGTTAGGAATTCATGTTTATACAGCTCAAAATTAGTGTAGAAAGACTGTAAGTGAGGACTATACTGCTTATGTTTACAATTGAGGCTGAATTTCTCGAGCATCTTTTTGGTGAATCAGTTAATATCCTGACGGTTCCAGTAATACTTGTAAGAATACTGTCTAATTGCGGTATAAGTCTTAAAATACGCACTTAGTGTTTCCAGAAATGATTTCAAACTTGTAATAAGCACTTGAAATAAAAGTAAGTAGGTTCTTACTACATACCCTGCCGTTTTCAATCACCGACATTACCCGTGGAAAGCAGGGAAATGACCAGAAAACTGAAAATATTTACAACTCCGGGCACTTTCGGGAGTGTTTTCACTTGAATTTGCTTTCAAATACTAGGAATTCATGTTTCTACAGCTCAAAATTAGTGTAGAAAGACTGTAAGTGAGGACTTTACTGCTTATGTTTACAATTGAGGCTGAATTTCTCGAGCGTCTTATTGGTGAATCAGTTAATATCCTGACGGTTCCAGTAATACTTGTAAGAAAACTGTCTAAGTGCGGTATAAGTCTTAAAATACGCATTTAGAGTTTCCAGAAATGATTTCAAACTTGTAATAAGCACTTGAAATAAAAGTAAGTAGGTTCTTACTACATACCCTGCCGTTTTCAATCACTGACATTACCCGTGGAAAGCAGGGAAATGACCAGAAAACTGATAATATTTACAACTCCGGCCACTTTAGCGTGCGTTTTCACTTGAATTTGCTTTCAAATGTTAAGAATTCATGTTTATACAGCTCAAAATTAGTGTAGAAAGACTGTAAGTAAGGACTATACTGCTTATGTTTACAATTGAGCCTGAATTTCTCTAGCGTCTTTTTGCTGAATCAGTTAATATCCTGATGGTTCCAGTACATACTTGTAAGAAACTCTCTAATTGTGGTATAACTCTTAAAATACGCATGTAGAGTTTCCAGAAATGATTTCAAACTTGTAATAAGCACTTGAAATAAAAGTAAGTAGGTTCTTACTACATACCCTGCCGTTTTCAATCACTGACATTACCCGTGGAAAGCAGGGAAATGACCAGAAAACTGATAATATTTACAACTCCGGCAACTTTACAAAGCGTTTTCACTTAAAATTGCTTTCAGATGTTAGGAATTCATGTTTATACAGCTCAAAATTAGTGTAGAAAGACTGTAAGTGAGGACTATACTGCTTATGTTTACAATTGAGGTTGAATTTCTCGAGCATCTTTTTGGTGAATCAGTTAATATCCTGACGGTTTCAGTAATACTTGTAAGAATACTGTCTAATTGCGGTATAAGTCTTAAAATACGCACTTAGAGTTTCCAGAAATGATTTCAAACTTGTAATAAGCACTTGAAATAAAAGTAAGTAGGTTCTTACTACATACCCTGCCGTTTTCAATCACTGACATTACCCGTGGAAAGCAGGGAAATGACCAGAAAACTGAAAATATTTACAACTCCGGGCACTTTAGGGAGTGTTTTCACTTGAATTTGCTTTCAAATACTAGGAATTCATGTTTCTACAGCTCAAAATTAGTGTAGAAAGACTGTAAGTGAGGACTATACTGCTTATGTTTACAATTGAGGCCGAATTTCTCGAGCGTCTTATTGGTGAATCAGTTAATATCCTGACGGTTCCAGTACATACTTGTAAGAAAACTCTCTAATTGTGGTATAAGTCTTAAAATACGCATTTAGAGTTTCCAGAAATGATTTCAAACTTGTAATAAGCACTTGAAATAAAAGTAAGTAGGTTCTTACTACATATCCTGCCGTTTTCAATCACTGACATTACCCGTGGAAAGCAGGGAAATGACCAGAAAACTGATAATATTTACAACTCCGGCCACTTTAGCGTGCGTTTTCACTTGAATTTGCTTTCAAATGTTAAGAATTCATGTTTATACAGCTCAAAATTAGTGTAGAAAGACTGTAAGTAAGGACTATACTGCTTATGTTTACAATTGAGCCTGAATTTCTCTAGCGTCTTTTTGCTGAATCAGTTAATATCCTGATGGTTCCAGTACATACTTGTAAGAAACTCTCTAATTGTGGTATAACTCTTAAAATACGCATGTAGAGTTTCCAGAAATGATTTCAAACTTGTAATAAGCACTTGAAATAAAAGTAAGTAGGTTCTTACTACATACCCTGCCGTTTTCAATCACTGACATTACCCGTGGAAAGCAGGGAAATGACCAGAAAACTGAAAATATTTACAACTCCGGGCACTTTAGGGAGTGTTTTCACTTGAATTTGCTTTCAAATACTAGGAATTCATGTTTCTACAGCTCAAAATTAGTGTAGAAAGACTGTAAGTGAGGACTATACTGCTTATGTTTACATTGAGGCCGAATTTCTCGAGCGTCTTATTGCTGAATCAGTTAATATCCTGACGGTTCCAGTACATACTTGTAAGAAAACTCTCTAATTGTGGTATAAGTCTTAAAATACGCATTTAGAGTTTCCAGAAATGATTTCAAACTTGTAATAAGCACTTGAAATAAAAGTAAGTTGGTTTTTACTACATACCCTGCCGTGTTCAATCACTGACATTACCCGTGGAAAGCAGGGAAATGACCAGAAAACTGATAATATTTACAACTCCGGCAACTTTACAAAGCGTTTTCACTTAAAATTGCTTTCAGATGTTAGGAATTCATGTTTATACAGCTCAAAATTAGTGTAGAAAGACTGTAAGTGAGGACTATACTGCTTATGTTTACAATTGAGGCCGAATTTCTCGAGCGTCTTTTTGGTGAATCTGTTAATATCCTGACGGTTCCAGTACATACTTGTAAGAAAACTCTCTAATTGTGGTATAAGTCTTAAAATACGCATTTAGAGTTTCCAGAAATGATTTCAAACTTGTAATAAGCACTTGAAATAAAAGTAAGTAGGTTCTTACTACATACCCTGCCGTTTTCAATCACTGACATAACCCGTGGAAAGCAGGGAAATGACCAGAAAACTGATAATATTTACAACTCCGGCCACTTTAGAGTGCGTTTTCACTTGAATTTGCTTTCAAATGTTAAGAATTCATGTTTATACAGCTCAAAATTAGTGTAGAAAGACGGTAAGTAAGGACTATACTCCTTATGTTTACAATTGAGCCTGAATTTCTCTAGCGTCTTTTTGCTGAATCAGTTAATATCCTGATGGTTCCAGTACATACTTGTAAGAAACTCTCTAATTGTGGTATAACTCTTAAAATACGCATGTAGAGTTTCCATAAATGATTTCAAACTTGTAATAAGCACTTGAAATAAAAGTAAGTAGGTTCTTACTACATACCCTGCCGTTTTCAATCACTGACATTACCCGTGGAAAGCAGGGAAATGACCAGAAAACTGATAATATTTACAACTCCGGCAACTTTACAAAGCGTTTTCACTTAAAATTGCTTTCAGATGTTAGGAATTCATGTTTATACAGCTCAAAATTAGTGTAGAAAGACTGTAAGTGAGGACTATACTGCTTATGTTTACAATTGAGGCTGAATTTCTCGAGCATCTTTTTGGTGAATCAGTTAATATCCTGACGGTTCCAGTAATACTTGTAAGAATACTGTCTAATTGCGGTATAAGTCTTAAAATACGCACTTAGAGTTTCCAGAAATGATTTCAAACTTGTAATAAGCACTTGAAATAAAAGTAAGTAGGTTCTTACTACATACCCTGCCGTTTTCAATCACCGACATTACCCGTGGAAAGCAGGGAAATGACCAGAAAACTGAAAATATTTACAACTCCGGGCACTTTCGGGAGTGTTTTCACTTGAATTTGCTTTCAAATACTAGGAATTCATGTTTCTACAGCTCAAAATTAGTGTAGAAAGACTGTAAGGGAGGACGATACTGCTTATGTTTACAATTGAGGCTGAATTTCTCGAGCGTCTTATTGGTGAATCAGTTAATATCCTGACGGTTCCAGTAATACTTGTAAGAAAACTGTCTAATTGCGGTATAAGTCTTAAAATACGCATTTAGAGTTTCCAGAAATGATTTCAAACTTGTAATAAGCACTTGAAATAAAAGTAAGTAGGTTCTTACTACATACCCTGCCGTTTTCAATCACTGACATTACCCGTGGAAAGCAGGGAAATGACCAGAAAACTGATAATATTTACAACTCCGGCCACTTTAGCGTGCGTTTTCACTTGAATTTGCTTTCAAATGTTAAGAATTCATGTTTATACAGCTCAAAATTAGTGTAGAAAGACTGTAAGTAAGGACTATACTGCTTATGTTTACAATTGAGCCTGAATTTCTCTAGCGTCTTTTTGCTGAATCAGTTAATATCCTGATGGTTCCAGTACATACTTGTAAGAAACTCTCTAATTGTGGTATAACTCTTAAAATACGCATGTAGAGTTTCCAGAAATGATTTCAAACTTGTAATAAGCACTTGAAATAAAAGTAAGTAGGTTCTTACTACATACCCTGCCGTTTTCAATCACTGACATTACCCGTGGAAAGCAGGGAAATGACCAGAAAACTGATAATATTTACAACTCCGGCAACTTTACAAAGCGTTTTCACTTAAAATTGCTTTCAGATGTTAGGAATTCATGTTTATACAGCTCAAAATTAGTGTAGAAAGACTGTAAGTGAGGACTATACTGCTTATGTTTACAATTGAGGTTGAATTTCTCGAGCATCTTTTTGGTGAATCAGTTAATATCCTGACGGTTTCAGTAATACTTGTAAGAATACTGTCTAATTGCGGTATAAGTCTTAAAATACGCACTTAGAGTTTCCAGAAATGATTTCAAACTTGTAATAAGCACTTGAAATAAAAGTAAGTAGGTTCTTACTACATACCCTGCCGTTTTCAATCACTGACATTACCCGTGGAAAGCAGGGAAATGACCAGAAAACTGAAAATATTTACAACTCCGGGCACTTTAGGGAGTGTTTTCACTTGAATTTGCTTTCAAATACTAGGAATTCATGTTTCTACAGCTCAAAATTAGTGTAGAAAGACTGTAAGTGAGGACTATACTGCTTATGTTTACAATTGAGGCCGAATTTCTCGAGCGTCTTATTGGTGAATCAGTTAATATCCTGACGGTTCCAGTACATACTTGTAAGAAAACTCTCTAATTGTGGTATAAGTCTTAAAATACGCATTTAGAGTTTCCAGAAATGATTTCAAACTTGTAATAAGCACTTGAAATAAAAGTAAGTAGGTTCTTACTACATATCCTGCCGATTTCAATCACTGACATTACCCGTGGAAAGCAGGGAAATGACCAGAAAACTGATAATATTTACAACTCCGGCCACTTTAGCGTGCGTTTTCACTTGAATTTGCTTTCAAATGTTAAGAATTCATGTTTATACAGCTCAAAATTAGTGTAGAAAGACTGTAAGTAAGGACTATACTGCTTATGTTTACAATTGAGCCTGAATTTCTCTAGCGTCTTTTTGCTGAATCAGTTAATATCCTGATGGTTCCAGTACATACTTGTAAGAAACTCTCTAATTGTGGTATAACTCTTAAAATACGCATGTAGAGTTTCCAGAAATGATTTCAAACTTGTAATAAGCACTTGAAATAAAAGTAAGTAGGTTCTTACTACATACCCTGCCGTTTTCAATCACTGACATTACCCGTGGAAAGCAGGGAAATGACCAGAAAACTGAAAATATTTACAACTCCGGGCACTTTAGGGAGTGTTTTCACTTGAATTTGCTTTCAAATACTAGGAATTCATGTTTCTACAGCTCAAAATTAGTGTAGAAAGACTGTAAGTGAGGACTATACTGCTTATGTTTACATTGAGGCCGAATTTCTCGAGCGTCTTATTGCTGAATCAGTTAATATCCTGACGGTTCCAGTACATACTTGTAAGAAAACTCTCTAATTGTGGTATAAGTCTTAAAATACGCATTTAGAGTTTCCAGAAATGATTTCAAACTTGTAATAAGCACTTGAAATAAAAGTAAGTTGGTTTTTACTACATACCCTGCCGTGATCAATCACTGACATTACCCGTGGAAAGCAGGGAAATGACCAGAAAACTGATAATATTTACAACTCCGGCAACTTTACAAAGCGTTTTCACTTAAAATTGCTTTCAGATGTTAGGAATTCATGTTTATACAGCTCAAAATTAGTGTAGAAAGACTGTAAGTGAGGACTATACTGCTTATGTTTACAATTGAGGCCGAATTTCTCGAGCGTCTTTTTGGTGAATCTGTTAATATCCTGACGGTTCCAGTACATACTTGTAAGAAAACTCTCTAATTGTGGTATAAGTCTTAAAATACGCATTTAGAGTTTCCAGAAATGATTTCAAACTTGTAATAAGCACTTGAAATAAAAGTAAGTAGGTTCTTACTACATACCCTGCCGTTTTCAATCACTGACATAACCCGTGGAAAGCAGGGAAATGACCAGAAAACTGATAATATTTACAACTCCGGCCACTTTAGCGTGCGTTTTCACTTGAATTTGCTTTCAAATGTTAAGAATTCATGTTTATACAGCTCAAAATTAGTGTAGAAAGACTGTAAGTAAGGACTATACTCCTTATGTTTACAATTGAGCCTGAATTTCTCTAGCGTCTTTTTGCTGAATCAGTTAATATCCTGATGGGTCCAGTACATACTTGTAAGAAACTCTCTAATTGTGGTATAACTCTTAAAATACGCATGTAGAGTTTCCAGAAATGATTTCAAACTTGTAATAAGCACTTGAAATAAAAGTAAGTAGGTTCTTACTACATACCCTGCCGTTTTCAATCACTGACATTACCCGTGGAAAGCAGGGAAATGACCAGAAAACTGATAATATTTACAACTCCGGCAACTTTACAAAGCGTTTTCACTTAAAATTGCTTTCAGATGTTAGGAATTCATGTTTATACAGCTCAAAATTAGTGTAGAAAGACTGTAAGTGAGGACTATACTGCTTATGTTTACAATTGAGGCTGAATTTCTCGAGCATCTTTTTGGTGAATCAGTTAATATCCTGACGGTTCCAGTAATACTTGTAAGAATACTGTCTAATTGCGGTATAAGTCTTAAAATACGCACTTAGAGTTTCCAGAAATGATTTCAAACTTGTAATAAGCACTTGAAATAAAAGTAAGTAGGTTCTTACTACATACCCTGCCGTTTTCAATCACCGACATTACCCGTGGAAAGCAGGGAAATGACCAGAAAACTGAAAATATTTACAACTCCGGGCACTTTCGGGAGTGTTTTCACTTGAATTTGCTTTCAAATACTAGGAATTCATGTTTCTACAGCTCAAAATTAGTGTAGAAAGACTGTAAGTGAGGACTATACTGCTTATGTTTACAATTGAGGCCGAATTTCTCGAGCGTCTTATTGGTGAATCAGTTAATATCCTGACGGTTCCAGTAATACTTGTAAGAAAACTGTCTAATTGCGGTATAAGTCTTAAAATACGCATTTAGAGTTTCCAGAAATGATTTCAAACTTGTAATAAGCACTTGAAATAAAAGTAAGTAGGTTCTTACTACATACCCTGCCGTTTTCAATCACTGACATTACCCGTGGAAAGCAGGGAAATGACCAGAAAACTGATAATATTTACAACTCCGGCCACTTTAGCGTGCGTTTTCACTTGAATTTGCTTTCAAATGTTAAGAATTCATGTTTATACAGCTCAAAATTAGTGTAGAAAGACTGTAAGTAAGGACTATACTGCTTATGTTTACAATTGAGCCTGAATTTCTCTAGCGTCTTTTTGCTGAATCAGTTAATATCCTGATGGTTCCAGTACATACTTGTAAGAAACTCTCTAATTGTGGTATAACTCTTAAAATACGCATGTAGAGTTTCCAGAAATGATTTCAAACTTGTAATAAGCACTTGAAATAAAAGTAAGTAGGTTTTTACTACATACCCTGCCATTTTCAATCACTGACATTACCCGTGGAAAGCAGGGAAATGACCAGAAAACTGATAATATTTACAACTCCGGCAACTTTACAAAGCGTTTTCACTTAAAATTGCTTTCAGATGTTAGGAATTCATGTTTATACAGCTCAAAATTAGTGTAGAAAGACTGTAAGTGAGGACTATACTGCTTATGTTTACAATTGAGGTTGAATTTCTCGAGCATCTTTTTGGTGAATCAGTTAATATCCTGACGGTTCCAGTAATACTTGTAAGAATACTGTCTAATTGCGGTATAAGTCTTAAAATACGCACTTAGAGTTTCCAGAAATGATTTCAAACTTGTAATAAGCACTTGAAATAAAAGTAAGTAGGTTCTTACTACATACCCTGCCGTTTTCAATCACTTACATTACCCGTGGAAAGCAGGGAAATGACCAGAAAACTGAAAATATTTACAACTCCGGGCACTTTAGGGAGTGTTTTCACTTGAATTTGCTTTCAAATACTAGGAATTCATGTTTCTACAGCTCAAAATTAGTGTAGAAAGACTGTAAGTGAGGACTATACTGCTTATGTTTACAATTGAGGCCGAATTTCTCGAGCGTCTTATTGGTGAATCAGTTAATATCCTGACGGTTCCAGTACATACTTGTAAGAAAACTCTCTAATTGTGGTATAAGTCTTAAAATACGCATTTAGAGTTTCCAGAAATGATTTCAAACTTGTAATAAGCACTTGAAATAAAAGTAAGTAGGTTCTTACTACATATCCTGCCGTTTTCAATCACTGACATTACCCGTGGAAAGCAGGGAAATGACCAGAAAACTGATAATATTTACAACTCCGGCCACTTTAGCGTGCGTTTTCACTTGAATTTGCTTTCAAATGTTAAGAATTCATGTTTATACAGCTCAAAATTAGTGTAGAAAGACTGTAAGTAAGGACTATACTGCTTATGTTTACAATTGAGCCTGAATTTCTCTAGCGTCTTTTTGCTGAATCAGTTAATATCCTGATGGTTCCAGTACATACTTGTAAGAAACTCTCTAATTGTGGTATAACTCTTAAAATACGCATGTAGAGTTTCCAGAAATGATTTCAAACTTGTAATAAGCACTTGAAATAAAAGTAAGTAGGTTCTTACTACATACCTTGCCGTTTTCAATCACTGACATTACCCGTGGAAAGCAGGGAAATGACCAGAAAACTGAAAATATTTACAACTCCGGGCACTTTAGGGAGTGTTTTCACTTGAATTTGCTTTCAAATACTAGGAATTCATGTTTCTACAGCTCAAAATTAGTGTAGAAAGACTGTAAGTGAGGACTATACTGCTTATGTTTATTTTGAGGCCGAATTTCTCGAGCGTCTTATTGCTGAATCAGTTAATATCCTGACGGTTCCAGTACATACTTGTAAGAAAACTCTCTAATTGTGGTATAAGTCTTAAAATACGCATTTAGAGTTTCCAGAAATGATTTCAAACTTGTAATAAGCACTTGAAATAAAAGTAAGTTGGTTTTTACTACATACCCTGCCGTGTTCAATCACTGACATTACCCGTGGAAAGCAGGGAAATGACCAGAAAACTGATAATATTTACAACTCCGGCAACTTTACAAAGCGTTTTCACTTAAAATTGCTTTCAGATGTTAGGAATTCATGTTTATACAGCTCAAAATTAGTGTAGAAAGACTGTAAGAGAGAACTATACTGCTTATGTTTACAATTGAGGCCGAATTTCTCGAGCGTCTTTTTGGTGAATCTGTTAATATCCTGACGGTTCCAGTACATACTTGTAAGAAAACTCTCTAATTGTGGTATAAGTCTTAAAATACGCATTTAGAGTTTCCAGAAATGATTTCAAACTTGTAATAAGCACTTGAAATAAAAGTAAGTAGGTTTTTACTACATACCCTGCCGTGTTCAATCACTGACATAACCCGTGGAAAGCAGGGAAATGACCAGAAAAATGATAATATTTACAACTCCGGCAACTTTACAGAGCGTTTTCACTTGAATTTGCTTTCAGATGTTAGGAATTCATGTTTATACAGCTCAAAATTAGTGTAGAAAGACTGTAAGTGAGGACTATACTGCTTATGTTTACAATTGAGGCTGAATTTCTCGAGCATCTTTTTGGTGAATCAGTTAATATCCTGACGGTTCCAGTAATACTTGTAAGAAAACTGTCTAATTGCGGTATAAGTCTTAAAATACGCATTTAGAGTTTCCAGAAATGATTTCAAACTTGTAATAAGCACTTGAAATAAAAGTAAGTAGGTTCTTACTACATACCCTGCCGTTTTCAATCACTGACATTACCCGTGGAAAGCAGGGAAATGACCAGAAAACTGATAATATTTACAACTCCGGCCACTTTAGCGTGCGTTTTCACTTGAATTTGCTTTCAAATGTTAAGAATTCATGTTTATACAGCTCAAAATTAGTGTAGAAAGACTGTAAGTAAGGACTATACTGCTTATGTTTACAATTGAACCTGAATTTCTCTAGCGTCTTTTTGCTGAATCAGTTAATATCCTGATGGGTCCAGTACATACTTGTAAGAAACTCTCTAATTGTGGTATAACTCTTAAAATACGCATGTAGAGTTTCCAGAAATGATTTCAAACTTGTAATAAGCACTTGAAATAAAAGTAAGTAGGTTCTTACTACATACCCTGCCGTTTTCAATCACTGACATTACCCGTGGAAAGCAGGGAAATGACCAGAAAACTGATAATATTTACAACTCCGGCAACTTTACAAAGCGTTTTCACTTAAAATTGCTTTCAGATGTTAGGAATTCATGTTTATACAGCTCAAAATTAGTGTAGAAAGACTGTAAGTGAGGACTATACTGCTTATGTTTACAATTGAGGTTGAATTTCTTGAGCATCTTTTTGGTGAATCAGTTAATATCCTGACGGTTCCAGTAATACTTGTAAGAATACTGTCTAATTGCGGTATAAGTCTTAAAATACGCACTTAGAGTTTCCAGAAATGATTTCAAACTTGTAATAAGCACTTGAAATAAAAGTAAGTAGGTTCTTACTACATACCCTGACGTTTTCAATCACTGACATTACCCGTGGAAAGCAGGGAAATGACCAGAAAACTGAAAATATTTACAACTCCGGGCACTTTAGGGAGTGTTTTCACTTGAATTTGCTTTCAAATACTAGGAATTCATGTTTCTACAGCTCAAAATTAGTGTAGAAAGACTGTAAGTGAGGACTATACTGCTTATGTTTACAATTGAGGCCGAATTTCTCGAGCGTCTTATTGGTGAATCAGTTAATATCCTGACGGTTCCCGTACATACTTGTAAGAAAACTCTCTAATTGTGGTATAAGTCTTAAAATACGCATTTAGAGTTTCCAGAAATGATTTCAAACTTGTAATAAGCACTTGAAATAAAAGTAAGTAGGTTCTTACTACATATCCTGCCGTTTTCAATCACTGACATTACCCGTGGAAAGCAGGGAAATGACCAGAAAACTGATAATATTTACAACTCCGGCCACTTTAGCGTGCGTTTTCACTTGAATTTGCTTTCAAATGTTAAGAATTCATGTTTATACAGCTCAAAATTAGTGTAGAAAGACTGTAAGTAAGGACTATACTGCTTATGTTTACAATTGAGCCTGAATTTCTCTAGCGTCTTTTGCTGAATCAGTTAATATCCTGATGGTTCCAGTACATACTTGTAAGAAACTCTCTAATTGTGGTATAACTCTTAAAATACGCATGTAGAGTTTCCAGAAATGATTTCAAACTTGTAATAAGCACTTGAAATAAAAGTAAGTAGGTTCTTACTACATACCCTGCCGTTTTCAATCACTGACATTACCCGTGGAAAGCAGGGAAATGACCAGAAAACTGATAATATTTACAACTCCGGCAACTTTACAAAGCGTTTTCACTTAAAATTGCTTTCAGATGTTAGGAATTCATGTTTATACAGCTCAAAATTAGTGTAGAAAGACTGTAAGTGAGGACTATACTGCTTATGTTTACAATTGAGGCTGAATTTCTCGAGCATCTTTTTGGTGAATCAGTTAATATCCTGACGGTTCCAGTAATACTTGTAAGAATACTGTCTAATTGCGGTATAAGTCTTAAAATACGCACTTAGAGTTTCCAGAAATGATTTCAAACTTGTAATAAGCACTTGAAATAAAAGTAAGTAGGTTCTTACTACATACCCTGCCGTTTTCAATCACTGACATTACCCGTGGAAAGCAGGGAAATGACCAGAAAACTGAAAATATTTACAACTCCGGGCACTTTAGGGAGTGTTTTCACTTGAATTTGCTTTCAAATACTAGGAATTCATGTTTCTACAGCTCAAAATTAGTGTATCAAGACTGTAAGTGAGGACTATACTGCTTATGTTTACAATTGAGGCCGAATTTCTCGAGCGTCTTATTGGTGAATCAGTTAATATCCTGACGGTTCCAGTACATACTTGTAAGAAAACTCTCTAATTGTGGTATAAGTCTTAAAATACGCATTTAGAGTTTCCAGAAATGATTTCAAACTTGTAATAAGCACTTGAAATAAAAGTAAGTAGGTTCTTACTACATATACTGCCGTTTTCAATCACTGACATTACCCGTGGAAAGCAGGGAAATGACCAGAAAACTGATAATATTTACAACTCCGGCCACTTTAGCGTGCGTTTTCACTTGAATTTGCTTTCAAATGTTAAGAATTCATGTTTATACAGCTCAAAATTAGTGTAGAAAGACTGTAAGTAAGGACTATACTGCTTATGTTTACAATTGAGCCTGAATTTCTCTAGCGTCTTTTTGCTGAATCAGTTAATATCCTGATGGTTCCAGTACATACTTGTAAGAAACTCTCTAATTGTGGTATAACTCTTAAAATACGCATGTAGAGTTTCCAGAAATGATTTCAAACTTGTAATAAGCACTTGAAATAAAAGTAAGTAGGTTCTTACTACATACCCTGCCGTTTTCAATCACTGACATTACCCGTGGAAAGCAGGGAAATGACCAGAAAACTGAAAATATTTACAACTCCGGGCACTTTAGGGAGTGTTTTCACTTGAATTTGCTTTCAAATACTAGGAATTCATGTTTCTACAGCTCAAAATTAGTGTAGAAAGACTGTAAGTGAGGACTATACTGCTTATGTTTACATTGAGGCCGAATTTCTCGAGCGTCTTATTGCTGAATCAGTTAATATCCTGACGGTTCCAGTACATACTTGTAAGAAAACTCTCTAATTGTGGTATAAGTCTTAAAATACGCATTTAGAGTTTCCAGAAATGATTTCAAACTTGTAATAAGCACTTGAAATAAAAGTAAGTTGGTTTTTACTACATACCCTGCCGTGTTCAATCACTGACATTACCCGTGGAAAGCAGGGAAATGACCAGAAAACTGATAATATTTACAACTCCGGCAACTTTACAAAGCGTTTTCACTTAAAATTGCTTTCAGATGTTAGGAATTCATGTTTATACAGCTCAAAATTAGTGTAGAAAGACTGTAAGTGAGGACTATACTGCTTATGTTTACAATTGAGGCCGAATTTCTCGAGCGTCTTTTTGGTGAATCTGTTAATATCCTGACGGTTCCAGTACATACTTGTAAGAAAACTCTCTAATTGTGGTATAAGTCTTAAAATACGCATTTAGAGTTTCCAGAAATGATTTCAAGCTTGTAATAAGCACTTGAAATAAAAGTAAGTAGGTTCTTACTACATACCCTGCCGTTTTCAATCACTGACATTACCCGTGGAAAGCAGGGAAATGACCAGAAAACTGAAAATATTTACAACTCCGGGCACTTTAGGGAGTGTTTTCACTTGAATTTGCTTTCAAATACTAGGAATTCATGTTTCTACAGCTCAAAATTAGTGTAGAAAGACTGTAAGTGAGGACTATACTGCTTATGTTTACAATTGAGGCCGAATTTCTCGAGCGTCTTATTGGTGAATCAGTTAATATCCTGACGGTTCCAGTACATACTTGTAAGAAAACTCTCTAATTGTGGTATAAGTCTTAAAATACGCATTTAGAGTTTCCAGAAATGATTTCAAACTTGTAATAAGCACTTGAAATAAAAGTAAGTAGGTTCTTACTACATATCCTGCCGTTTTCAATCACTGACATTACCCGTGGAAAGCAGGGAAATGACCAGAAAACTGATAATATTTACAACTCCGGCCACTTTAGCTTGCGTTTTCACTTGAATTTGCTTTCAAATGTTAAGAATTCATGTTTATACAGCTCAAAATTAGTGTAGAAAGACTGTAAGTAAGGACTATACTGCTTATGTTTACAATTGAGCCTGAATTTCTCTAGCATCTTTTGCTGAATCAGTTAATATCCTGATGGTTCCAGTACATACTTGTAAGAAACTCTCTAATTGTGGTATAACTCTTAAAATACGCATGTAGAGTTTCCAGAAATGATTTCAAACTTGTAATAACACTTGAAATAAAAGTAAGTAGGTTCTTACTACATACCCTGCCGTTTTCAATCACTGACATTACCCGTGGAAAGCAGGGAAATGACCAGAAAACTGATAATATTTACAACTCCAGCAACTTTACAAAGCGTTTTCACTTAAAATTGCTTTCAGATGTTAGGAATTCATGTTTATACAGCTCAAAATTAGTGTAGAAAGACTGTAAGTGAGGACTATACTGCTTATGTTGACAATTGAGGCTGAATTTCTGGAGCATCTTTTTGGTGAATCAGTTAATATCCTGACGGTTCCAGTACATACTTGTAAGAATACTGTCTAATTGCGGTATAAGTCTTAAAATACGCACTTAGAGTTTCCAGAAATGATTTCAAACTTTTAATAAGCACTTGAAATAAAAGTAAGTAGGTTCTTACTACATACCCTGCCGTGTTCAATCACTGACATTACCCGTGGAAAGCAGGGAAATGACCAGAAAAATGATAATATTTACAACTCCAGGCAACTTTACAGAGCGTTTTCACTTGAATTTGCTTTCAGATGTTAGGAATTCATGTTTATACAGCTCAAAATTAGTGTAGAAAGACTGTAAGTGAGGACTATACTGCTTATGTTTACAATTGAGGCCGAATTTCTCGAGCGTCTTATTGGTGAATCAGTTAATATCCTGACGGTTCCAGTAATACTTGTAAGAAAACTGTCTAATTGCGGTATAAGTCTTAAAATACGCATTTAGAGTTTCCAGAAATGATTTCAAACTTGTAATAAGCACTTGAAATAAAAGTAAGTAGGTTCTTACTACATACCCTGCCGTTTTCAATCACTGACATTACCCGTGGAAAGCAGGGAAATGACCAGAAAACTGATAATATTTACAACTCCGGCCACTTTAGCGTGCGTTTTCACTTGAATTTGCTTTCAAATGTTAAGAATTCATGTTTATACAGCTCAAAATTAGTGTAGAAAGACTGTAAGTAAGGACTATACTGCTTATGTTTACAATTGAGCCTGAATTTCTCTAGCGTCTTTTTGCTGAATCAGTTAATATCCTGATGGTTCCAGTACATACTTGTAAGAAACTCTCTAATTGTGGTATAACTCTTAAAATACGCATGTAGAGTTTCCAGAAATGATTTCAAACTTGTAATAAGCACTTGAAATAAAAGTAAGTAGGTTCTTACTACATACCCTGCCGTTTTCAATCACTGACATTACCCGTGGAAAGCAGGGAAATGACCAGAAAACTGATAATATTTACAACTCCGGCAACTTTACAAAGCGTTTTCACTTAAAATTGCTTTCAGATGTTAGGAATTCATGTTTATACAGCTCAAAATTAGTGTAGAAAGACTGTAAGTGAGGACTATACTGCTTATGTTTACAATTGAGGTTGAATTTCTCGAGCATCTTTTTGGTGAATCAGTTAATATCCTGACGGTTCCAGTACATACTTGTAAGAAAACTCTCTAATTGTGGTATAAGTCTTAAAATACGCATTTAGAGTTTCCAGAAATGATTTCAAACTTGTAATAAGCACTTGAAATAAAAGTAAGTAGGTTCTTACTACATATCCTGCCGTTTTCAATCACTGACATTACCCGTGGAAAGCAGGGAAATGACCAGAAAACTGATAATATTTACAACTCCGGCCACTTTAGCGTGCGTTTTCACTTGAATTTGCTTTCAAATGTTAAGAATTCATGTTTATACAGCTCAAAATTAGTGTAGAAAGACTGTAAGTAAGGACTATACTGCTTATGTTTACAATTGAGCCTGAATTTCTCTAGCGTCTTTTTGCTGAATCAGTTAATATCCTGATGGTTCCAGTACATACTTGTAAGAAACTCTCTAATTGTGGTATAACTCTTAAAATACGCATGTAGAGTTTCCAGAAATGATTTCAAACTTGTAATAAGCACTTGAAATAAAAGTAAGTAGGTTTTTACTACATACCCTGCCGTGTTAAATCACTGACATAACCCGTGGAAAGCAGGGAAATGACCAGAAAAATGATAATATTTACAACTCCGGCAACTTTACAGAGCGTTTTCACTTGAATTTGCTTTCAGATGTTAGGAATTCATGTTTATACAGCTCAAAATTAGTGTAGAAAGACTGTAAGTGAGGACTATACTGCTTATGTTTACAATTGAGGCTGAATTTCTCGAGCATCTTTTTGGTGAATCAGTTAATATCCTGACGGTTCCAGTAATACTTGTAAGAAAACTGTCTAATTGCGGTATAAGTCTTAAAATACGCATTTAGAGTTTCCAGAAATGATTTCAAACTTGTAATAAGCACTTGAAATAAAAGTAAGTAGGTTCTTACTACATACCCTGCCGTTTTCAATCACTGACATTACCCGTGGAAAGCAGGGAAATGACCAGAAAACTGATAATATTTACAACTCCGGCCACTTTAGCGTGCGTTTTCACTTGAATTTGCTTTCAAATGTTAAGAATTCATGTTTATACAGCTCAAAATTAGTGTAGAAAGACTGTAAGTAAGGACTATACTGCTTATGTTTACAATTGAGCCTGAATTTCTCTAGCGTCTTTTTGCTGAATCAGTTAATATCCTGATGGTTCCAGTACATACTTGTAAGAAACTCTCTAATTGTGGTATAACTCTTAAAATACGCATGTAGAGTTTCCAGAAATGATTTCAAACTTGTAATAAGCACTTGAAATAAAAGTAAGTAGGTTCTTACTACATACCCTGCCGTTTTCAATCACTGACATTACCCGTGGAAAGCAGGGAAATGACCAGAAAACTGAAAATATTTACAACTCCGGGCACTTTAGGGAGTGTTTTCACTTGAATTTGCTTTCAAATACTAGGAATTCATGTTTCTACAGCTCAAAATTAGTGTAGAAAGACTGTAAGTGAGGACTATACTGCTTATGTTTACATTGAGGCCGAATTTCTCGAGCGTCTTATTGCTGAATCAGTTAATATCCTGACGGTTCCAGTACATACTTGTAAGAAAACTCTCTAATTGTGGTATAAGTCTTAAAATACGCATTTAGAGTTTCCAGAAATGATTTCAAACTTGTAATAAGCACTTGAAATAAAAGTAAGTTGGTTTTTACTACATACCCTGCCGTGTTCAATCACTGACATTACCCGTGGAAAGCAGGGAAATGACCAGAAAACTGATAATATTTACAACTCCGGCAACTTTACAAAGCGTTTTCACTTAAAATTGCTTTCAGATGTTAGGAATTCATGTTTATACAGCTCAAAATTAGTGTAGAAAGACTGTAAGTGAGGACTATACTGCTTATGTTTACAATTGAGGCCGAATTTCTCGAGCGTCTTTTTGGTGAATCTGTTAATATCCTGACGGTTCCAGTACATACTTGTAAGAAAACTCTCTAATTGTGGTATAAGTCTTAAAATACGCATTTAGAGTTTCCAGAAATGATTTCAAGCTTGTAATAAGCACTTGAAATAAAAGTAAGTAGGTTCTTACTACATACCCTGCCGTTTTCAATCACTGACATTACCCGTGGAAAGCAGGGAAATGACCAGAAAACTGAAAATATTTACAACTCCGGGCACTTTAGGGAGTGTTTTCACTTGAATTTGCTTTCAAATACTAGGAATTCATGTTTCTACAGCTCAAAATTAGTGTAGAAAGACTGTAAGTGAGGACTATACTGCTTATGTTTACAATTGAGGCCGAATTTCTCGAGCGTCTTATTGGTGAATCAGTTAATATCCTGACGGTTCCAGTACATACTTGTAAGAAAACTCTCTAATTGTGGTATAAGTCTTAAAATACGCATTTAGAGTTTCCAGAAATGATTTCAAACTTGTAATAAGCACTTGAAATAAAAGTAAGTAGGTTCTTACTACATATCCTGCCGTTTTCAATCACTGACGTTACCCGTGGAAAGCAGGGAAATGACCAGAAAACTGATAATATTTACAACTCCGGCCACTTTAGCTTGCGTTTTCACTTGAATTTGCTTTCAAATGTTAAGAATTCATGTTTATACAGCTCAAAATTAGTGTAGAAAGACTGTAAGTAAGGACTATACTGCTTATGTTTACAATTGAGCCTGAATTTCTCTAGCATCTTTTGCTGAATCAGTTAATATCCTGATGGTTCCAGTACATACTTGTAAGAAACTCTCTAATTGTGGTATAACTCTTAAAATACGCATGTAGAGTTTCCAGAAATGATTTCAAACTTGTAATAACACTTGAAATAAAAGTAAGTAGGTTCTTACTACATACCCTGCCGTTTTCAATCACTGACATTACCCGTGGAAAGCAGGGAAATGACCAGAAAACTGATAATATTTACAACTCCAGCAACTTTACAAAGCGTTTTCACTTAAAATTGCTTTCAGATGTTAGGAATTCATGTTTATACAGCTCAAAATTAGTGTAGAAAGACTGTAAGTGAGGACTATACTGCTTATGTTGACAATTGAGGCTGAATTTCTCGAGCATCTTTTTGGTGAATCAGTTAATATCCTGACGGTTCCAGTAATACTTGTAAGAAAACTGTCTAATTGCGGTATAAGTCTTAAAATACGCATTTAGAGTTTCCAGAAATGATTTCAAACTTTTAATAAGCACTTGAAATAAAAGTAAGTAGGTTCTTACTACATACCCTGCCGTGTTCAATCACTGACATTACCCGTGGAAAGCAGGGAAATGACCAGAAAAATGATAATATTTACAACTCCAGGCAACTTTACAGAGCGTTTTCACTTGAATTTGCTTTCAGATGTTAGGAATTCATGTTTATACAGCTCAAAATTAGTGTAGAAAGACTGTAAGTGAGGACTATACTGCTTATGTTTACAATTGAGGCCGAATTTCTCGAGCGTCTTATTGGTGAATCAGTTAATATCCTGACGGTTCCAGTAATACTTGTAAGAAAACTGTCTAATTGCGGTATAAGTCTTAAAATACGCATTTAGAGTTTCCAGAAATGATTTCAAACTTGTAATAAGCACTTGAAATAAAAGTAAGTAGGTTCTTACTACATACCCTGCCGTTTTCAATCACTGACATTACCCGTGGAAAGCAGGGAAATGACCAGAAAACTGATAATATTTACAACTCCGGCCACTTTAGCGTGCGTTTTCACTTGAATTTGCTTTCAAATGTTAAGAATTCATGTTTATACAGCTCAAAATTAGTGTAGAAAGACTGTAAGTAAGGACTATACTGCTTATGTTTACAATTGAGCCTGAATTTCTCTAGCGTCTTTTTGCTGAATCAGTTAATATCCTGATGGTTCCAGTACATACTTGTAAGAAACTCTCTAATTGTGGTATAACTCTTAAAATACGCATGTAGAGTTTCCAGAAATGATTTCAAACTTGTAATAAGCACTTGAAATAAAAGTAAGTAGGTTCTTACTACATACCCTGCCGTTTTCAATCACTGACATTACCCGTGGAAAGCAGGGAAATGACCAGAAAACTGATAATATTTACAACTCCGGCAACTTTACAAAGCGTTTTCACTTAAAATTGCTTTCAGATGTTAGGAATTCATGTTTATACAGCTCAAAATTAGTGTAGAAAGACTGTAAGTGAGGACTATACTGCTTATGTTTACAATTGAGGTTGAATTTCTCGAGCATCTTTTTGGTGAATCAGTTAATATCCTGACGGTTCCAGTACATACTTGTAAGAAAACTCTCTAATTGTGGTATAAGTCTTAAAATACGCATTTAGAGTTTCCAGAAATGATTTCAAACTTGTAATAAGCACTTGAAATAAAAGTAAGTAGGTTCTTACTACATATCCTGCCGTTTTCAATCACTGACATTACCCGTGGAAAGCAGGGAAATGACCAGAAAACTGATAATATTTACAACTCCGGCCACTTTAGCGTGCGTTTTCACTTGAATTTGCTTTCAAATGTTAAGAATTCATGTTTATACAGCTCAAAATTAGTGTAGAAAGACTGTAAGTAAGGACTATACTGCTTATGTTTACAATTGAGCCTGAATTTCTCTAGCGTCTTTTTGCTGAATCAGTTAATATCCTGATGGTTCCAGTACATACTTGTAAGAAACTCTCTAATTGTGGTATAACTCTTAAAATACGCATGTAGAGTTTCCAGAAATGATTTCAAACTTGTAATAAGCACTTGAAATAAAAGTAAGTAGGTTTTTACTACATACCCTGCCGTGTTAAATCACTGACATAACCCGTGGAAAGCAGGGAAATGACCAGAAAAATGATAATATTTACAACTCCGGCAACTTTACAGAGCGTTTTCACTTGAATTTGCTTTCAGATGTTAGGAATTCATGTTTATACAGCTCAAAATTAGTGTAGAAAGACTGTAAGTGAGGACTATACTGCTTATGTTTACAATTGAGGCTGAATTTCTCGAGCATCTTTTTGGTGAATCAGTTAATATCCTGACGGTTCCAGTAATACTTGTAAGAAAACTGTCTAATTGCGGTATAAGTCTTAAAATACGCATTTAGAGTTTCCAGAAATGATTTCAAACTTGTAATAAGCACTTGAAATAAAAGTAAGTAGGTTCTTACTACATACCCTGCCGTTTTCAATCACTGACATTACCCGTGGAAAGCAGGGAAATGACCAGAAAACTGATAATATTTACAACTCCGGCCACTTTAGCGTGCGTTTTCACTTGAATTTGCTTTCAAATGTTAAGAATTCATGTTTATACAGCTCAAAATTAGTGTAGAAAGACTGTAAGTAAGGACTATACTGCTTATGTTTACAATTGAACCTGAATTTCTCTAGCGTCTTTTTGCTGAATCAGTTAATATCCTGATGGGTCCAGTACATACTTGTAAGAAACTCTCTAATTGTGGTATAACTCTTAAAATACGCATGTAGAGTTTCCAGAAATGATTTCAAACTTGTAATAAGCACTTGAAATAAAAGTAAGTAGGTTCTTACTACATACCCTGCCGTTTTCAATCACTGACATTACCCGTGGAAAGCAGGGAAATGACCAGAAAACTGATAATATTTACAACTCCGGTAAATTTACAAAGCGTTTTCACTTAAAATTGCTTTCAGATGTTAGGAATTCATGTTTATACAGCTCAAAATTAGTGTAGAAAGACTGTAAGTGAGGACTATACTGCTTATGTTTACAATTGAGGTTGAATTTCTTGAGCATCTTTTTGGTGAATCAGTTAATATCCTGACGGTTCCAGTAATACTTGTAAGAATACTGTCTAATTGCGGTATAAGTCTTAAAATACGCACTTAGAGTTTCCAGAAATGATTTCAAACTTGTAATAAGCACTTGAAATAAAAGTAAGTAGGTTCTTACTACATACCCTGACGTTTTCAATCACTGACATTACCCGTGGAAAGCAGGGAAATGACCAGAAAACTGAAAATATTTACAACTCCGGGCACTTTAGGGAGTGTTTTCACTTGAATTTGCTTTCAAATACTAGGAATTCATGTTTCTACAGCTCAAAATTAGTGTAGAAAGACTGTAAGTGAGGACTATACTGCTTATGTTTACAATTGAGGCCGAATTTCTCGAGCGTCTTATTGGTGAATCAGTTAATATCCTGACGGTTCCAGTACATACTTGTAAGAAAACTCTCTAATTGTGGTATAAGTCTTAAAATACGCATTTAGAGTTTCCAGAAATGATTTCAAACTTGTAATAAGCACTTGAAATAAAAGTAAGTAGGTTCTTACTACATATCCTGCCGTTTTCAATCGCTGACATTACCCGTGGAAAGCAGGGAAATGACCAGAAAACTGATAATATTTACAACTCCGGCCACTTTAGCGTGCGTTTTCACTTGAATTTGCTTTCAAATGTTAAGAATTCATGTTTATACAGCTCAAAATTAGTGTAGAAAGACTGTAAGTAAGGACTATACTGCTTATGTTTACAATTGAGCCTGAATTTCTCTAGCGTCTTTTGCTGAATCAGTTAATATCCTGATGGTTCCAGTACATACTTGTAAGAAACTCTCTAATTGTGGTATAACTCTTAAAATACGCATGTAGAGTTTCCAGAAATGATTTCAAACTTGTAATAAGCACTTGAAATAAAAGTAAGTAGGTTCTTACTACATACCCTGCCGTTTTCAATCACTGACATTACCCGTGGAAAGCAGGGAAATGACCAGAAAACTGATAATATTTACAACTCCGGCAACTTTACAAAGCGTTTTCACTTAAAATTGCTTTCAGATGTTAGGAATTCATGTTTATACAGCTCAAAATTAGTGTAGAAAGACTGTAAGTGAGGACTATACTGCTTATGTTTACAATTGAGGCTGAATTTCTCGAGCATCTTTTTGGTGAATCAGTTAATATCCTGACGGTTCCAGTAATACTTGTAAGAATACTGTCTAATTGCGGTATAAGTCTTAAAATACGCACTTAGAGTTTCCAGAAATGATTTCAAACTTGTAATAAGCACTTGAAATAAAAGTAAGTAGGTTCTTACTACATACCCTGCCATTTTCAATCACTGACATTACCCGTGGAAAGCAGGGAAATGACCAGAAAACTGAAAATATTTACAACTCCGGGCACTTTAGGGAGTGTTTTCACTTGAATTTGCTTTCAAATACTAGGAATTCATGTTTCTACAGCTCAAAATTAGTGTATCAAGACTGTAAGTGAGGACTATACTGCTTATGTTTACAATTGAGGCCGAATTTCTCGAGCGTCTTATTGGTGAATCAGTTAATATCCTGACGGTTCCAGTACATACTTGTAAGAAAACTCTCTAATTGTGGTATAAGTCTTAAAATACGCATTTAGAGTTTCCAGAAATGATTTCAAACTTGTAATAAGCACTTGAAATAAAAGTAAGTAGGTTCTTACTACATATCCTGCCGTTTTCAATCACTGACATTACCCGTGGAAAGCAGGGAAATGACCAGAAAACTGATAATATTTACAACTCCGGCCACTTTAGCGTGCGTTTTCACTTGAATTTGCTTTCAAATGTTAAGAATTCATGTTTATACAGCTCAAAATTAGTGTAGAAAGACTGTAAGTAAGGACTATACTGCTTATGTTTACAATTGAGCCTGAATTTCTCTAGCGTCTTTTTGCTGAATCAGTTAATATCCTGATGGTTCCAGTACATACTTGTAAGAAACTCTCTAATTGTGGTATAACTCTTAAAATACGCATGTAGAGTTTCCAGAAATGATTTCAAACTTGTAATAAGCACTTGAAATAAAAGTAAGTAGGTTCTTACTACATACCCTGCCGTTTTCAATCACTGACATTACCCGTGGAAAGCAGGGAAATGACCAGAAAACTGAAAATATTTACAACTCCGGGCACTTTAGGGAGTGTTTTCACTTGAATTTGCTTTCAAATACTAGGAATTCATGTTTCTACAGCTCAAAATTAGTGTAGAAAGACTGTAAGTGAGGACTATACTGCTTATGTTTACATTGAGGCCGAATTTCTCGAGCGTCTTATTGCTGAATCAGTTAATATCCTGACGGTTCCAGTACATACTTGTAAGAAAACTCTCTAATTGTGGTATAAGTCTTAAAATACGCATTTAGAGTTTCCAGAAATGATTTCAAACTTGTAATAAGCACTTGAAATAAAAGTAAGTTGGTTTTTACTACATACCCTGCCGTGTTCAATCACTGACATTACCCGTGGAAAGCAGGGAAATGACCAGAAAACTGATAATATTTACAACTCCGGCAACTTTACAAAGCGTTTTCACTTAAAATTGCTTTCAGATGTTAGGAATTCATGTTTATACAGCTCAAAATTAGTGTAGAAAGACTGTAAGTGAGGACTATACTGCTTATGTTTACAATTGAGGCCGAATTTCTCGAGCGTCTTTTTGGTGAATCTGTTAATATCCTGACGGTTCCAGTACATACTTGTAAGAAAACTCTCTAATTGTGGTATAAGTCTTAAAATACGCATTTAGAGTTTCCAGAAATGATTTCAAACTTGTAATAAGCACTTGAAATAAAAGTAAGTAGGTTTTTACTACATACCCTGCCGTGTTCAATCACTGACATTACCCGTGGAAAGCAGGGAAATGACCAGAAAAATGATAATATTTACAACTCCGGCAACTTTACAGAGCGTTTTCACTTGAATTTGCTTTCAGATGTTAGGAATTCATGTTTATACAGCTCAAAATTAGTGTAGAAAGACTGTAAGTGAGGACTATACTGCTTATGTTTACAATTGAGGCCGAATTTCTCGAGCGTCTTTTTGGTGAATCTGTTAATATCCTGACGGTTCCAGTACATACTTGTAAGAAAACTCTCTAATTGTGGTATAAGTCTTAAAATACGCATTTAGAGTTTCCAGAAATGATTTCAAACTTGTAATAAGCACTTGAAATAAAAGTAAGTAGGTTCTTACTACATACCCTGCCGTTTTCAATCACTGACATTACCCGTGGAAAGCAGGGAAATGACCAGAAAACTGAAAATATTTACAACTCCGGGCACTTTAGGGAGTGTTTTCACTTGAATTTGCTTTCAAATACTAGGAATTCATGTTTCTACAGCTCAAAATTAGTGTAGAAAGACTGTAAGTGAGGACTATACTGGTTATGTTTACAATTGAGGCCGAATTTCTCGAGCGTCTTATTGGTGAATCAGTTAATATCCTGACGGTTCCAGTACATACTTGTAAGAAAACTCTCTAATTGTGGTATAAGTCTTAAAATACGCATTTAGAGTTTCCAGAAATGATTTCAAACTTGTAATAAGCACTTGAAATAAAAGTAAGTAGGTTCTTACTACATATCCTGCCGTTTTCAATCACTGACATTACCCGTGGAAAGCAGGGAAATGACCAGAAAACTGATAATATTTACAACTCCGGCCACTTTAGCGTGCGTTTTCACTTGAATTTGCTTTCAAATGTTAAGAATTCATGTTTATACAGCTCAAAATTAGTGTAGAAAGACTGTAAGTAAGGACTATACTGCTTATGTTTACAATTGAGCCTGAATTTCTCTAGCGTCTTTTGCTGAATCAGTTAATATCCTGATGGTTCCAGTACATACTTGTAAGAAACTCTCTAATTGTGGTATAACTCTTAAAATACGCATGTAGAGTTTCCAGAAATGATTTCAAACTTGTAATAAGCACTTGAAATAAAAGTAAGTAGGTTCTTACTACATACCCTGCCGTTTTCAATCACTGACATTACCCGTGGAAAGCAGGGAAATGACCAGAAAACTGATAATATTTACAACTCCGGCAACTTTACAAAGCGTTTTCACTTAAAATTGCTTTCAGATGTTAGGAATTCATGTTTATACAGCTCAAAATTAGTGTAGAAAGACTGTAAGTGAGGACTATACTGCTTATGTTTACAATTGAGGCTGAATTTCTCGAGCATCTTTTTGGTGAATCAGTTAATATCCTGACGGTTCCAGTAATACTTGTAAGAATACTGTCTAATTGCGGTATAAGTCTTAAAATACGCACTTAGAGTTTCCAGAAATGATTTCAAACTTGTAATAAGCACTTGAAATAAAAGTAAGTAGGTTCTTACTACATACCCTGCCGTTTTCAATCACTGACATTACCCGTGGAAAGCAGGGAAATGACCAGAAAACTGAAAATATTTACAACTCCGGGCACTTTAGGGAGTGTTTTCACTTGAATTTGCTTTCAAATACTAGGAATTCATGTTTCTACAGCTCAAAATTAGTGTATCAAGACTGTAAGTGAGGACTATACTGCTTATGTTTACAATTGAGGCCGAATTTCTCGAGCGTCTTACTGGTGAATCAGTTAATATCCTGACGGTTCCAGTACATACTTGTAAGAAAACTCTCTAATTGTGGTATAAGTCTTAAAATACGCATTTAGAGTTTCCAGAAATGATTTCAAACTTGTAATAAGCACTTGAAATAAAAGTAAGTAGGTTCTTACTACATATCCTGCCGTTTTCAATCACTGACATTACCCGTGGAAAGCAGGGAAATGACCAGAAAACTGATAATATTTACAACTCCGGCCACTTTAGCGTGCGTTTTCACTTGAATTTGCTTTCAAATGTTAAGAATTCATGTTTATACAGCTCAAAATTAGTGTAGAAAGACTGTAAGTAAGGACTATACTGCTTATGTTTACAATTGAGCCTGAATTTCTCTAGCGTCTTTTTGCTGAATCAGTTAATATCCTGATGGTTCCAGTACATACTTGTAAGAAACTCTCTAATTGTGGTATAACTCTTAAAATACGCATGTAGAGTTTCCAGAAATGATTTCAAACTTGTAATAAGCACTTGAAATAAAAGTAAGTAGGTTCTTACTACATACCCTGCCGTTTTCAATCACTGACATTACCCGTGGAAAGCAGGGAAATGACCAGAAAACTGAAAATATTTACAACTCCGGGCACTTTAGGGAGTGTTTTCACTTGAATTTGCTTTCAAATACTAGGAATTCATGTTTCTACAGCTCAAAATTAGTGTAGAAAGACTGTAAGTGAGGACTATACTGCTTATGTTTACATTGAGGCCGAATTTCTCGAGCGTCTTATTGCTGAATCAGTTAATATCCTGACGGTTCCAGTACATACTTGTAAGAAAACTCTCTAATTGTGGTATAAGTCTTAAAATACGCATTTAGAGTTTCCAGAAATGATTTCAAACTTGTAATAAGCACTTGAAATAAAAGTAAGTTGGTTTTTACTACATACCCTGCCGTGTTCAATCACTGACATTACCCGTGGAAAGCAGGGAAATGACCAGAAAACTGATAATATTTACAACTCCGGCAACTTTACAAAGCGTTTTCACTTAAAATTGCTTTCAGATGTTAGGAATTCATGTTTATACAGCTCAAAATTAGTGTAGAAAGACTGTAAGTGAGGACTATACTGCTTATGTTTACAATTGAGGCCGAATTTCTCGAGCGTCTTTTTGGTGAATCTGTTAATATCCTGACGGTTCCAGTACATACTTGTAAGAAAACTCTCTAATTGTGGTATAAGTCTTAAAATACGCATTTAGAGTTTCCAGAAATGATTTCAAACTTGTAATAAGCACTTGAAATAAAAGTAAGTAGGTTTTTACTACATACCCTGCCGTGTTCAATCACTGACATTACCCGTGGAAAGCAGGGAAATGACCAGAAAAATGATAATATTTACAACTCCGGCAACTTTACAGAGCGTTTTCACTTGAATTTGCTTTCAGATGTTAGGAATTCATGTTTATACAGCTCAAAATTAGTGTAGAAAGACTGTAAGTGAGGACTATACTGCTTATGTTTACAATTGAGGCCGAATTTCTCGAGCGTCTTTTTGGTGAATCTGTTAATATCCTGACGGTTCCAGTACATACTTGTAAGAAAACTCTCTAATTGTGGTATAAGTCTTAAAATACGCATTTAGAGTTTCCAGAAATGATTTCAAACTTGTAATAAGCACTTGAAATAAAAGTAAGTAGGTTCTTACTACATACCCTGCCGTTTTCAATCACTGACATTACCCGTGGAAAGCAGGGAAATGACCAGAAAACTGAAAATATTTACAACTCCGGGCACTTTAGGGAGTGTTTTCACTTGAATTTGCTTTCAAATACTAGGAATTCATGTTTCTACAGCTCAAAATTAGTGTAGAAAGACTGTAAGTGAGGACTATACTGGTTATGTTTACAATTGAGGCCGAATTTCTCGAGCGTCTTATTGGTGAATCAGTTAATATCCTGACGGTTCCAGTACATACTTGTAAGAAAACTCTCTAATTGTGGTATAAGTCTTAAAATACGCATTTAGAGTTTCCAGAAATGATTTCAAACTTGTAATAAGCACTTGAAATAAAAGTAAGTAGGTTCTTACTACATATCCTGCCGTTTTCAATCACTGACATTACCCGTGGAAAGCAGGGAAATGACCAGAAAACTGATAATATTTACAACTCCGGCCACTTTAGCGAGCGTTTTCACTTGAATTTGCTTTCAAATGTTAGGAATTCATGTTTATACAGCTCAAAATTAGTGTAGAAAGACTGTAAGTGAGGACTATACTGCTTATGTTTACAATTGAGGCCGAATTTCTCGAGCGTCTTTTTGGTGAATCTGTTAATATCCTGACGGTTCCAGTACATACTTGTAAGAAAACTCTCTAATTGTGGTATAAGTCTTAAAATACGCATTTAGAGTTTCCAGAAATGATTTCAAACTTGTAATAAGCACTTGAAATAAAAGTAAGTAGGTTTTTACTACATACCCTGCCGTGTTCAATCACTGACATTACCCGTGGAAAGCAGGGAAATGACCAGAAAAATGATAATATTTACAACTCCAGGCAACTTTACAGAGCGTTTTCACTTGAATTTGCTTTCAGATGTTAGGAATTCATGTTTATACAGCTCAAAATTAGTGTAGAAAGACTGTAAGTGAGGACTATACTGCTTATGTTTACAATTGAGGCCGAATTTCTCGAGCGTCTTATTGGTGAATCAGTTAATATCCTGACGGTTCCAGTAATACTTGTAAGAAAACTGTCTAATTGCGGTATAAGTCTTAAAATACGCATTTAGAGTTTCCAGAAATGATTTCAAACTTGTAATAAGCACTTGAAATAAAAGTAAGTAGGTTCTTACTACATACCCTGCCGTTTTCAATCACTGACATTACCCGTGGAAAGCAGGGAAATGACCAGAAAACTGATAATATTTACAACTCCGGCCACTTTAGCGTGCGTTTTCACTTGAATTTGCTTTCAAATGTTAAGAATTCATGTTTATACAGCTCAAAATTAGTGTAGAAAGACTGTAAGTAAGGACTATACTGCTTATGTTTACAATTGAGGGTGAATTTCTCTAGCGTCTTTTTGCTGAATCAGTTAATATCCTGATGGTTCCAGTACATACTTGTAAGAAACTCTCTAATTGTGGTATAACTCTTAAAATACGCATGTAGAGTTTCCAGAAATGATTTCAAACTTGTAATAAGCACTTGAAATAAAAGTAAGTAGGTTCTTACTACATACCCTGCCGTTTTCAATCACTGACATTACCCGTGGAAAGCAGGGAAATGACCAGAAAACTGATAATATTTACAACTCCGGCAACTTTACAAAGCGTTTTCACTTAAAATTGCTTTCAGATGTTAGGAATTCATGTTTATACAGCTCAAAATTAGTGTAGAAAGACTGTAAGTGAGGACTATACTGCTTATGTTTACAATTGAGGTTGAATTTCTCGAGCATCTTTTTGGTGAATCAGTTAATATCCTGACGGTTCCAGTACATACTTGTAAGAAAACTCTCTAATTGTGGTATAAGTCTTAAAATACGCATTTAGAGTTTCCAGAAATGATTTCAAACTTGTAATAAGCACTTGAAATAAATGTAAGTAGGTTCTTACTACATATCCTGCCGTTTTCAATCACTGACATTACCCGTGGAAAGCAGGGAAATGACCAGAAAACTGATAATATTTACAACTCCGGCCACTTTAGCGTGCGTTTTCACTTGAATTTGCTTTCAAATGTTAAGAATTCATGTTTATACAGCTCAAAATTAGTGTAGAAAGACTGTAAGTAAGGACTATACTGCTTATGTTTACAATTGAGCCTGAATTTCTCTAGCGTCTTTTTGCTGAATCAGTTAATATCCTGATGGTTCCAGTACATACTTGTAAGAAACTCTCTAATTGTGGTATAACTCTTAAAATACGCATGTAGAGTTTCCAGAAATGATTTCAAACTTGTAATAAGCACTTGAAATAAAAGTAAGTAGGTTCTTACTACATACCCTGCCGTTTTCAATCACTGACATTACCCGTGGAAAGCAGGGAAATGACCAGAAAACTGATAATATTTACAACTCCGGCAACTTTACAAAGCGTTTTCACTTAAAATTGCTTTCAGATGTTAGGAATTCATGTTTATACAGCTCAAAATTAGTGTAGAAAGACTGTAAGTGAGGACTATACTGCTTATGTTTACAATTGAGGCTGAATTTCTCGAGCATCTTTTTGGTGAATCAGTTAATATCCTGACGGTTCCAGTAATACTTGTAAGAATACTGTCTAATTGCGGTATAAGTCTTAAAATACGCACTTAGAGTTTCCAGAAATGATTTCAAACTTGTAATAAGCACTTGAAATAAAAGTAAGTAGGTTCTTACTACATACCCTGCCGTTTTCAATCACTGACATTACCCGTGGAAAGCAGGGAAATGACCAGAAAACTGAAAATATTTACAACTCCGGGCACTTTAGGGAGTGTTTTCACTTGAATTTGCTTTCAAATACTAGGAATTCATGTTTCTACAGCTCAAAATTAGTGTAGAAAGACTGTAAGTGAGGACTATACTGCTTATGTTTACATTGAGGCCGAATTTCTCGAGCGTCTTATTGCTGAATCAGTTAATATCCTGACGGTTCCAGTACATACTTGTAAGAAAACTCTCTAATTGTGGTATAAGTCTTAAAATACGCATTTAGAGTTTCCAGAAATGATTTCAAACTTGTAATAAGCACTTGAAATAAAAGTAAGTAGGTTCTTACTACATATCCTGCCGTTTTCAATCACTGACATTACCCGTGGAAAGCAGGGAAATGACCAGAAAACTGAAAATATTTACAACTCCGGCCACTTTAGCGTGCGTTTTCACTTGAATTTGCTTTCAAATGTTAAGAATTCATGTTTATACAGCTCAAAATTAGTGTAGAAAGACTGTAAGTAAGGACTATACTGCTTATGTTTACAATTGAGGGTGAATTTCTCTAGCGTCTTTTTGCTGAATCAGTTAATATCCTGATGGTTCCAGTACATACTTGTAAGAAACTCTCTAATTGTGGTATAACTCTTAAAATACGCATGTAGAGTTTCCAGAAATGATTTCAAACTTGTAATAAGCACTTGAAATAAAAGTAAGTAGGTTCTTACTACATACCCTGCCGTTTTCAATCACTGACATTACCCGTGGAAAGCAGGGAAATGACCAGAAAACTGATAATATTTACAACTCCGGCAACTTTACAAAGCGTTTTCACTTAAAATTGCTTTCAGATGTTAGGAATTCATGTTTATACAGCTCAAAATTAGTGTAGAAAGACTGTAAGTGAGGACTATACTGCTTATGTTTACAATTGAGGTTGAATTTCTCGAGCATCTTTTTGGTGAATCAGTTAATATCCTGACGGTTCCAGTACATACTTGTAAGAAAACTCTCTAATTGTGGTATAAGTCTTAAAATACGCATTTAGAGTTTCCAGAAATGATTTCAAACTTGTAATAAGCACTTGAAATAAATGTAAGTAGGTTCTTACTACATATCCTGCCGTTTTCAATCACTGACATTACCCGTGGAAAGCAGGGAAATGACCAGAAAACTGATAATATTTACAACTCCGGCCACTTTAGCGTGCGTTTTCACTTGAATTTGCTTTCAAATGTTAAGAATTCATGTTTATACAGCTCAAAATTAGTGTAGAAAGACTGTAAGTAAGGACTATACTGCTTATGTTTACAATTGAGCCTGAATTTCTCTAGCGTCTTTTTGCTGAATCAGTTAATATCCTGATGGTTCCAGTACATACTTGTAAGAAACTCTCTAATTGTGGTATAACTCTTAAAATACGCATGTAGAGTTTCCAGAAATGATTTCAAACTTGTAATAAGCACTTGAAATAAAAGTAAGTAGGTTCTTACTACATACCCTGCCGTTTTCAATCACTGACATTACCCGTGGAAAGCAGGGAAATGACCAGAAAACTGATAATATTTACAACTCCGGCAACTTTACAAAGCGTTTTCACTTAAAATTGCTTTCAGATGTTAGGAATTCATGTTTATACAGCTCAAAATTAGTGTAGAAAGACTGTAAGTGAGGACTATACTGCTTATGTTTACAATTGAGGCTGAATTTCTCGAGCATCTTTTTGGTGAATCAGTTAATATCCTGACGGTTCCAGTAATACTTGTAAGAATACTGTCTAATTGTGGTATAAGTCTTAAAATACGCATTTAGAGTTTCCAGAAATGATTTCAAACTTGTAATAAGCACTTGAAATAAATGTAAGTAGGTTCTTACTACATATCCTGCCGTTTTCAATCACTGACATTACCCGTGGAAAGCAGGGAAATGACCAGAAAACTGAAAATATTTACAACTCCGGCCACTTTAGCGTGCGTTTTCACTTGAATTTGCTTTCAAATGTTAAGAATTCATGTTTATACAGCTCAAAATTAGTGTAGAAAGACTGTAAGTAAGGACTATACTGCTTATGTTTACAATTGAGCCTGAATTTCTCTAGCGTCTTTTTGCTGAATCAGTTAATATCCTGATGGTTCCAGTACATACTTGTAAGAAACTCTCTAATTGTGGTATAACTCTTAAAATACGCATGTAGAGTTTCCAGAAATGATTTCAAACTTGTAATAAGCACTTGAAATAAAAGTAAGTAGGTTCTTACTACATACCCTGCCGTTTTCAATCACTGACATTACCCGTGGAAAGCAGGGAAATGACCAGAAAACTGATAATATTTACAACTCCGGCAACTTTACAAAGCGTTTTCACTTAAAATTGCTTTCAGATGTTAGGAATTCATGTTTATACAGCTCAAAATTAGTGTAGAAAGACTGTAAGTGAGGACTATACTGCTTATGTTTACAATTGAGGCTGAATTTCTCGAGCATCTTTTTGGTGAATCAGTTAATATCCTGACGGTTCCAGTAATACTTGTAAGAATACTGTCTAATTGCGGTATAAGTCTTAAAATACGCACTTAGAGTTTCCAGAAATGATTTCAAACTTGTAATAAGCACTTGAAATAAAAGTAAGTAGGTTCTTACTACATACCCTGCCGTTTTCAATCACTGACATTACCCGTGGAAAGCAGGGAAATGACCAGAAAACTGAAAATATTTACAACTCCGGGCACTTTAGGGAGTGTTTTCACTTGAATTTGCTTTCAAATGTTAGGAATTCATGTTTCTACAGCTCAAAATTAGTGTAGAAAGACTGTAAGTGAGGACTATACTGCTTATGTTTACATTGAGGCCGAATTTCTCGAGCGTCTTATTGCTGAATCAGTTAATATCCTGACGGTTCCAGTACATACTTGTAAGAAAACTCTCTAATTGTGGTATAAGTCTTAAAATACGCATTTAGAGTTTCCAGAAATGATTTCAAACTTGTAATAAGCACTTGAAATAAAAGTAAGTAGGTTCTTACTACATATCCTGCCGTTTTCAATCACTGACATTACCCGTGGAAAGCAGGGAAATGACCAGAAAACTGAAAATATTTACAACTCCGGCCACTTTAGCGTGCGTTTTCACTTGAATTTGCTTTCAAATGTTAAGAATTCATGTTTATACAGCTCAAAATTAGTGTAGAAAGACTGTAAGTAAGGACTATACTGCTTATGTTTACAATTGAGGGTGAATTTCTCTAGCGTCTTTTTGCTGAATCAGTTAATATCCTGATGGTTCCAGTACATACTTGTAAGAAACTCTCTAATTGTGGTATAACTCTTAAAATACGCATGTAGAGTTTCCAGAAATGATTTCAAACTTGTAATAAGCACTTGAAATAAAAGTAAGTAGGTTCTTACTACATACCCTGCCGTTTTCAATCACTGACATTACCCGTGGAAAGCAGGGAAATGACCAGAAAACTGATAATATTTACAACTCCGGCAACTTTACAAAGCGTTTTCACTTAAAATTGCTTTCAGATGTTAGGAATTCATGTTTATACAGCTCAAAATTAGTGTAGAAAGACTGTAAGTGAGGACTATACTGCTTATGTTTACAATTGAGGTTGAATTTCTCGAGCATCTTTTTGGTGAATCAGTTAATATCCTGACGGTTCCAGTACATACTTGTAAGAAAACTCTCTAATTGTGGTATAAGTCTTAAAATACGCATTTAGAGTTTCCAGAAATGATTTCAAACTTGTAATAAGCACTTGAAATAAATGTAAGTAGGTTCTTACTACATATCCTGCCGTTTTCAATCACTGACATTACCCGTGGAAAGCAGGGAAATGACCAGAAAACTGATAATATTTACAACTCCGGCCACTTTAGCGTGCGTTTTCACTTGAATTTGCTTTCAAATGTTAAGAATTCATGTTTATACAGCTCAAAATTAGTGTAGAAAGACTGTAAGTAAGGACTATACTGCTTATGTTTACAATTGAGCCTGAATTTCTCTAGCGTCTTTTTGCTGAATCAGTTAATATCCTGATGGTTCCAGTACATACTTGTAAGAAACTCTCTAATTGTGGTATAACTCTTAAAATACGCATGTAGAGTTTCCAGAAATGATTTCAAACTTGTAATAAGCACTTGAAATAAAAGTAAGTAGGTTCTTACTACATACCCTGCCGTTTTCAATCACTGACATTACCCGTGGAAAGCAGGGAAATGACCAGAAAACTGATAATATTTACAACTCCGGCAACTTTACAAAGCGTTTTCACTTAAAATTGCTTTCAGATGTTAGGAATTCATGTTTCTACAGCTCAAAATTAGTGTAGAAAGACTGTAAGTGAGGACTATACTGGTTATGTTTACAATTGAGGCTGAATTTCTCGAGCATCTTTTTGGTGAATCAGTTAATATCCTGACGGTTCCAGTAATACTTGTAAGAATACTGTCTAATTGCGGTATAAGTCTTAAAATACGCACTTAGAGTTTCCAGAAATGATTTCAAACTTGTAATAAGCACTTGAAATAAAAGTAAGTAGGTTCTTACTACATACCCTGCCGTTTTCAATCACTGACATTACCCGTGGAAAGCAGGGAAATGACCAGAAAACTGAAAATATTTACAACTCCGGGCACTTTAGGGAGTGTTTTCACTTGAATTTGCTTTCAAATACTAGGAATTCATGTTTCTACAGCTCAAAATTAGTGTAGAAAGACTGTAAGTGAGGACTATACTGGTTATGTTTACAATTGAGGCTGAATTTCTCGAGCATCTTTTTGGTGAATCAGTTAATATCCTGACGGTTCCAGTAATACTTGTAAGAATACTGTCTAATTGTGGTATAAGTCTTAAAATACGCATTTAGAGTTTCCAGAAATGATTTCAAACTTGTAATAAGCACTTGAAATAAAAGTAAGTAGGTTCTTACTACATACCCTGCCGTTTTCAATCACTGACATTACCCGTGGAAAGCAGGGAAATGACCAGAAAACTGAAAATATTTACAACTCCGGGCACTTTAGGGAGTGTTTTCACTTGAATTTGCTTTCAAATACTAGGAATTCATGTTTCTACAGCTCAAAATTAGTGTAGAAAGACTGTAAGTGAGGACTATACTGGTTATGTTTACAATTGAGGCCGAATTTCTCGAGCGTCTTATTGGTGAATCAGTTAATATCCTGACGGTTCCAGTACATACTTGTAAGAAAACTCTCTAATTGTGGTATAAGTCTTAAAATACGCATTTAGAGTTTCCAGAAATGATTTCAAACTTGTAATAAGCACTTGAAATAAAAGTAAGTAGGTTCTTACTACATATCCTGCCGTTTTCAATCACTGACATTACCCGTGGAAAGCAGGGAAATGACCAGAAAACTGATAATATTTACAACTCCGGCCACTTTAGCGAGCGTTTTCACTTGAATTTGCTTTCAAATGTTAGGAATTCATGTTTATACAGCTCAAAATTAGTGTAGAAAGACTGTAAGTGAGGACTATACTGCTTATGTTTACAATTGAGGCCGAATTTCTCGAGCGTCTTTTTGGTGAATCTGTTAATATCCAGACGGTTCCAGTACATACTTGTAAGAAAACTCTCTAATTGTGGTATAAGTCTTAAAATACGCATTTAGAGTTTCCAGAAATGATTTCAAACTTGTAATAAGCACTTGAAATAAAAGTAAGTAGGTTTTTACTACATACCCTGCCGTGTTCAATCACTGACATTACCCGTGGAAAGCAGGGAAATGACCAGAAAAATGATAATATTTACAACTCCAGGCAACTTTACAGAGCGTTTTCACTTGAATTTGCTTTCAGATGTTAGGAATTCATGTTTATACAGCTCAAAATTAGTGTAGAAAGACTGTAAGTGAGGACTATACTGCTTATGTTTACAATTGAGGCCGAATTTCTCGAGCGTCTTATTGGTGAATCAGTTAATATCCTGACGGTTCCAGTAATACTTGTAAGAAAACTGTCTAATTGCGGTATAAGTCTTAAAATACGCATTTAGAGTTTCCAGAAATGATTTCAAACTTGTAATAAGCACTTGAAATAAAAGTAAGTAGGTTCTTACTACATACCCTGCCGTTTTCAATCACTGACATTACCCGTGGAAAGCAGGGAAATGACCAGAAAACTGATAATATTTACAACTCCGGCCACTTTAGCGTGCGTTTTCACTTGAATTTGCTTTCAAATGTTAAGAATTCATGTTTATACAGCTCAAAATTAGTGTAGAAAGACTGTAAGTAAGGACTATACTGCTTATGTTTACAATTGAGGGTGAATTTCTCTAGCGTCTTTTTGCTGAATCAGTTAATATCCTGATGGTTCCAGTACATACTTGTAAGAAACTCTCTAATTGTGGTATAACTCTTAAAATACGCATGTAGAGTTTCCAGAAATGATTTCAAACTTGTAATAAGCACTTGAAATAAAAGTAAGTAGGTTCTTACTACATACCCTGCCGTTTTCAATCACTGACATTACCCGTGGAAAGCAGGGAAATGACCAGAAAACTGATAATATTTACAACTCCGGCAACTTTACAAAGCGTTTTCACTTAAAATTGCTTTCAGATGTTAGGAATTCATGTTTATACAGCTCAAAATTAGTGTAGAAAGACTGTAAGTGAGGACTATACTGCTTATGTTTACAATTGAGGTTGAATTTCTCGAGCATCTTTTTGGTGAATCAGTTAATATCCTGACGGTTCCAGTACATACTTGTAAGAAAACTCTCTAATTGTGGTATAAGTCTTAAAATACGCATTTAGAGTTTCCAGAAATGATTTCAAACTTGTAATAAGCACTTGAAATAAATGTAAGTAGGTTCTTACTACATATCCTGCCGTTTTCAATCACTGACATTACCCGTGGAAAGCAGGGAAATGACCAGAAAACTGATAATATTTACAACTCCGGCCACTTTAGCGTGCGTTTTCACTTGAATTTGCTTTCAAATGTTAAGAATTCATGTTTATACAGCTCAAAATTAGTGTAGAAAGACTGTAAGTAAGGACTATACTGCTTATGTTTACAATTGAGCCTGAATTTCTCTAGCGTCTTTTTGCTGAATCAGTTAATATCCTGATGGTTCCAGTACATACTTGTAAGAAACTCTCTAATTGTGGTATAACTCTTAAAATACGCATGTAGAGTTTCCAGAAATGATTTCAAACTTGTAATAAGCACTTGAAATAAAAGTAAGTAGGTTCTTACTACATACCCTGCCGTTTTCAATCACTGACATTACCCGTGGAAAGCAGGGAAATGACCAGAAAACTGATAATATTTACAACTCCGGCAACTTTACAAAGCGTTTTCACTTAAAATTGCTTTCAGATGTTAGGAATTCATGTTTATACAGCTCAAAATTAGTGTAGAAAGACTGTAAGTGAGGACTATACTGCTTATGTTTACAATTGAGGCTGAATTTCTCGAGCATCTTTTTGGTGAATCAGTTAATATCCTGACGGTTCCAGTAATACTTGTAAGAATACTGTCTAATTGCGGTATAAGTCTTAAAATACGCACTTAGAGTTTCCAGAAATGATTTCAAACTTGTAATAAGCACTTGAAATAAAAGTAAGTAGGTTCTTACTACATACCCTGCCGTTTTCAATCACTGACATTACCCGTGGAAAGCAGGGAAATGACCAGAAAACTGAAAATATTTACAACTCCGGGCACTTTAGGGAGTGTTTTCACTTGAATTTGCTTTCAAATGTTAGGAATTCATGTTTCTACAGCTCAAAATTAGTGTAGAAAGACTGTAAGTGAGGACTATACTGCTTATGTTTACATTGAGGCCGAATTTCTCGAGCGTCTTATTGCTGAATCAGTTAATATCCTGACGGTTCCAGTACATACTTGTAAGAAAACTCTCTAATTGTGGTATAAGTCTTAAAATACGCATTTAGAGTTTCCAGAAATGATTTCAAACTTGTAATAAGCACTTGAAATAAAAGTAAGTAGGTTCTTACTACATATCCTGCCGTTTTCAATCACTGACATTACCCGTGGAAAGCAGGGAAATGACCAGAAAACTGAAAATATTTACAACTCCGGCCACTTTAGCGTGCGTTTTCACTTGAATTTGCTTTCAAATGTTAAGAATTCATGTTTATACAGCTCAAAATTAGTGTAGAAAGACTGTAAGTAAGGACTATACTGCTTATGTTTACAATTGAGGGTGAATTTCTCTAGCGTCTTTTTGCTGAATCAGTTAATATCCTGATGGTTCCAGTACATACTTGTAAGAAACTCTCTAATTGTGGTATAACTCTTAAAATACGCATGTAGAGTTTCCAGAAATGATTTCAAACTTGTAATAAGCACTTGAAATAAAAGTAAGTAGGTTCTTACTACATACCCTGCCGTTTTCAATCACTGACATTACCCGTGGAAAGCAGGGAAATGACCAGAAAACTGATAATATTTACAACTCCGGCAACTTTACAAAGCGTTTTCACTTAAAATTGCTTTCAGATGTTAGGAATTCATGTTTATACAGCTCAAAATTAGTGTAGAAAGACTGTAAGTGAGGACTATACTGCTTATGTTTACAATTGAGGTTGAATTTCTCGAGCATCTTTTTGGTGAATCAGTTAATATCCTGACGGTTCCAGTACATACTTGTAAGAAAACTCTCTAATTGTGGTATAAGTCTTAAAATACGCATTTAGAGTTTCCAGAAATGATTTCAAACTTGTAATAAGCACTTGAAATAAATGTAAGTAGGTTCTTACTACATATCCTGCCGTTTTCAATCACTGACATTACCCGTGGAAAGCAGGGAAATGACCAGAAAACTGATAATATTTACAACTCCGGCCACTTTAGCGTGCGTTTTCACTTGAATTTGCTTTCAAATGTTAAGAATTCATGTTTATACAGCTCAAAATTAGTGTAGAAAGACTGTAAGTAAGGACTATACTGCTTATGTTTACAATTGAGCCTGAATTTCTCTAGCGTCTTTTTGCTGAATCAGTTAATATCCTGATGGTTCCAGTACATACTTGTAAGAAACTCTCTAATTGTGGTATAACTCTTAAAATACGCATGTAGAGTTTCCAGAAATGATTTCAAACTTGTAATAAGCACTTGAAATAAAAGTAAGTAGGTTCTTACTACATACCCTGCCGTTTTCAATCACTGACATTACCCGTGGAAAGCAGGGAAATGACCAGAAAACTGATAATATTTACAACTCCGGCAACTTTACAAAGCGTTTTCACTTAAAATTGCTTTCAGATGTTAGGAATTCATGTTTATACAGCTCAAAATTAGTGTAGAAAGACTGTAAGTGAGGACTATACTGCTTATGTTTACAATTGAGGCTGAATTTCTCGAGCATCTTTTTGGTGAATCAGTTAATATCCTGACGGTTCCAGTAATACTTGTAAGAATACTGTCTAATTGTGGTATAAGTCTTAAAATACGCATTTAGAGTTTCCAGAAATGATTTCAAACTTGTAATAAGCACTTGAAATAAAAGTAAGTAGGTTCTTACTACATATCCTGCCGTTTTCAATCACTGACATTACCCGTGGAAAGCAGGGAAATGACCAGAAAACTGATAATATTTACAACTCCGGCCACTTTAGCGTGCGTTTTCACTTGAATTTGCTTTCAAATGTTAAGAATTCATGTTTATACAGCTCAAAATTAGTGTAGAAAGACTGTAAGTAAGGACTATACTGCTTATGTTTACAATTGAGCCTGAATTTCTCTAGCGTCTTTTTGCTGAATCAGTTAATATCCTGATGGTTCCAGTACATACTTGTAAGAAACTCTCTAATTGTGGTATAACTCTTAAAATACGCATGTAGAGTTTCCAGAAATGATTTCAAACTTGTAATAAGCACTTGAAATAAAAGTAAGTAGGTTCTTACTACATACCCTGCCGTTTTCAATCACTGACATTACCCGTGGAAAGCAGGGAAATGACCAGAAAACTGATAATATTTACAACTCCGGCAACTTTACAAAGCGTTTTCACATAAAATTGCTTTCAGATGTTAGGAATTCATGTTTATACAGCTCAAAATTAGTGTAGAAAGACTGTAAGTGAGGACTATACTGCTTATGTTTACAATTGAGGCTGAATTTCTCGAGCATCTTTTTGGTGAATCAGTTAATATCCTGACGGTTCCAGTAATACTTGTAAGAATACTGTCTAATTGCGGTATAAGTCTTAAAATACGCACTTAGAGTTTCCAGAAATGATTTCAAACTTGTAATAAGCACTTGAAATAAAAGTAAGTAGGTTCTTACTACATACCCTGCCGTTTTCAATCACTGACATTACCCGTGGAAAGCAGGGAAATGACCAGAAAACTGAAAATATTTACAACTCCGGGCACTTTAGGGAGTGTTTTCACTTGAATTTGCTTTCAAATGTTAGGAATTCATGTTTCTACAGCTCAAAATTAGTGTAGAAAGACTGTAAGTGAGGACTATACTGCTTATGTTTACATTGAGGCCGAATTTCTCGAGCGTCTTATTGCTGAATCAGTTAATATCCTGACGGTTCCAGTACATACTTGTAAGAAAACTCTCTAATTGTGGTATAAGTCTTAAAATACGCATTTAGAGTTTCCAGAAATGATTTCAAACTTGTAATAAGCACTTGAAATAAAAGTAAGTAGGTTCTTACTACATATCCTGCCATTTTCAATCACTGACATTACCCGTGGAAAGCAGGGAAATGACCAGAAAACTGAAAATATTTACAACTCCGGCCACTTTAGCGTGCGTTTTCACTTGAATTTGCTTTCAAATGTTAAGAATTCATGTTTATACAGCTCAAAATTAGTGTAGAAAGACTGTAAGTAAGGACTATACTGCTTATGTTTACAATTGAGGGTGAATTTCTCTAGCGTCTTTTTGCTGAATCAGTTAATATCCTGATGGTTCCAGTACATACTTGCAAGAAACTCTCTAATTGTGGTATAACTCTTAAAATACGCATGTAGAGTTTCCAGAAATGATTTCAAACTTGTAATAAGCACTTGAAATAAAAGTAAGTAGGTTCTTACTACATACCCTGCCGTTTTCAATCACTGACATTACCCGTGGAAAGCAGGGAAATGACCAGAAAACTGATAATATTTACAACTCCGGCAACTTTACAAAGCGTTTTCACTTTAAATTGCTTTCAGATGTTAGGAATTCATGTTTATACAGCTCAAAATTAGTGTAGAAAGACTGTAAGTGAGGACTATACTGCTTATGTTTACAATTGAGGTTGAATTTCTCGAGCATCTTTTTGGTGAATCAGTTAATATCCTGACGGTTCCAGTACATACTTGTAAGAAAACTCTCTAATTGTGGTATAAGTCTTAAAATACGCATTTAGAGTTTCCAGAAATGATTTCAAACTTGTAATAAGCACTTGAAATAAATGTAAGTAGGTTCTTACTACATATCCTGCCGTTTTCAATCACTGACATTACCCGTGGAAAGCAGGGAAATGACCAGAAAACTGATAATATTTACAACTCCGGCCACTTTAGCGTGCGTTTTCACTTGAATTTGCTTTCAAATGTTAAGAATTCATGTTTATACAGCTCAAAATTAGTGTAGAAAGACTGTAAGTAAGGACTATACTGCTTATGTTTACAATTGAGCCTGAATTTCTCTAGCGTCTTTTTGCTGAATCAGTTAATATCCTGATGGTTCCAGTACATACTTGTAAGAAACTCTCTAATTGTGGTATAACTCTTAAAATACGCATGTAGAGTTTCCAGAAATGATTTCAAACTTGTAATAAGCACTTGAAATAAAAGTAAGTAGGTTCTTACTACATACCCTGCCGTTTTCAATCACTGACATTACCCGTGGAAAGCAGGGAAATGACCAGAAAACTGATAATATTTACAACTCCGGCAACTTTACAAAGCGTTTTCACTTAAAATTGCTTTCAGATGTTAGGAATTCATGTTTATACAGCTCAAAATTAGTGTAGAAAGACTGTAAGTGAGGACTATACTGCTTATGTTTACAATTGAGGCTGAATTTCTCGAGCATCTTTTTGGTGAATCAGTTAATATCCTGACGGTTCCAGTAATACTTGTAAGAATACTGTCTAATTGCGGTATAAGTCTTAAAATACGCACTTAGAGTTTCCAGAAATGATTTCAAACTTGTAATAAGCACTTGAAATAAAAGTAAGTAGGTTCTTACTACATACTCTGCCGTTTTCAATCACTGACATTACCCGTGGAAAGCAGGGAAATGACCAGAAAACTGAAAATATTTACAACTCCGGGCACTTTAGGGAGTGTTTTCACTTGAATTTGCTTTCAAATGTTAGGAATTCATGTTTCTACAGCTCAAAATTAGTGTAGAAAGACTGTAAGTGAGGACTATACTGCTTATGTTTACATTGAGGCCGAATTTCTCGAGCGTCTTATTGCTGAATCAGTTAATATCCTGACGGTTCCAGTACATACTTGTAAGAAAACTCTCTAATTGTGGTATAAGTCTTAAAATACGCATTTAGAGTTTCCAGAAATGATTTCAAACTTGTAATAAGCACTTGAAATAAAAGTAAGTAGGTTCTTACTACATATCCTGCCGTTTTCAATCACTGACATTACCCGTGGAAAGCAGGGAAATGACCAGAAAACTGAAAATATTTACAACTCCGGGCACTTTAGGGAGTGTTTTCACTTGAATTTGCTTTCAAATGTTAGGAATTCATGTTTCTACAGCTCAAAATTAGTGTAGAAAGACTGTAAGTGAGGACTATACTGCTTATGTTTACATTGAGGCCGAATTTCTCGAGCGTCTTATTGCTGAATCAGTTAATATCCTGACGGTTCCAGTACATACTTGTAAGAAAACTCTCTAATTGTGGTATAAGTCTTAAAATACGCATTTAGAGTTTCCAGAAATGATTTCAAACTTGTCATAAGCACTTTAAATAAAAGTAAGTTGGTTTTTACTACATACCCTGCCGTGTTCAATCACTGACATTACCCGTGGAAAGCAGGGAAATGACCAGAAAACTCATAATATTTACAACTCCGGCAACTTTACAAAGCGTTTTCACTTAAAATTGCTTTCAGATGTTAGGAATTCATGTTTATACAGCTCAAAATTAGTGTAGAAAGACTGTAAGTGAGGACTATACTGCTTATGTTTACAATTGAGGCCGAATTTCTCGAGCGTCTTTTTGGTGAATCTGTTAATATCCTGACGGTTCCAGTACATACTTGTAAGAAAACTCTCTAATTGTGGTATAAGTCTTAAAATACGCATTTAGAGTTTCCAGAAATGATTTCAAACTTGTAATAAGCACTTGAAATAAAAGTAAGTAGGTTTTTACTACATACCCTGCCGTGTTCAATCACTGACATTACCCGTGGAAAGCAGGGAAATGACCAGAAAAATGATAATATTTACAAATCCGGCAACTTTACAGAGCGTTTTCACTTGAATTTGCTTTCAGATGTTAGGAATTCATGTTTATACAGCTCAAAATTAGTGTAGAAAGACTGTAAGTGAGGACTATACTGCTTATGTTTACAATTGAGGCTGAATTTCTCGAGCATCTTTTTGGTGAATCAGTTAATATCCTGACGGTTCCAGTAATACTTGTAAGAAAACTGTCTAATTGCGGTATAAGTCTTAAAATACGCATTTAGAGTTTCCAGAAATGATTTCAAACTTGTAATAAGCACTTGAAATAAAAGTAAGTAGGTTCTTACTACATACCCTGCCGTTTTCAATCACTGACATAACCCGTGGAAAGCAGGGAAATGACCAGAAAACTGATAATATTTACAACTCCGGCCACTTTAGCGTGCGTTTTCACTTGAATTTGCTTTCAAATGTTAAGAATTCATGTTTATACAGCTCAAAATTAGTGTAGAAAGACTGTAAGTAAGGACTATACTGCTTATGTTTACAATTGAGCCTGAATTTCTCTAGCGTCTTTTTGCTGAATCAGTTAATATCCTGATGGTTCCAGTACATACTTGAAAGAAACTCTCTAATTGTGGTATAACTCTTAAAATACGCATGTAGAGTTTCCAGAAATGATTTCAAACTTGTAATAAGCACTTGAAATAAAAGTAAGTAGGTTCTTACTACATACCCTGCCGTTTTCAATCACTGACATTACCCGTGGAAAGCAGGGAAATGACCAGAAAACTGATAATATTTACAACTCCGGCAACTTTACAAAGCGTTTTCACTTAAAATTGCTTTCAGATGTTAGGAATTCATGTTTATACAGCTCAAAATTAGTGTAGAAAGACTGTAAGTGAGGACTATACTGCTTATGTTTACAATTGAGGTTGAATTTCTCGAGCATCTTTTTGGTGAATCAGTTAATATCCTGACGGTTCCAGTAATACTTGTAAGAATACTGTCTAATTGCGGTATAAGTCTTAAAATACGCACTTAGAGTTTCCAGAAATGATTTCAAACTTGTAATAAGCACTTGAAATAAAAGTAAGTAGGTTCTTACTACATACCCTGCCGTTTTCAATCACTGACATTACCCGTGGAAAGCAGGGAAATGACCAGAAAACTGATAATATTTACAACTCCGGCAACTTTACAAAGCGTTTTCACTTAAAATTGCTTTCAGATGTTAGGAATTCATGTTTATACAGCTCAAAATTAGTGTAGAAAGACTGTAAGTGAGGACTATACTGCTTATGTTTACAATTGAGGTTGAATTTCTCGAGCATCTTTTTGGTGAATCAGTTAATATCCTGACGGTTCCAGTAATACTTGTAAGAATACTGTCTAATTGCGGGATAAGTCTTAAAATACGCACTTAGAGTTTCCAGAAATGATTTCAAACTTGTAATAAGCACTTGAAATAAAAGTAAGTAGGTTCTTACTACATACCCTGCCGTTTTCAATCACTGACATTACCCGTGGAAAGCAGGGAAATGACCAGAAAACTGAAAATATTTACAACTCCGGGCACTTTAGGGAGTGTTTTCACTTGAATTTGCTTTCAAATACTAGGAATTCATGTTTCTACAGCTCAAAATTAGTGTAGAAAGACTGTAAGTGAGGACTATACTGCTTATGTTTACAATTGAGGCCGAATTTCTCGAGCGTCTTATTGGTGAATCAGTTAATATCCTGACGGTTCCAGTACATACTTGTAAGAAAACTCTCTAATTGTGGTATAAGTCTTAAAATACGCATTTAGAGTTTCCAGAAATGATTTCAAACTTGTAATAAGCACTTGAAATAAAAGTAAGTAGGTTCTTACTACATATCCTGCCGTTTTCAATCACTGACATTACCCGTGGAAAGCAGGGAAATGACCAGAAAACTGATAATATTTACAACTCCGGCCACTTTAGCGTGCGTTTTCACTTGAATTTGCTTTCAAATGTTAAGAATTCATGTTTATACAGCTCAAAATTAGTGTAGAAAGACTGTAAGTAAGGACTATACTGCTTATGTTTACAATTGAGCCTGAATTTCTCTAGCGTCTTTTTGCTGAATCAGTTAATATCCTGATGGTTCCAGTACATACTTGTAAGAAACTCTCTAATTGTGGTATAACTCTTAAAATACGCATGTGGAGTTTCCAGAAATGATTTCAAACTTGTAATAAGCACTTGAAATAAAAGTAAGTAGGTTCTTACTACATACCCTGCCGTTTTCAATCACTGACATTACCCGTGGAAAGCAGGGAAATGACCAGAAAACTGAAAATATTTACAACTCCGGGCACTTTAGGGAGTGTTTTCACTTAAAATTGCTTTCAGATGTTAGGAATTCATGTTTATACAGCTCAAAATTAGTGTAGAAAGACTGTAAGTGAGGACTATACTGCTTATGTTTACATTGAGGCCGAATTTCTCGAGCGTCTTATTGCTGAATCAGTTAATATCCTGACGGTTCCAGTACATACTTGTAAGAAAACTCTCTAATTGTGGTATAAGTCTTAAAATACGCATTTAGAGTTTCCAGAAATGATTTCAAACTTGTAATAAGCACTTGAAATAAAAGTAAGTAGGTTCTTACTACATACCCTGCCGTTTTCAATCACTGACATTACCCGTGGAAAGCAGGGAAATGACCAGAAAACTGATAATATTTACAACTCCTTCAACTTTACAAAGCGTTTTCACTTAAAATTGCTTTCAGATGTTAGGAATTCATGTTTATACAGCTCAAAATTAGTGTAGAAAGACTGTAAGTGAGGACTATACTGCTTATGTTTACAATTGAGGTTGAGTTTCTCGAGCATCTTTTTGGTGAATCAGTTAATATCCTGACGGTTCCAGTAATACTTGTAAGAATACTGTCTAATTGCGGTATAAGTCTTAAAATACGCACTTAGAGTTTCCAGAAATGATTTCAAACTTGTAATAAGCACTTGAAATAAAAGTAAGTAGGTTCTTACTACATACCCTGCCGTTTTCAATCACTGACATTACCCGTGGAAAGCAGGGAAATGACCAGAAAACTGAAAATATTTACAACTCCGGGCACTTTAGGGAGTGTTTTCACTTGAATTTGCTTTCAAATACTAGGAATTCATGTTTCTACAGCTCAAAATTAGTGTAGAAAGACTGTAAGTGAGGACTATACTGCTTATGTTTACAATTGAGGCCGAATTTCTCGAGCGTCTTATTGGTGAATCAGTTAATATCCTGATGGTTCCAGTACATACTTGTAAGAAAACTCTCTAATTGTGGTATAAGTCTTAAAATACGCATTTAGAGTTTCCAGAAATGATTTCAAAATTGTAATAAGCACTTGAAATAAAAGTAAGTAGGTTCTTACTACATATCCTGCCGTTTTCAATCACTGACATTACCCGTGGAAAGCAGGGAAATGACCAGAAAACTGATAATATTTACAACTCCGGCCACTTTAGCGTGCGTTTTCACTTGAATTTGCTTTCAAATGTTAAGAATTCATGTTTATACAGCTCAAAATTAGTGTAGAAAGACTGTAAGTGAGGACTATACTGCTTATGTTTACAATTGAGGCTGAATTTCTCGAGCATCTTTTTGGTGAATCAGTTAATATCCTGACGGTTCCAGTAATACTTGTAAGAATACTGTCTAATTGCGGTATAAGTCTTAAAATACGCACTTAGAGTTTCCAGAAATGATTTCAAACTTGTAATAAGCACTTGAAATAAAAGTAAGTAGGTTCTTACTACATACCCTGCCGTTTTCAATCACTGACATTACCCGTGGAAAGCAGGGAAATGACCAGAAAACTGAAAATATTTACAACTCCGGGCACTTTAGGGAGTGTTTTCACTTGAATTTGCTTTCAAATACTAGGAATTCATGTTTCTACAGCTCAAAATTAGTGTAGAAAGACTGTAAGTGAGGACTATACTGCTTATGTTTACAATTGAGGCCGAATTTCTCGAGCGTCTTATTGGTGAATCAGTTAATATCCTGACGGTTCCAGTAATACTTGTAAGAAAACTGTCTAATTGCGGTATAAGTCTTAAAATACGCATTTAGAGTTTCCAGAAATGATTTCAAACTTGTAATAAGCACTTGAAATAAAAGTAAGTAGGTTCTTACTACATACCCTGCCGTTTTCAATCACTGACATTACCCGTGGAAAGCAGGGAAATGACCAGAAAACTGATAATATTTACAACTCCGGCCACTTTAGCGTGCGTTTTCACTTGAATTTGCTTTCAAATGTTAAGAATTCATGTTTATACAGCTCAAAATTAGTGTAGAAAGACTGTAAGTAAGGACTATACTGCTTATGTTTACAATTGAGCCTGAATTTCTCTAGCGTCTTTTTGCTGAATCAGTTAATATCCTGATGGTTCCAGTACATACTTGTAAGAAACTCTCTAATTGCGGTATAAGTCTTAAAATACGCACTTAGAGTTTCCAGAAATGATTTCAAACTTGTAATAAGCACTTGAAATAAAAGTAAGTAGGTTCTTACTACATACCCTGCCGTTTTCAATCACTGACATTACCCGTGGAAAGCAGGGAAATGACCAGAAAACTGAAAATATTTACAACTCCGGGCACTTTAGGGAGTGTTTTCACTTGAATTTGCTTTCAAATGTTAGGAATTCATGTTTCTACAGCTCAAAATTAGTGTAGAAAGACTGTAAGTGAGGACTATACTGCTTATGTTTACAATTGAGGCCGAATTTCTCGAGCGTCTTTTTGGTGAATCTGTTAATATCCTGACGGTTCCAGTACATACTTGTAAGAAAACTCTCTAATTGTGGTATAAGTCTTAAAATACGCATTTAGAGTTTCCAGAAATGATTTCAAACTTGTAATAAGCACTTGAAATAAAAGTAAGTAGGTTTTTACTACATACCCTGCCGTGTTCAATCACTGACATTACCCGTGGAAAGCAGGGAAATGACCAGAAAAATGATAATATTTACAAATCCGGCAACTTTACAGAGCGTTTTCACTTGAATTTGCTTTCAGATGTTAGGAATTCATGTTTATACAGCTCAAAATTAGTGTAGAAAGACTGTAAGTGAGGACTATACTGCTTATGTTTACAATTGAGGTTGAGTTTCTCGAGCATCTTTTTGGTGAATCAGTTAATATCCTGACGGTTCCAGTAATACTTGTAAGAATACTGTCTAATTGCGGTATAAGTCTTAAAATACGCACTTAGAGTTTCCAGAAATGATTTCAAACTTGTAATAAGCACTTGAAATAAAAGTAAGTAGGTTCTTACTACATACCCTGCCGTTTTCAATCACTGACATTACCCGTGGAAAGCAGGGAAATGACCAGAAAACTGAAAATATTTACAACTCCGGGCACTTTAGGGAGTGTTTTCACTTGAATTTGCTTTCAAATACTAGGAATTCATGTTTCTACAGCTCAAAATTAGTGTAGAAAGACTGTAAGTGAGGACTATACTGCTTATGTTTACAATTGAGGCCGAATTTCTCGAGCGTCTTATTGGTGAATCAGTTAATATCCTGATGGTTCCAGTACATACTTGTAAGAAAACTCTCTAATTGTGGTATAAGTCTTAAAATACGCATTTAGAGTTTCCAGAAATGATTTCAAAATTGTAATAAGCACTTGAAATAAAAGTAAGTAGGTTCTTACTACATATCCTGCCGTTTTCAATCACTGACATTACCCGTGGAAAGCAGGGAAATGACCAGAAAACTGATAATATTTACAACTCCGGCCACTTTAGCGTGCGTTTTCACTTGAATTTGCTTTCAAATGTTAAGAATTCATGTTTATACAGCTCAAAATTAGTGTAGAAAGACTGTAAGTGAGGACTATACTGCTTATGTTTACAATTGAGGCTGAATTTCTCGAGCATCTTTTTGGTGAATCAGTTAATATCCTGACGGTTCCAGTAATACTTGTAAGAATACTGTCTAATTGCGGTATAAGTCTTAAAATACGCACTTAGAGTTTCCAGAAATGATTTCAAACTTGTAATAAGCACTTGAAATAAAAGTAAGTAGGTTCTTACTACATACCCTGCCGTTTTCAATCACTGACATTACCCGTGGAAAGCAGGGAAATGACCAGAAAACTGAAAATATTTACAACTCCGGGCACTTTAGGGAGTGTTTTCACTTGAATTTGCTTTCAAATACTAGGAATTCATGTTTCTACAGCTCAAAATTAGTGTAGAAAGACTGTAAGTGAGGACTATACTGCTTATGTTTACAATTGAGGCCGAATTTCTCGAGCGTCTTATTGGTGAATCAGTTAATATCCTGACGGTTCCAGTAATACTTGTAAGAAAACTGTCTAATTGCGGTATAAGTCTTAAAATACGCATTTAGAGTTTCCAGAAATGATTTCAAACTTGTAATAAGCACTTGAAATAAAAGTAAGTAGGTTCTTACTACATACCCTGCCGTTTTCAATCACTGACATTACCCGTGGAAAGCAGGGAAATGACCAGAAAACTGATAATATTTACAACTCCGGCCACTTTAGCGTGCGTTTTCACTTGAATTTGCTTTCAAATGTTAAGAATTCATGTTTATACAGCTCAAAATTAGTGTAGAAAGACTGTAAGTAAGGACTATACTGCTTATGTTTACAATTGAGCCTGAATTTCTCTAGCGTCTTTTTGCTGAATCAGTTAATATCCTGATGGTTCCAGTACATACTTGTAAGAAACTCTCTAATTGCGGTATAAGTCTTAAAATACGCACTTAGAGTTTCCAGAAATGATTTCAAACTTGTAATAAGCACTTGAAATAAAAGTAAGTAGGTTCTTACTACATACCCTGCCGTTTTCAATCACTGACATTACCCGTGGAAAGCAGGGAAATGACCAGAAAACTGAAAATATTTACAACTCCGGGCACTTTAGGGAGTGTTTTCACTTGAATTTGCTTTCAAATGTTAGGAATTCATGTTTCTACAGCTCAAAATTAGTGTAGAAAGACTGTAAGTGAGGACTATACTGCTTATGTTTACAATTGAGGCCGAATTTCTCGAGCGTCTTTTTGGTGAATCTGTTAATATCCTGACGGTTCCAGTACATACTTGTAAGAAAACTCTCTAATTGTGGTATAAGTCTTAAAATACGCATTTAGAGTTTCCAGAAATGATTTCAAACTTGTAATAAGCACTTGAAATAAAAGTAAGTAGGTTTTTACTACATACCCTGCCGTGTTCAATCACTGACATTACCCGTGGAAAGCAGGGAAATGACCAGAAAAATGATAATATTTACAAATCCGGCAACTTTACAGAGCGTTTTCACTTGAATTTGCTTTCAGATGTTAGGAATTCATGTTTATACAGCTCAAAATTAGTGTAGAAAGACTGTAAGTGAGGACTATACTGCTTATGTTTACAATTGAGGCTGAATTTCTCGAGCATCTTTTTGGTGAATCAGTTAATATCCTGACGGTTCCAGTAATACTTGTAAGAAAACTGTCTAATTGCGGTATAAGTCTTAAAATACGCATTTAGAGTTTCCAGAAATGATTTCAAACTTGTAATAAGCACTTGAAATAAAAGTAAGTAGGTTCTTACTACATACCCTGCCGTTTTCAATCACTGACATAACCCGTGGAAAGCAGGGAAATGACCAGAAAACTGATAATATTTACAACTCCGGCCACTTTAGCGTGCGTTTTCACTTGAATTTGCTTTCAAATGTTAAGAATTCATGTTTATACAGCTCAAAATTAGTGTAGAAAGACTGTAAGTAAGGACTATACTGCTTATGTTTACAATTGAGCCTGAATTTCTCTAGCGTCTTTTTGCTGAATCAGTTAATATCCTGATGGTTCCAGTACATACTTGAAAGAAACTCTCTAATTGTGGTATAACTCTTAAAATACGCATGTAGAGTTTCCAGAAATGATTTCAAACTTGTAATAAGCACTTGAAATAAAAGTAAGTAGGTTCTTACTACATACCCTGCCGTTTTCAATCACTGACATTACCCGTGGAAAGCAGGGAAATGACCAGAAAACTGATAATATTTACAACTCCGGCAACTTTACAAAGCGTTTTCACTTAAAATTGCTTTCAGATGTTAGGAATTCATGTTTATACAGCTCAAAATTAGTGTAGAAAGACTGTAAGTGAGGACTATACTGCTTATGTTTACAATTGAGGTTGAATTTCTCGAGCATCTTTTTGGTGAATCAGTTAATATCCTGACGGTTCCAGTAATACTTGTAAGAATACTGTCTAATTGCGGTATAAGTCTTAAAATACGCACTTAGAGTTTCCAGAAATGATTTCAAACTTGTAATAAGCACTTGAAATAAAAGTAAGTAGGTTCTTACTACATACCCTGCCGTTTTCAATCACTGACATTACCCGTGGAAAGCAGGGAAATGACCAGAAAACTGAAAATATTTACAACTCCGGGCACTTTAGGGAGTGTTTTCACTTAAAATTGCTTTCAGATGTTAGGAATTCATGTTTATACAGCTCAAAATTAGTGTAGAAAGACTGTAAGTGAGGACTATACTGCTTATGTTTACATTGAGGCCGAATTTCTCGAGCGTCTTATTGCTGAATCGGTTAATATCCTGACGGTTCCAGTACATACTTGTAAGAAAACTCTCTAATTGTGGTATAAGTCTTAAAATACGCATTTAGAGTTTCCAGAAATGATTTCAAACTTGTAATAAGCACTTGAAATAAAAGTAAGTAGGTTCTTACTACATACCCTGCCGTTTTCAATCACTGACATTACCCGTGGAAAGCAGGGAAATGACCAGAAAACTGATAATATTTACAACTCCTTCAACTTTACAAAGCGTTTTCACTTAAAATTGCTTTCAGATGTTAGGAATTCATGTTTATACAGCTCAAAATTAGTGTAGAAAGACTGTAAGTGAGGACTATACTGCTTATGTTTACAATTGAGGTTGAATTTCTCGAGCATCTTTTTGGTGAATCAGTTAATATCCTGACGGTTCCAGTAATACTTGTAAGAATACTGTCTAATTGCGGTATAAGTCTTAAAATACGCACTTAGAGTTTCCAGAAATGATTTCAAACTTGTAATAAGCACTTGAAATAAAAGTAAGTAGGTTCTTACTACATACCCTGCCGTTTTCAATCACTGACATTACCCGTGGAAAGCAGGGAAATGACCAGAAAACTGAAAATATTTACAACTCCGGGCACTTTAGGGAGTGTTTTCACTTGAATTTGCTTTCAAATACTAGGAATTCATGTTTCTACAGCTCAAAATTAGTGTAGAAAGACTGTAAGTGAGGACTATACTGCTTATGTTTACAATTGAGGCCGAATTTCTCGAGCGTCTTATTGGTGAATCAGTTAATATCCTGATGGTTCCAGTACATACTTGTAAGAAAACTCTCTAATTGTGGTATAAGTCTTAAAATACGCATTTAGAGTTTCCAGAAATGATTTCAAAATTGTAATAAGCACTTGAAATAAAAGTAAGTAGGTTCTTACTACATATCCTGCCGTTTTCAATCACTGACATTACCCGTGGAAAGCAGGGAAATGACCAGAAAACTGATAATATTTACAACTCCGGCCACTTTAGCGTGCGTTTTCACTTGAATTTGCTTTCAAATGTTAAGAATTCATGTTTATACAGCTCAAAATTAGTGTAGAAAGACTGTAAGTAAGGACTATACTGCTTATGTTTACAATTGAGCCTGAATTTCTCTAGCGTCTTTTGCTGAATCAGTTAATATCCTGATGGTTCCAGTACATACTTGTAAGAAACTCTCTAATTGTGGTATAACTCTTAAAATACGCATGTAGAGTTTCCAGAAATGATTTCAAACTTGTAATAAGCACTTGAAATAAAAGTAAGTAGGTTCTTACTACATACCCTGCCGTTTTCAATCACTGACATTACCCGTGGAAAGCAGGGAAATGACCAGAAAACTGATAATATTTACAACTCCGGCAACTTTACAAAGCGTTTTCACTTAAAATTGCTTTCAGATGTTAGGAATTCATGTTTATACAGCTCAAAATTAGTGTAGAAAGACTGTAAGTGAGGACTATACTGCTTATGTTTACAATTGAGGCTGAATTTCTCGAGCATCTTTTTGGTGAATCAGTTAATATCCTGACGGTTCCAGTAATACTTGTAAGAATACTGTCTAATTGCGGTATAAGTCTTAAAATACGCACTTAGAGTTTCCAGAAATGATTTCAAACTTGTAATAAGCACTTGAAATAAAAGTAAGTAGGTTCTTACTACATACCCTGCCGTTTTCAATCACTGACATTACCCGTGGAAAGCAGGGAAATGACCAGAAAACTGAAAATATTTACAACTCCGGGCACTTTAGGGAGTGTTTTCACTTGAATTTGCTTTCAAATACTAGGAATTCATGTTTCTACAGCTCAAAATTAGTGTAGAAAGACTGTAAGTGAGGACTATACTGCTTATGTTTACAATTGAGGCCGAATTTCTCCAGCGTCTTATTGGTGAATCAGTTAATATCCTGACGGTTCCAGTAATACTTGTAAGAAAACTGTCTAATTGCGGTATAAGTCTTAAAATACGCATTTAGAGTTTCCAGAAATGATTTCAAACTTGTAATAAGCACTTGAAATAAAAGTAAGTAGGTTCTTACTACATACCCTGCCGTTTTCAATCACTGACATTACCCGTGGAAAGCAGGGAAATGACCAGAAAACTGATAATATTTACAACTCCGGCCACTTTAGCGTGCGTTTTCACTTGAATTTGCTTTCAAATGTTAAGAATTCATGTTTATACAGCTCAAAATTAGTGTAGAAAGACTGTAAGTAAGGACTATACTGCTTATGTTTACAATTGAGCCTGAATTTCTCTAGCGTCTTTTTGCTGAATCAGTTAATATCCTGATGGTTCCAGTACATACTTGTAAGAAACTCTCTAATTGTGGTATAACTCTTAAAATACGCATGTAGAGTTTCCAGAAATGATTTCAAACTTGTAATAAGCACTTGAAATAAAAGTAAGTAGGTTCTTACTACATACCCTGCCGTTTTCAATCACTGACATTACCCGTGGAAAGCAGGGAAATGACCAGAAAACTGATAATATTTACAACTCCGGCAACTTTACAAAGCGTTTTCACTTAAAATTGCTTTCAGATGTTAGGAATTCATGTTTATACAGCTCAAAATTAGTGTAGAAAGACTGTAAGTGAGGACTATACTGCTTATGTTTACAATTGAGGTTGAATTTCTCGAGCATCTTTTTGGTGAATCAGTTAATATCCTGACGGTTTCAGTAATACTTGTAAGAATACTGTCTAATTGCGGTATAAGTCTTAAAATACGCACTTAGAGTTTCCAGAAATGATTTCAAACTTGTAATAAGCACTTGAAATAAAAGTAAGTAGGTTCTTACTACATACCCTGCCGTTTTCAATCACTGACATTACCCGTGGAAAGCAGGGAAATGACCAGAAAACTGAAAATATTTACAACTCCGGGCACTTTAGGGAGTGTTTTCACTTGAATTTGCTTTCAAATACTAGGAATTCATGTTTCTACAGCTCAAAATTAGTGTAGAAAGACTGTAAGTGAGGACTATACTGCTTATGTTTACAATTGAGGCCGAATTTCTCGAGCGTCTTATTGGTGAATCAGTTAATATCCTGACGGTTCCAGTACATACTTGTAAGAAAACTCTCTAATTGTGGTATAAGTCTTAAAATACGCATTTAGAGTTTCCAGAAATGATTTCAAACTTGTAATAAGCACTTGAAATAAAAGTAAGTAGGTTCTTACTACATATCCTGCCGTTTTCAATCACTGACATTACCCGTGGAAAGCAGGGAAATGACCAGAAAACTGATAATATTTACAACTCCGGCCACTTTAGCGTGCGTTTTCACTTGAATTTGCTTTCAAATGTTAAGAATTCATGTTTATACAGCTCAAAATTAGTGTAGAAAGACTGTAAGTAAGGACTATACTGCTTATGTTTACAATTGAGCCTGAATTTCTCTAGCGTCTTTTTGCTGAATCAGTTAATATCCTGATGGTTCCAGTACATACTTGTAAGAAACTCTCTAATTGTGGTATAACTCTTAAAATACGCATGTAGAGTTTCCAGAAATGATTTCAAACTTGTAATAAGCACTTGAAATAAAAGTAAGTAGGTTCTTACTACATACCCTGCCGTTTTCAATCACTGACATTACCCGTGGAAAGCAGGGAAATGACCAGAAAACTGAAAATATTTACAACTCCGGGCACTTTAGGGAGTGTTTTCACTTGAATTTGCTTTCAAATACTAGGAATTCATGTTTCTACAGCTCAAAATTAGTGTAGAAAGACTGTAAGTGAGGACTATACTGCTTATGTTTACATTGAGGCCGAATTTCTCGAGCGTCTTATTGCTGAATCAGTTAATATCCTGACGGTTCCAGTACATACTTGTAAGAAAACTCTCTAATTGTGGTATAAGTCTTAAAATACGCATTTAGAGTTTCCAGAAATGATTTCAAACTTGTAATAAGCACTTGAAATAAAAGTAAGTTGGTTTTTACTACATACCCTGCCGTGTTCAATCACTGACATTACCCGTGGAAAGCAGGGAAATGACCAGAAAACTGATAATATTTACAACTCCGGCAACTTTACAAAGCGTTTTCACTTAAAATTGCTTTCAGATGTTAGGAATTCATGTTTATACAGCTCAAAATTAGTGTAGAAAGTCTGTAAGTGAGGACTATACTGCTTATGTTTACAATTGAGGCCGAATTTCTCGAGCGTCTTTTTGGTGAATCTGTTAATATCCTGACGGTTCCAGTACATACTTGTAAGAAAACTCTCTAATTGTGGTATAAGTCTTAAAATACGCATTTAGAGTTTCCAGAAATGATTTCAAACTTGTAATAAGCACTTGAAATAAAAGTAAGTAGGTTTTTACTACATACCCTGCCGTGTTCAATCACTGACATTACCCGTGGAAAGCAGGGAAATGACCAGAAAAATGATAATATTTACAACTCCGGCAACTTTACAGAGCGTTTTCACTTGAATTTGCTTTCAGATGTTAGGAATTCATGTTTATACAGCTCAAAATTAGTGTAGAAAGACTGTAAGTTAGGACTATACTGCTTATGTTTACAATTGAGGCTGAATTTCTCGAGCATCTTTTTGGTGAATCAGTTAATATCCTGACGGTTCCAGTAATACTTGTAAGAAAACTGTCTAATTGCGGTATAAGTCTTAAAATACGCATTTAGAGTTTCCAGAAATGATTTCAAACTTGTAATAAGCACTTGAAATAAAAGTAAGTAGGTTCTTACTACATACCCTGCCGTTTTCAATCACTGACATTACCCGTGGAAAGCAGGGAAATGACCAGAAAACTGATAATATTTACAACTCCGGCCACTTTAGCGTGCGTTTTCACTTGAATTTGCTTTCAAATGTTAAGAATTCATGTTTATACAGCTCAAAATTAGTGTAGAAAGACTGTAAGTAAGGACTATACTGCTTATGTTTACAATTGAGCCTGAATTTCTCTAGCGTCTTTTTGCTGAATCAGTTAATATCCTGATGGGTCCAGTACATACTTGTAAGAAACTCTCTAATTGTGGTATAACTCTTAAAATACGCATGTAGAGTTTCCAGAAATGATTTCAAACTTGTAATAAGCACTTGAAATAAAAGTAAGTAGGTTCTTACTACATACCCTGCCGTTTTCAATCACTGACATTACCCGTGGAAAGCAGGGAAATGACCAGAAAACTGATAATATTTACAACTCCGGCAACTTTACAAAGCGTTTTCACTTAAAATTGCTTTCAGATGTTAGGAATTCATGTTTATACAGCTCAAAATTAGTGTAGAAAGACTGTAAGTGAGGACTATACTGCTTATGTTTACAATTGAGGCTGAATTTCTCGAGCATCTTTTTGGTGAATCAGTTAATATCCTGACGGTTCCAGTAATACTTGTAAGAATACTGTCTAATTGCGGTATAAGTCTTAAAATACGCACTTAGAGTTTCCAGAAATGATTTCAAACTTGTAATAAGCACTTGAAATAAAAGTAAGTAGGTTCTTACTACATATCCTGCCGTTTTCAATCACTGACATTACCCGTGGAAAGCAGGGAAATGACCAGAAAACTGATAATATTTACAACTCCGGCCACTTTAGCGTGCGTTTTCACTTGAATTTGCTTTCAAATGTTAAGAATTCATGTTTATACAGCTCAAAATTATTGTAGAAAGACTGTAAGTAAGGACTATACTGCTTATGTTTACAATTGAGGGTGAATTTCTCTAGCGTCTTTTTGCTGAATCAGTTAATATCCTGATGGTTCCAGTACATACTTGTAAGAAACTCTCTAATTGTGGTATAACTCTTAAAATACGCATGTAGAGTTTCCAGAAATGATTTCAAACTTGTAATAAGCACTTGAAATAAAAGTAAGTAGGTTCTTACTACATACCCTGCCGTTTTCAATCACTGACATTACCCGTGGAAAGCAGGGAAATGACCAGAAAACTGATAATATTTACAACTCCGGCAACTTTACAAAGCGTTTTCACTTAAAATTGCTTTCAGATGTTAGGAATTCATGTTTATACAGCTCAAAATTAGTGTAGAAAGACTGTAAGTGAGGACTATACTGCTTATGTTTACAATTGAGGCTGAATTTCTCGAGCATCTTTTTGGTGAATCAGTTAATATCCTGACGGTTCCAGTAATACTTGTAAGAATACTGTCTAATTGCGGTATAAGTCTTAAAATACGCACTTAGAGTTTCCAGAAATGATTTCAAACTTGTAATAAGCACTTGAAATAAAAGTAAGTAGGTTCTTACTACATACCCTGCCGTTTTCAATCACTGACATTACCCGTGGAAAGCAGGGAAATGACCAGAAAACTGAAAATATTTACAACTCCGGGCACTTTAGGGAGTGTTTTCACTTGAATTTGCTTTCAAATACTAGGAATTCATGTTTCTACAGCTCAAAATTAGTGTAGAAAGACTGTAAGTGAGGACTATACTGCTTATGTTTACATTGAGGCCGAATTTCTCGAGCGTCTTATTGCTGAATCAGTTAATATCCTGACGGTTCCAGTACATACTTGTAAGAAAACTCTCTAATTGTGGTATAAGTCTTAAAATACGCATTTAGAGTTTCCAGAAATGATTTCAAACTTGTAATAAGCACTTGAAATAAAAGTAAGTAGGTTCTTACTACATATCCTGCCGTTTTCAATCACTGACATTACCCGTGGAAAGCAGGGAAATGACCAGAAAACTGAAAATATTTACAACTCCGGGCACTTTAGGGAGTGTTTTCACTTGAATTTGCTTTCAAATGTTAGGAATTCATGTTTCTACAGCTCAAAATTAGTGTACAAAGACTGTAAGTGAGGACTATACTGCTTATGTTTACATTGAGTCCGAATTTCTCGAGCGTCTTATTGCTGAATCAGTTAATATCCTGACGGTTCCAGTACATACTTGTAAGAAAACTCTCTAATTGTGGTATAAGTCTTAAAATACGCATTTAGAGTTTCCAGAAATGATTTCAAACTTGTAATAAGCACTTGAAATAAAAGTAAGTAGGTTCTTACTACATACCCTGCCGTTTTCAATCACTGACATTACCCGTGGAAAGCAGGGAAATGACCAGAAAACTGATAATATTTACAACTCCGGCCACTTTAGCGTGCGTTTTCACTTGAATTTGCTTTCAAATGTTAAGAATTCATGTTTATACAGCTCAAAATTAGTGTAGAAAGACTGTAAGTAAGGACTATACTGCTTATGTTTACAATTGAGGGTGAATTTCTCTAGCGTCTTTTTGCTGAATCAGTTAATATCCTGATGGTTCCAGTACATACTTGTAAGAAACTCTCTAATTGTGGTATAACTCTTAAAATACGCATGTAGAGTTTCCAGAAATGATTTCAAACTTGTAATAAGCACTTGAAATAAAAGTAAGTAGGTTCTTACTACATACCCTGCCGTTTTCAATCACTGACATTACCCGTGGAAAGCAGGGAAATGACCAGAAAACTGATAATATTTACAACTCCGGCAACTTTACAAAGCGTTTTCACTTAAAATTGCTTTCAGATGTTAGGAATTCATGTTTATACAGCTCAAAATTAGTGTAGAAAGACTGTAAGTGAGGACTATACTGCTTATGTTTACAATTGAGGCTGAATTTCTCGAGCATCTTTTTGGTGAATCAGTTAATATCCTGACGGTTCCAGTAATACTTGTAAGAATACTGTCTAATTGCGGTATAAGTCTTAAAATACGCACTTAGAGTTTCCAGAAATGATTTCAAACTTGTAATAAGCACTTGAAATAAAAGTAAGTAGGTTCTTACTACATACCCTGCCGTTTTCAATCACTGACATTACCCGTGGAAAGCAGGGAAATGACCAGAAAACTGATAATATTTACAACTCCGGCCACTTTAGCGTGCGTTTTCACTTGAATTTGCTTTCAAATGTTAAGAATTCATGTTTATACAGCTCAAAATTAGTGTAGAAAGACTGTAAGTAAGGACTATACTGCTTATGTTTACAATTGAGCCTGAATTTCTCTAGCGTCTTTTTGCTGAATCAGTTAATATCCTGATGGGTCCAGTACATACTTGTAAGAAACTCTCTAATTGTGGTATAACTCTTAAAATACGCATGTAGAGTTTCCAGAAATGATTTCAAACTTGTAATAAGCACTTGAAATAAAAGTAAGTAGGTTCTTACTACATACCCTGCCGTTTTCAATCACTGACATTACCCGTGGAAAGCAGGGAAATGACCAGAAAACTGATAATATTTACAACTCCGGCAACTTTACAAAGCGTTTTCACTTAAAATTGCTTTCAGATGTTAGGAATTCATGTTTATACAGCTCAAAATTAGTGTAGAAAGACTGTAAGTGAGGACTATACTGCTTATGTTTACAATTGAGGCTGAATTTCTCGAGCATCTTTTTGGTGAATCAGTTAATATCCTGACGGTTCCAGTAATACTTGTAAGAATACTGTCTAATTGCGGTATAAGTCTTAAAATACGCACTTAGAGTTTCCAGAAATGATTTCAAACTTGTAATAAGCACTTGAAATAAAAGTAAGTAGGTTCTTACTACATATCCTGCCGTTTTCAATCACTGACATTACCCGTGGAAAGCAGGGAAATGACCAGAAAACTGATAATATTTACAACTCCGGCCACTTTAGCGTGCGTTTTCACTTGAATTTGCTTTCAAATGTTAAGAATTCATGTTTATACAGCTCAAAATTATTGTAGAAAGACTGTAAGTAAGGACTATACTGCTTATGTTTACAATTGAGGGTGAATTTCTCTAGCGTCTTTTTGCTGAATCAGTTAATATCCTGATGGTTCCAGTACATACTTGTAAGAAACTCTCTAATTGTGGTATAACTCTTAAAATACGCATGTAGAGTTTCCAGAAATGATTTCAAACTTGTAATAAGCACTTGAAATAAAAGTAAGTAGGTTCTTACTACATACCCTGCCGTTTTCAATCACTGACATTACCCGTGGAAAGCAGGGAAATGACCAGAAAACTGATAATATTTACAACTCCGGCAACTTTACAAAGCGTTTTCACTTAAAATTGCTTTCAGATGTTAGGAATTCATGTTTATACAGCTCAAAATTAGTGTAGAAAGACTGTAAGTGAGGACTATACTGCTTATGTTTACAATTGAGGCTGAATTTCTCGAGCATCTTTTTGGTGAATCAGTTAATATCCTGACGGTTCCAGTAATACTTGTAAGAATACTGTCTAATTGCGGTATAAGTCTTAAAATACGCACTTAGAGTTTCCAGAAATGATTTCAAACTTGTAATAAGCACTTGAAATAAAAGTAAGTAGGTTCTTACTACATACCCTGCCGTTTTCAATCACTGACATTACCCGTGGAAAGCAGGGAAATGACCAGAAAACTGAAAATATTTACAACTCCGGGCACTTTAGGGAGTGTTTTCACTTGAATTTGCTTTCAAATACTAGGAATTCATGTTTCTACAGCTCAAAATTAGTGTAGAAAGACTGTAAGTGAGGACTATACTGCTTATGTTTACATTGAGGCCGAATTTCTCGAGCGTCTTATTGCTGAATCAGTTAATATCCTGACGGTTCCAGTACATACTTGTAAGAAAACTCTCTAATTGTGGTATAAGTCTTAAAATACGCATTTAGAGTTTCCAGAAATGATTTCAAACTTGTAATAAGCACTTGAAATAAAAGTAAGTAGGTTCTTACTACATATCCTGCCGTTTTCAATCACTGACATTACCCGTGGAAAGCAGGGAAATGACCAGAAAACTGAAAATATTTACAACTCCGGGCACTTTAGGGAGTGTTTTCACTTGAATTTGCTTTCAAATGTTAGGAATTCATGTTTCTACAGCTCAAAATTAGTGTACAAAGACTGTAAGTGAGGACTATACTGCTTATGTTTACATTGAGGCCGAATTTCTCGAGCGTCTTATTGCTGAATCAGTTAATATCCTGACGGTTCCAGTACATACTTGTAAGAAAACTCTCTAATTGTGGTATAAGTCTTAAAATACGCATTTAGAGTTTCCAGAAATGATTTCAAACTTGTAATAAGCACTTGAAATAAAAGTAAGTAGGTTCTTACTACATACCCTGCCGTTTTCAATCACTGACATTACCCGTGGAAAGCAGGGAAATGACCAGAAAACTGATAATATTTACAACTCCGGCCACTTTAGCGTGCGTTTTCACTTGAATTTGCTTTCAAATGTTAAGAATTCATGTTTATACAGCTCAAAATTAGTGTAGAAAGACTGTAAGTAAGGACTATACTGCTTATGTTTACAATTGAGGGTGAATTTCTCTAGCGTCTTTTTGCTGAATCAGTTAATATCCTGATGGTTCCAGTACATACTTGTAAGAAACTCTCTAATTGTGGTATAACTCTTAAAATACGCATGTAGAGTTTCCAGAAATGATTTCAAACTTGTAATAAGCACTTGAAATAAAAGTAAGTAGGTTCTTACTACATACCCTGCCGTTTTCAATCACTGACATTACCCGTGGAAAGCAGGGAAATGACCAGAAAACTGATAATATTTACAACTCCGGCAACTTTACAAAGCGTTTTCACTTAAAATTGCTTTCAGATGTTAGGAATTCATGTTTATACAGCTCAAAATTAGTGTAGAAAGACTGTAAGTGAGGACTATACTGCTTATGTTTACAATTGAGGCTGAATTTCTCGAGCATCTTTTTGGTGAATCAGTTAATATCCTGACGGTTCCAGTAATACTTGTAAGAATACTGTCTAATTGCGGTATAAGTCTTAAAATACGCATTTAGAGTTTCCAGAAATGATTTCAAACTTGTAATAAGCACTTGAAATAAAAGTAAGTAGGTTCTTACTACATATCCTGCCGTTTTCAATCACTGACATTACCCGTGGACAGCAGGGAAATGACCAGAAAACTGAAAATATTTACAACTCCGGGCACTTTAGGGAGTGTTTTCACTTGAATTTGCTTTCAAATACTAGGAATTCATGTTTCTACAGCTCAAAATTAGTGTAGAAAGACTGTAAGTGAGGACTATACTGCTTATGTTTACAATTGAGGCCGAATTTCTCGAGCGTCTTATTGGTGAATCAGTTAATATCCTGACGGTTCCAGTACATGCTTGTAAGAAAACTCTCTAATTGTGGTATAAGTCTTAAAATACGCATTTAGAGTTTCCAGAAATGATTTCAAACTTGTAATAAGCACTTGAAATAAAAGTAAGTAGGTTCTTACTACATATCCTGCCGTTTTCAATCACTGACATTACCCGTGGAAAGCAGGGAAATGACCAGAAAACTGATAATATTTACAACTCCAGCCACTTTAGCTTGCGTTTTCACTTGAATTTGCTTTCAAAAGTTAAGAATTCATGTTTATACAGCTCAAAATTAGTGTAGAAAGACTGTAAGTAAGGACTATACTGCTTATGTTTACAATTGAGCCTGAATTTCTCTAGCGTCTTTTTGCTGAATCAGTTAATATCCTGATGGTTCCAGTACATACTTGTAAGAAACTCTCTAATTGTGGTATAACTCTTAAAATACGCATGTAGAGTTTCCAGAAATGATTTCAAACTTGTAATAAGCACTTGAAATAAAAGTAAGTAGGTTCTTACTACATACCCTGCCGTTTTCAATCACTGACATTACCCGTGGAAAGCAGGGAAATGACCAGAAAACTGATAATATTTACAACTCCGGCAACTTTACAAAGCGTTTTCACTTAAAATTGCTTTCAGATGTTAGGAATTCATGTTTATACAGCTCAAAATTAGTGTAGAAAGACTGTAAGTGAGGACTATACTGCTTATGTTTACAATTGAGGCTGAATTTCTCGAGCATCTTTTTGGTGAATCAGTTAATATCCTGACGGTTCCAGTAATACTTGTAAGAATACTGTCTAATTGCGGTATAAGTCTTAAAATACGCACTTAGAGTTTCCAGAAATGATTTCAAACTTGTAATAAGCACTTGAAATAAAAGTAAGTAGGTTCTTACTACATACCCTGCCGTTTTCAATCACTGACATTACCCGTGGAAAGCAGGGAAATGACCAGAAAACTGAAAATATTTACAACTCCGGGCACTTTAGGGAGTGTTTTCACTTGAATTTGCTTTCAAATACTAGGAATTCATGTTTCTACAGCTCAAAATTAGTGTAGAAAGACTGTAAGTGAGGACTATACTGCTTATGTTTACATTGAGGCCGAATTTCTCGAGCGTCTTATTGCTGAATCAGTTAATATCCTGACGGTTCCAGTACATACTTGTAAGAAAACTCTCTAATTGTGGTATAAGTCTTAAAATACGCATTTAGAGTTTCCAGAAATGATTTCAAACTTGTAATAAGCACTTGAAATAAAAGTAAGTAGGTTCTTACTACATATCCTGCCGTTTTCAATCACTGACATTACCCGTGGAAAGCAGGGAAATGACCAGAAAACTGAAAATATTTACAACTCCGGGCACTTTAGGGAGTGTTTTCACTTGAATTTGCTTTCAAATGTTAGGAATTCATGTTTCTACAGCTCAAAATTAGTGTAGAAAGACTGTAAGTGAGGACTATACTGCTTATGTTTACATTGAGGCCGAATTTCTCGAGCGTCTTATTGCTGAATCAGTTAATATCCTGACGGTTCCAGTACATACTTGTAAGAAAACTCTCTAATTGTGGTATAAGTCTTAAAATACGCATTTAGAGTTTCCAGAAATGATTTCAAACTTGTAATAAGCACTTGAAATAAAAGTAAGTAGGTTCTTACTACATATCCTGCCGTTTTCAATCACTGACATTACCCGTGGAAAGCAGGGAAATGACCAGAAAACTGATAATATTTACAACTCCGGCCACTTTAGCGTGCGTTTTCACTTCAATTTGCTTTCAAATGTTAAGAATTCATGTTTATACAGCTCAAAATTAGTGTAGAAAGACTGTAAGTAAGGACTATACTGCTTATGTTTACAATTGAGCCTGAATTTCTCTAGCGTCTTTTGCTGAATCAGTTAATATCCTGATGGTTCCAGTACATACTTGTAAGAAACTCTCTAATTGTGGTATAACTCTTAAAATACGCATGTAGAGTTTCCAGAAATGATTTCAAACTTGTAATAAGCACTTGAAATAAAAGTAAGTAGGTTCTTACTACATACCCTGCCGTTTTCAATCACTGACATTACCCGTGGAAAGCAGGGAAATGACCAGAAAACTGATAATATTTACAACTCCGGCAACTTTACAAAGCGTTTTCACTTAAAATTGCTTTCAGATGTTAGGAATTCATGTTTATACAGCTCAAAATTAGTGTAGAAAGACTGTAAGTGAGGACTATACTGCTTATGTTTACAATTGAGGCTGAATTTCTCGAGCATCTTTTTGGTGAATCAGTTAATATCCTGACGGTTCCAGTAATACTTGTAAGAATACTGTCTAATTGCGGTATAAGTCTTAAAATACGCACTTAGAGTTTCCAGAAATGATTTCAAACTTGTAATAAGCACTTGAAATAAAAGTAAGTAGGTTCTTACTACATACCCTGCCGTTTTCAATCACTGACATTACCCGTGGAAAGCAGGGAAATGACCAGAAAACTGAAAATATTTACAACTCCGGGCACTTTAGGGAGTGTTTTCACTTGAATTTGCTTTCAAATACTAGGAATTCATGTTTCTACAGCTCAAAATTAGTGTAGAAAGACTGTAAGTGAGGACTATACTGGTTATGTTTACAATTGAGGCCGAATTTCTCGAGCGTCTTATTGGTGAATCAGTTAATATCCTGACGGTTCCAGTACATACTTGTAAGAAAACTCTCTAATTGTGGTATAAGTCTTAAAATACGCATTTAGAGTTTCCAGAAATGATTTCAAACTTGTAATAAGCACTTGAAATAAAAGTAAGTAGGTTCTTACTACATATCCTGCCGTTTTCAATCACTGACATTACCCGTGGAAAGCAGGGAAATGACCAGAAAACTGATAATATTTACAACTCCGGCAACTTTACAAAGCGTTTTCACTTAAAATTGCTTTCAGATGTTAGGAATTCATGTTTATACAGCTCAAAATTAGTGTAGAAAGACTGTAAGTGAGGACTATACTGGTTATGTTTACAATTGAGGCCGAATTTCTCGAGCGTCTTTTTGGTGAATCTGTTAATATCCTGACGGTTCCAGTACATACTTGTAAGAAAACTCTCTAATTGTGGTATAAGTCTTAAAATACGCATTTAGAGTTTCCAGAAATGATTTCAAACTTGTAATAAGCACTTGAAATAAAAGTAAGTAGGTTCTTACTACATACCCTGCCGTTTTCAATCACTGACATTACCCGTGGAAAGCAGGGAAATGACCAGAAAACTGATAATATTTACAACTCCGGCCACTTTAGCGTGCGTTTTCACTTGAATTTGCTTTCAAATGTTAAGAATTCATGTTTATACAGCTCAAAATTAGTGTAGAAAGACTGTAAGTAAGGACTATACTGCTTATGTTTACAATTGAGCCTGAATTTCTCTAGCGTCTTTTTGCTGAATCAGTTAATATCCTGATGGGTCCAGTACATACTTGTAAGAAACTCTCTAATTGTGGTATAACTCTTAAAATACGCATGTAGAGTTTCCAGAAATGATTTCAAACTTGTAATAAGCACTTGAAATAAAAGTAAGTAGGTTCTTACTACATACCCTGCCGTTTTCAATCACTGACATTACCCGTGGAAAGCAGGGAAATGAGCAGAAAACTGATAATATTTACAACTCCGGCAACTTTACAAAGCGTTTTCACTTAAAATTGCTTTCAGATGTTAGGAATTCATGTTTATACAGCTCAAAATTAGTGTAGAAAGACTGTAAGTGAGGACTATACTGCTTATGTTTACAATTGAGGTTGAATTTCTCGAGCATCTTTTTGGTGAATCAGTTAATATCCTGACGGTTCCAGTAATACTTGTAAGAATACTGTCTAATTGCGGTATAAGTCTTAAAATACGCACTTAGAGTTTCCAGAAATGATTTCAAACTTGTAATAAGCACTTGAAATAAAAGTAAGTAGGTTCTTACTACATACCCTGCCGTTTTCAATCACTGACATTACCCGTGGAAAGCAGGGAAATGACCAGAAAACTGAAAATATTTACAACTCCGGGCACTTTAGGGAGTGTTTTCACTTGAATTTGCTTTCAAATACTAGGAATTCATGTTTCTACAGCTCAAAATTAGTGTAGAAAGACTGTAAGTGAGGACTATACTGCTTATGTTTACAATTGAGGCCGAATTTCTCGAGCGTCTTATTGGTGAATCAGTTAATATCCTGACGGTTCCAGTACATACTTGTAAGAAAACTCTCTAATTGTGGTATAAGTCTTAAAATACGCATTTAGAGTTTCCAGAAATGATTTCAAACTTGTAATAAGCACTTGAAATAAAAGTAAGTAGGTTCTTACTACATATCCTGCCGTTTTCAATCACTGACATTACCCGTGGAAAGCAGGGAAATGACCAGAAAACTGATAATATTTACAACTCCGGCCACTTTAGCGTGCGTTTTCACTTGAATTTGCTTTCAAATGTTAAGAATTCATGTTTATACAGCTCAAAATTAGTGTAGAAAGACTGTAAGTAAGGACTATACTGCTTATGTTTACAATTGAGCCTGAATTTCTCTAGCGTCTTTTGCTGAATCAGTTAATATCCTGATGGTTCCAGTACATACTTGTAAGAAACTCTCTAATTGTGTTATAACTCTTAAAATACGCATTTAGAGTTTCCAGAAATGATTTCAAACTTGTAATAAGCACTTGAAATAAAAGTAAGTAGGTTCTTACTACATACCCTGCCGTTTTCAATCACTGACATTACCCGTGGAAAGCAGGGAAATGACCAGAAAACTGATAATATTTACAACTCCGGCAACTTTACAAAGCGTTTTCACTTAAAATTGCTTTCAGATGTTAGGAATTCATGTTTATACAGCTCAAAATTAGTGTAGAAAGACTGTGAGGACTATACTGCTTATGTTTACAATTGAGGCTGAATTTCTCGAGCATCTTTTTGGTGAATCAGTTAATATCCTGACGGTTCCAGTAATACTTGTAAGAATACTGTCTAATTGCGGTATAAGTCTTAAAATACGCACTTAGAGTTTCCAGAAATGATTTCAAACTTGTAATAAGCACTTGAAATAAAAGTAAGTAGGTTCTTACTACATACCCTGCCGTGTTCAATCACTGACATTACCCGTGGACAGCAGGGAAATGACCAGAAAACTGAAAATATTTACAACTCCGGGCACTTTAGGGAGTGTTTTCACTTGAATTTGCTTTCAAATACTAGGAATTCATGTTTCTACAGCTCAAAATTAGTGTAGAAAGACTGTAAGTGAGGACTATACTGCTTATGTTTACAATTGAGGCCGAATTTCTCGAGCGTCTTATTGGTGAATCAGTTAATATCCTGACGGTTCCAGTACATGCTTGTAAGAAAACTCTCTAATTGTGGTATAAGTCTTAAAATACGCATTTAGAGTTTCCAGAAATGATTTCAAACTTGTAATAAGCACTTGAAATAAAAGTAAGTAGGTTCTTACTACATATCCTGCCGTTTTCAATCACTGACATTACCCGTGGAAAGCAGGGAAATGACCAGAAAACTGATAATATTTACAACTCCGGCCACTTTAGCTTGCGTTTTCACTTGAATTTGCTTTCAAATGTTAAGAATTCATGTTTATACAGCTCAAAATTAGTGTAGAAAGACTGTAAGTAAGGACTATACTGCTTATGTTTACAATTGAGCCTGAATTTCTCTAGCGTCTTTTTGCTGAATCAGTTAATATCCTGATGGTTCCAGTACATACTTGTAAGAAACTCTCTAATTGTGGTATAAGTCTTAAAATACGCATTTAGAGTCTCCAGAAATGATTTCAAACTTGTAATAAGCACTTGAAATAAAAGTAAGTAGGTTCTTACTACATACCCTGCCGTTTTCAATCACTGACATTACCCGTGGAAAGCAGGGAAATGACCAGAAAACTGATAATATTTACAACTCCGGCAACTTTACAAAGCGTTTTCACTTAAAATTGCTTTCAGATGTTAGGAATTCATGTTTATACAGCTCAAAATTAGTGTAGAAAGACTGTAAGTGAGGACTATACTGCTTATGTTTACAATTGAGGCTGAATTTCTCGAGCATCTTTTTGGTGAATCAGTTAATATCCTGACGGTTCCAGTAATACTTGTAAGAATACTGTCTAATTGCGGTATAAGTCTTAAAATACGCACTTAGAGTTTCCAGAAATGATTTCAAACTTGTAATAAGCACTTGAAATAAAAGTAAGTAGGTTCTTACTACATACCCTGCCGTTTTCAATCACTGACATTACCCGTGGAAAGCAGGGAAATGACCAGAAAACTGAAAATATTTACAACTCCGGGCACTTTAGGGAGTGTTTTCACTTGAATTTGCTTTCAAATACTAGGAATTCATGTTTCTACAGCTCAAAATTAGTGTAGAAAGACTGTAAGTGAGGACTATACTGCTTATGTTTACATTGAGGCCGAATTTCTCGAGCGTCTTATTGCTGAATCAGTTAATATCCTGACGGTTCCAGTACATACTTGTAAGAAAACTCTCTAATTGTGGTATAAGTCTTAAAATACGCATTTAGAGTTTCCAGAAATGATTTCAAACTTGTAATAAGCACTTGAAATAAAAGTAAGTAGGTTCTTACTACATATCCTGCCGTTTTCAATCACTGACATTACCCGTGGAAAGCAGGGAAATGACCAGAAAACTGAAAATATTTACAACTCCGGGCACTTTAGGGAGTGTTTTCACTTGAATTTGCTTTCAAATGTTAGGAATTCATGTTTCTACAGCTCAAAATTAGTGTAGAAAGACTGTAAGTGAGGACTATACTGCTTATGTTTACATTGAGGCCGAATTTCTCGAGCGTCTTATTGCTGAATCAGTTAATATCCTGACGGTTCCAGTACATACTTGTAAGAAAACTCTCTAATTGTGGTATAAGTCTTAAAATACGCATTTAGAGTTTCCAGAAATGATTTCAAACTTGTAATAAGCACTTGAAATAAAAGTAAGTAGGTTCTTACTACATATCCTGCCGTTTTCAATCACTGACATTACCCGTGGAAAGCAGGGAAATGACCAGAAAACTGATAATATTTACAACTCCGGCCACTTTAGCGTGCGTTTTCACTTGAATTTGCTTTCAAATGTTAAGAATTCATGTTTATACAGCTCAAAATTAGTGTAGAAAGACTGTAAGTAAGGACTATACTGCTTATGTTTACAATTGAGCCTGAATTTCTCTAGCGTCTTTTGCTGAATCAGTTAATATCCTGATGGTTCCAGTACATACTTGTAAGAAACTCTCTAATTGTGGTATAACTCTTAAAATACGCATTTAGAGTTTCCAGAAATGATTTCAAACTTGTAATAAGCACTTGAAATAAAAGTAAGTAGGTTCTTACTACATACCCTGCCGTTTTCAATCACTGACATTACCCGTGGAAAGCAGGGAAATGACCAGAAAACTGATAATATTTACAACTCCGGCAACTTTACAAAGCGTTTTCACTTAAAATTGCTTTCAGATGTTAGGAATTCATGTTTATACAGCTCAAAATTAGTGTAGAAAGACTGTGAGGACTATACTGCTTATGTTTACAATTGAGGCTGAATTTCTCGAGCATCTTTTTGGTGAATCAGTTAATATCCTGACGGTTCCAGTAATACTTGTAAGAATACTGTCTAATTGCGGTATAAGTCTTAAAATACGCACTTAGAGTTTCCAGAAATGATTTCAAACTTGTAATAAGCACTTGAAATAAAAGTAAGTAGGTTCTTACTACATACCCTGCCGTGTTCAATCACTGACATTACCCGTGGACAGCAGGGAAATGACCAGAAAACTGAAAATATTTACAACTCCGGGCACTTTAGGGAGTGTTTTCACTTGAATTTGCTTTCAAATACTAGGAATTCATGTTTCTACAGCTCAAAATTAGTGTAGAAAGACTGTAAGTGAGGACTATACTGCTTATGTTTACAATTGAGGCCGAATTTCTCGAGCGTCTTATTGGTGAATCAGTTAATATCCTGACGGTTCCAGTACATGCTTGTAAGAAAACTCTCTAATTGTGGTATAAGTCTTAAAATACGCATTTAGAGTTTCCAGAAATGATTTCAAACTTGTAATAAGCACTTGAAATAAAAGTAAGTAGGTTCTTACTACATATCCTGCCGTTTTCAATCACTGACATTACCCGTGGAAAGCAGGGAAATGACCAGAAAACTGATAATATTTACAACTCCGGCCACTTTAGCTTGCGTTTTCACTTGAATTTGCTTTCAAATGTTAAGAATTCATGTTTATACAGCTCAAAATTAGTGTAGAAAGACTGTAAGTAAGGACTATACTGCTTATGTTTACAATTGAGCCTGAATTTCTCTAGCGTCTTTTTGCTGAATCAGTTAATATCCTGATGGTTCCAGTACATACTTGTAAGAAACTCTCTAATTGTGGTATAACTCTTAAAATACGCATGTAGAGTTTCCAGAAATGATTTCAAACTTGTAATAAGCACTTGAAATAAAAGTAAGTAGGTTCTTACTACATACCCTGCCGTTTTCAATCACTGACATTACCCGTGGAAAGCAGGGAAATGACCAGAAAACTGATAATATTTACAACTCCGGCAACTTTACAAAGCGTTTTCACTTAAAATTGCTTTCAGATGTTAGGAATTCATGTTTATACAGCTCAAAATTAGTGTAGAAAGACTGTAAGTGAGGACTATACTGCTTATGTTTACAATTGAGGCTGAATTTCTCAAGCATCTTTTTGGTGAATCAGTTAATATCCTGACGGTTCCAGTAATACTTGTAAGAATACTGTCTAATTGCGGTATAAGTCTTAAAATACGCACTTAGAGTTTCCAGAAATGATTTCAAACTTGTAATAAGCACTTGAAATAAAAGTAAGTAGGTTCTTACTACATACCCTGCCGTTTTCAATCACTGACATTACCCGTGGAAAGCAGGGAAATGACCAGAAAACTGAAAATATTTACAACTCCGGGCACTTTAGGGAGTGTTTTCACTTGAATTTGCTTTCAAATACTAGGAATTCATGTTTCTACAGCTCAAAATTAGTGTAGAAAGACTGTAAGTGAGGACTATACTGCTTATGTTTACATTGAGGCCGAATTTCTCGAGCGTCTTATTGCTGAATCAGTTAATATCCTGACGGTTCCAGTACATACTTGTAAGAAAACTCTCTAATTGTGGTATAAGTCTTAAAATACGCATTTAGAGTTTCCAGAAATGATTTCAAACTTGTAATAAGCACTTGAAATAAAAGTAAGTAGGTTCTTACTACATATCCTGCCGTTTTCAATCACTGACATTACCCGTGGAAAGCAGGGAAATGACCAGAAAACTGAAAATATTTACAACTCCGGGCACTTTAGGGAGTGTTTTCACTTGAATTTGCTTTCAAATGTTAGGAATTCATGTTTCTACAGCTCAAAATTAGTGTAGAAAGACTGTAAGTGAGGACTATACTGCTTATGTTTACATTGAGGCCGAATTTCTCGAGCGTCTTATTGCTGAATCAGTTAATATCCTGACGGTTCCAGTACATACTTGTAAGAAAACTCTCTAATTGTGGTATAAGTCTTAAAATACGCATTTAGAGTTTCCAGAAATGATTTCAAACTTGTAATAAGCACTTGAAATAAAAGTAAGTAGGTTCTTACTACATATCCTGCCGTTTTCAATCACTGACATTACCCGTGGAAAGCAGGGAAATGACCAGAAAACTGATAATATTTACAACTCCGGCCACTTTAGCGTGCGTTTTCACTTCAATTTGCTTTCAAATGTTAAGAATTCATGTTTATACAGCTCAAAATTAGTGTAGAAAGACTGTAAGTAAGGACTATACTGCTTATGTTTACAATTGAGCCTGAATTTCTCTAGCGTCTTTTGGTGAATCAGTTAATATCCTGATGGTTCCAGTACATACTTGTAAGAAACTCTCTAATTGTGGTATAACTCTTAAAATACGCATGTAGAGTTTCCAGAAATGATTTCAAACTTGTAATAAGCACTTGAAATAAAAGTAAGTAGGTTCTTACTACATACCCTGCCGTTTTCAATCACTGACATTACCCGTGGAAAGCAGGGAAATGACCAGAAAACTGATAATATTTACAACTCCGGCAACTTTACAAAGCGTTTTCACTTAAAATTGCTTTCAGATGTTAGGAATTCATGTTTATACAGCTCAAAATTAGTGTAGAAAGACTGTAAGTGAGGACTATACTGCTTATGTTTACAATTGAGGCTGAATTTCTCGAGCATCTTTTTGGTTAATCAGTTAATATCCTGACGGTTCCAGTAATACTTGTAAGAATACTGTCTAATTGCGGTATAAGTCTTAAAATACGCACTTAGAGTTTCCAGAAATGATTTCAAACTTGTAATAAGCACTTGAAATAAAAGTAAGTAGGTTCTTACTACATACCCTGCCGTTTTCAATCACTGACATTACCCGTGGAAAGCAGGGAAATGACCAGAAAACTGAAAATATTTACAACTCCGGGCACTTTAGGGAGTGTTTTCACTTGAATTTGCTTTCAAATACTAGGAATTCATGTTTCTACAGCTCAAAATTAGTGTAGAAAGACTGTAAGTGAGGACTATACTGGTTATGTTTACAATTGAGGCCGAATTTCTCGAGCGTCTTATTGGTGAATCAGTTAATATCCTGACGGTTCCAGTACATACTTGTAAGAAAACTCTCTAATTGTGGTATAAGTCTTAAAATACGCATTTAGAGTTTCCAGAAATGATTTCAAACTTGTAATAAGCACTTGAAATAAAAGTAAGTAGGTTCTTACTACATATCCTGCCGTTTTCAATCACTGACATTACCCGTGGAAAGCAGGGAAATGACCAGAAAACTGATAATATTTACAACTCCGGCAACTTTACAAAGCGTTTTCACTTAAAATTGCTTTCAGATGTTAGGAATTCATGTTTATACAGCTCAAAATTAGTGTAGAAAGACTGTAAGTGAGGACTATACTGGTTATGTTTACAATTGAGGCCGAATTTCTCGAGCGTCTTTTTGGTGAATCTGTTAATATCCTGACGGTTCCAGTACATACTTGTAAGAAAACTCTCTAATTGTGGTATAAGTCTTAAAATACGCATTTAGAGTTTCCAGAAATGATTTCAAACTTGTAATAAGCACTTGAAATAAAAGTAAGTAGGTTCTTACTACATACCCTGCCGTTTTCAATCACTGACATTACCCGTGGAAAGCAGGGAAATGACCAGAAAACTGATAATATTTACAACTCCGGCCACTTTAGCGTGCGTTTTCACTTGAATTTGCTTTCAAATGTTAAGAATTCATGTTTATACAGCTCAAAATTAGTGTAGAAAGACTGTAAGTAAGGACTATACTGCTTATGTTTACAATTGAGGGTGAATTTCTCTAGCGTCTTTTTGCTGAATCAGTTAATATCCTGATGGTTCCAGTACATACTTGTAAGAAACTCTCTAATTGTGGTATAACTCTTAAAATACGCATGTAGAGTTTCCAGAAATGATTTCAAACTTGTAATAAGCACTTGAAATAAAAGTAAGTAGGTTCTTACTACATACCCTGCCGTTTTCAATCACTGACATTACATGTGGAAAGCAGGGAAATGACCAGAAAACTGATAATATTTACAACTCCGGCAACTTTACAAAGCGTTTTCACTTAAAATTGCTTTCAGATGTTAGGAATTCATGTTTATACAGCTCAAAATTAGTGTAGAAAGACTGTAAGTGAGGACTATACTGCTTATGTTTACAATTGAGGTTGAATTTCTCGAGCATCTTTTTGGTGAATCAGTTAATATCCTGACGGTTCCAGTAATACTTGTAAGAATACTGTCTAATTGCGGTATAAGTCTTAAAATACGCACTTAGAGTTTCCAGAAATGATTTCAAACTTGTAATAAGCACTTGAAATAAAAGTAAGTAGGTTCTTACTACATACCCTGCCGTTTTCAATCACTGACATTACCCGTGGAAAGCAGGGAAATGACCAGAAAACTGAAAATATTTACAACTCCGGGCACTTTAGGGAGTGTTTTCACTTGAATTTGCTTTCAAATACTAGGAATTCATGTTTCTACAGCTCAAAATTAGTGTAGAAAGACTGTAAGTGAGGACTATACTGCTTATGTTTACAATTGAGGCCGAATTTCTCGAGCGTCTTATTGGTGAATCAGTTAATATCCTGACGGTTCCAGTACATACTTGTAAGAAAACTCTCTAATTGTGGTATAAGTCTTAAAATACGCATTTAGAGTTTCCAGAAATGATTTCAAACTTGTAATAAGCACTTGAAATAAAAGTAAGTAGGTTCTTACTACATATCCTGCCGTTTTCAATCACTGACATTACCCGTGGAAAGCAGGGAAATGACCAGAAAACTGATAATATTTACAACTCCGGCACTTTAGCGTGCGTTTTCACTTGAATTTGCTTTCAAATGTTAAGAATTCATGTTTATACAGCTCAAAATTAGTGTAGAAAGACTGTAAGTAAGGACTATACTGCTTATGTTTACAATTGAGCCTGAATTTCTCTAGCGTCTTTTGCTGAATCAGTTAATATCCTGATGGTTCCAGTACATACTTGTAAGAAACTCTCTAATTGTGGTATAACTCTTAAAATACGCATTTAGAGTTTCCAGAAATGATTTCAAACTTGTAATAAGCACTTGAAATAAAAGTAAGTAGGTTCTTACTACATACCCTGCCGTTTTCAATCACTGACATTACCCGTGGAAAGCAGGGAAATGACCAGAAAACTGATAATATTTACAACTCCGGCAACTTTACAAAGCGTTTTCACTTAAAATTGCTTTCAGATGTTAGGAATTCATGTTTATACAGCTCAAAATTAGTGTAGAAAGACTGTGAGGACTATACTGCTTATGTTTACAATTGAGGCTGAATTTCTCGAGCATCTTTTTGGTGAATCAGTTAATATCCTGACGGTTCCAGTAATACTTGTAAGAATACTGTCTAATTGCGGTATAAGTCTTAAAATACGCACTTAGAGTTTCCAGAAATGATTTCAAACTTGTAATAAGCACTTGAAATAAAAGTAAGTAGGTTCTTACTACATACCCTGCCGTGTTCAATCACTGACATTACCCGTGGACAGCAGGGAAATGACCAGAAAACTGAAAATATTTACAACTCCGGGCACTTTAGGGAGTGTTTTCACTTGAATTTGCTTTCAAATACTAGGAATTCATGTTTCTACAGCTCAAAATTAGTGTAGAAAGACTGTAAGTGAGGACTATACTGCTTATGTTTACAATTGAGGCCGAATTTCTCGAGCGTCTTATTGGTGAATCAGTTAATATCCTGACGGTTCCAGTACATGCTTGTAAGAAAACTCTCTAATTGTGGTATAAGTCTTAAAATACGCATTTAGAGTTTCCAGAAATGATTTCAAACTTGTAATAAGCACTTGAAATAAAAGTAAGTAGGTTCTTACTACATATCCTGCCGTTTTCAATCACTGACATTACCCGTGGAAAGCAGGGAAATGACCAGAAAACTGATAATATTTACAACTCCGGCCACTTTAGCTTGCGTTTTCACTTGAATTTGCTTTCAAATGTTAAGAATTCATGTTTATACAGCTCAAAATTAGTGTAGAAAGACTGTAAGTAAGGACTATACTGCTTATGTTTACAATTGAGCCTGAATTTCTCTAGCGTCTTTTTGCTGAATCAGTTAATATCCTGATGGTTCCAGTACATACTTGTAAGAAACTCTCTAATTGTGGTATAACTCTTAAAATACGCATGTAGAGTTTCCAGAAATGATTTCAAACTTGTAATAAGCACTTGAAATAAAAGTAAGTAGGTTCTTACTACATACCCTGCCGTTTTCAATCACTGACATTACCCGTGGAAAGCAGGGAAATGACCAGAAAACTGATAATATTTACAACTCCGGCAACTTTACAAAGCGTTTTCACTTAAAATTGCTTTCAGATGTTAGGAATTCATGTTTATACAGCTCAAAATTAGTGTAGAAAGACTGTAAGTGAGGACTATACTGCTTATGTTTACAATTGAGGCTGAATTTCTCAAGCATCTTTTTGGTGAATCAGTTAATATCCTGACGGTTCCAGTAATACTTGTAAGAATACTGTCTAATTGCGGTATAAGTCTTAAAATACGCACTTAGAGTTTCCAGAAATGATTTCAAACTTGTAATAAGCACTTGAAATAAAAGTAAGTAGGTTCTTACTACATACCCTGCCGTTTTCAATCACTGACATTACCCGTGGAAAGCAGGGAAATGACCAGAAAACTGAAAATATTTACAACTCCGGGCACTTTAGGGAGTGTTTTCACTTGAATTTGCTTTCAAATACTAGGAATTCATGTTTCTACAGCTCAAAATTAGTGTAGAAAGACTGTAAGTGAGGACTATACTGCTTATGTTTACATTGAGGCCGAATTTCTCGAGCGTCTTATTGCTGAATCAGTTAATATCCTGACGGTTCCAGTACATACTTGTAAGAAAACTCTCTAATTGTGGTATAAGTCTTAAAATACGCATTTAGAGTTTCCAGAAATGATTTCAAACTTGTAATAAGCACTTGAAATAAAAGTAAGTAGGTTCTTACTACATATCCTGCCGTTTTCAATCACTGACATTACCCGTGGAAAGCAGGGAAATGACCAGAAAACTGAAAATATTTACAACTCCGGGCACTTTAGGGAGTGTTTTCACTTGAATTTGCTTTCAAATGTTAGGAATTCATGTTTCTACAGCTCAAAATTAGTGTAGAAAGACTGTAAGTGAGGACTATACTGCTTATGTTTACATTGAGGCCGAATTTCTCGAGCGTCTTATTGCTGAATCAGTTAATATCCTGACGGTTCCAGTACATACTTGTAAGAAAACTCTCTAATTGTGGTATAAGTCTTAAAATACGCATTTAGAGTTTCCAGAAATGATTTCAAACTTGTAATAAGCACTTGAAATAAAAGTAAGTAGGTTCTTACTACATATCCTGCCGTTTTCAATCACTGACATTACCCGTGGAAAGCAGGGAAATGACCAGAAAACTGATAATATTTACAACTCCGGCCACTTTAGCGTGCGTTTTCACTTCAATTTGCTTTCAAATGTTAAGAATTCATGTTTATACAGCTCAAAATTAGTGTAGAAAGACTGTAAGTAAGGACTATACTGCTTATGTTTACAATTGAGCCTGAATTTCTCTAGCGTCTTTTGGTGAATCAGTTAATATCCTGATGGTTCCAGTACATACTTGTAAGAAACTCTCTAATTGTGGTATAACTCTTAAAATACGCATGTAGAGTTTCCAGAAATGATTTCAAACTTGTAATAAGCACTTGAAATAAAAGTAAGTAGGTTCTTACTACATACCCTGCCGTTTTCAATCACTGACATTACCCGTGGAAAGCAGGGAAATGACCAGAAAACTGATAATATTTACAACACCGGCAACTTTACAAAGCGTTTTCACTTAAAATTGCTTTCAGATGTTAGGAATTCATGTTTATACAGCTCAAAATTAGTGTAGAAAGACTGTAAGTGAGGACTATACTGCTTATGTTTACAATTGAGGCTGAATTTCTCGAGCATCTTTTTGGTTAATCAGTTAATATCCTGACGGTTCCAGTAATACTTGTAAGAATACTGTCTAATTGCGGTATAAGTCTTAAAATACGCACTTAGAGTTTCCAGAAATGATTTCAAACTTGTAATAAGCACTTGAAATAAAAGTAAGTAGGTTCTTACTACATACCCTGCCGTTTTCAATCACTGACATTACCCGTGGAAAGCAGGGAAATGACCAGAAAACTGAAAATATTTACAACTCCGGGCACTTTAGGGAGTGTTTTCACTTGAATTTGCTTTCAAATACTAGGAATTCATGTTTCTACAGCTCAAAATTAGTGTAGAAAGACTGTAAGTGAGGACTATACTGGTTATGTTTACAATTGAGGCCGAATTTCTCGAGCGTCTTATTGGTGAATCAGTTAATATCCTGACGGTTCCAGTACATACTTGTAAGAAAACTCTCTAATTGTGGTATAAGTCTTAAAATACGCATTTAGAGTTTCCAGAAATGATTTCAAACTTGTAATAAGCACTTGAAATAAAAGTAAGTAGGTTCTTACTACATATCCTGCCGTTTTCAATCACTGACATTACCCGTGGAAAGCAGGGAAATGACCAGAAAACTGATAATATTTACAACTCCGGCAACTTTACAAAGCGTTTTCACTTAAAATTGCTTTCAGATGTTAGGAATTCATGTTTATACAGCTCAAAATTAGTGTAGAAAGACTGTAAGTGAGGACTATACTGGTTATGTTTACAATTGAGGCCGAATTTCTCGAGCGTCTTTTTGGTGAATCTGTTAATATCCTGACGGTTCCAGTACATACTTGTAAGAAAACTCTCTAATTGTGGTATAAGTCTTAAAATACGCATTTAGAGTTTCCAGAAATGATTTCAAACTTGTAATAAGCACTTGAAATAAAAGTAAGTAGGTTCTTACTACATACCCTGCCGTTTTCAATCACTGACATTACCCGTGGAAAGCAGGGAAATGACCAGAAAACTGATAATATTTACAACTCCGGCCACTTTAGCGTGCGTTTTCACTTGAATTTGCTTTCAAATGTTAAGAATTCATGTTTATACAGCTCAAAATTAGTGTAGAAAGACTGTAAGTAAGGACTATACTGCTTATGTTTACAATTGAGGGTGAATTTCTCTAGCGTCTTTTTGCTGAATCAGTTAATATCCTGATGGTTCCAGTACATACTTGTAAGAAACTCTCTAATTGTGGTATAACTCTTAAAATACGCATGTAGAGTTTCCAGAAATGATTTCAAACTTGTAATAAGCACTTGAAATAAAAGTAAGTAGGTTCTTACTACATACCCTGCCGTTTTCAATCACTGACATTACATGTGGAAAGCAGGGAAATGACCAGAAAACTGATAATATTTACAACTCCGGCAACTTTACAAAGCGTTTTCACTTAAAATTGCTTTCAGATGTTAGGAATTCATGTTTATACAGCTCAAAATTAGTGTAGAAAGACTGTAAGTGAGGACTATACTGCTTATGTTTACAATTGAGGTTGAATTTCTCGAGCATCTTTTTGGTGAATCAGTTAATATCCTGACGGTTCCAGTAATACTTGTAAGAATACTGTCTAATTGCGGTATAAGTCTTAAAATACGCACTTAGAGTTTCCAGAAATGATTTCAAACTTGTAATAAGCACTTGAAATAAAAGTAAGTAGGTTCTTACTACATACCCTGCCGTTTTCAATCACTGACATTACCCGTGGAAAGCAGGGAAATGACCAGAAAACTGAAAATATTTACAACTCCGGGCACTTTAGGGAGTGTTTTCACTTGAATTTGCTTTCAAATACTAGGAATTCATGTTTCTACAGCTCAAAATTAGTGTAGAAAGACTGTAAGTGAGGACTATACTGCTTATGTTTACAATTGAGGCCGAATTTCTCGAGCGTCTTATTGGTGAATCAGTTAATATCCTGACGGTTCCAGTACATACTTGTAAGAAAACTCTCTAATTGTGGTATAAGTCTTAAAATACGCATTTAGAGTTTCCAGAAATGATTTCAAACTTGTAATAAGCACTTGAAATAAAAGTAAGTAGGTTCTTACTACATATCCTGCCGTTTTCAATCACTGACATTACCCGTGGAAAGCAGGGAAATGACCAGAAAACTGATAATATTTACAACTCCGGCACTTTAGCGTGCGTTTTCACTTGAATTTGCTTTCAAATGTTAAGAATTCATGTTTATACAGCTCAAAATTAGTGTAGAAAGACTGTAAGTAAGGACTATACTGCTTATGTTTACAATTGAGCCTGAATTTCTCTAGCGTCTTTTGCTGAATCAGTTAATATCCTGATGGTTCCAGTACATACTTGTAAGAAACTCTCTAATTGTGGTATAACTCTTAAAATACGCATTTAGAGTTTCCAGAAATGATTTCAAACTTGTAATAAGCACTTGAAATAAAAGTAAGTAGGTTCTTACTACATACCCTGCCGTTTTCAATCACTGACATTACCCGTGGAAAGCAGGGAAATGACCAGAAAACTGATAATATTTACAACTCCGGCAACTTTACAAAGCGTTTTCACTTAAAATTGCTTTCAGATGTTAGGAATTCATGTTTATACAGCTCAAAATTAGTGTAGAAAGACTGTAAGTGAGGACTATACTGCTTATGTTTACAATTGAGGCTGAATTTCTCGAGCATCTTTTTGGTGAATCAGTTAATATCCTGACGGTTCCAGTTATACTTGTAAGAATACTGTCTAATTGCGGTATAAGTCTTAAAATACGCACTTAGAGTTTCCAGAAATGATTTCAAACTTGTAATAAGCACTTGAAATAAAAGTAAGTAGGTTCTTACTACATACCCTGCCGTTTTCAATCACTGACATTACCCGTGGAAAGCAGGGAAATGACCAGAAAACTGAAAATATTTACAACTCCGGGCACTTTAGGGAGTGTTTTCACTTGAATTTGCTTTCAAATACTAGGAATTCATGTTTCTACAGCTCAAAATTAGTGTAGAAAGACTGTAAGTGAGGACTATACTGCTTATGTTTACATTGAGGCCGAATTTCTCGAGCGTCTTATTGGTGAATCAGTTAATATCCTGACGGTTCCAGTACATACTTGTAAGAAAACTCTCTAATTGTGGTATAAGTCTTAAAATACGCATTTAGAGTTTCCAGAAATGATTTCAAACTTGTAATAAGCACTTGAAATAAAAGTAAGTAGGTTCTTACTACATATCCTGCCGTTTTCAATCACTGACATTACCCGTGGAAAGCAGGGAAATGACCAGAAAACTGATAATATTTACAACTCCGGCCACTTTAGCGTGCGTTTTCACTTGAATTTGCTTTCAAATGTTAAGAATTCATGTTTATACAGCTCAAAATTAGTGTAGAAAGACTGTAAGTAAGGACTATACTGCTTATGTTTACAATTGAGCCTGAATTTCTCTAGCGTCTTTTGCTGAATCAGTTAATATCCTGATGGTTCCAGTACATACTTGTAAGAAACTCTCTAATTGTGGTATAACTCTTAAAATACGCATGTAGAGTTTCCAGAAATGATTTCAAACTTGTAATAAGCACTTGAAATAAAAGTAAGTAGGTTCTTACTACATACCCTGCCGTTTTCAATCACTGACATTACCCGTGGAAAGCAGGGAAATGACCAGAAAACTGATAATATTTACAACTCCGGCAACTTTACAAAGCGTTTTCACTTAAAATTGCTTTCAGATGTTAGGAATTCATGTTTATACAGCTCAAAATTAGTGTAGAAAGACTGTAAGTGAGGACTATACTGCTTATGTTTACAATTGAGGCTGAATTTCTCGAGCATCTTTTTGCTGAATCAGTTAATATCCTGACGGTTCCAGTAATACTTGTAAGAATACTGTCTAATTGCGGTATAAGTCTTAAAATACGCACTTAGAGTTTCCAGAAATGATTTCAAACTTGTAATAAGCACTTGAAATAAAAGTAAGTAGGTTCTTACTACATACCCTGCCGTTTTCAATCACTGACATTACCCGTGGAAAGCAGGGAAATGACCAGAAAACTGAAAATATTTACAACTCCGGGCACTTTAGGGAGTGTTTTCACTTGAATTTGCTTTCAAATACTAGGAATTCATGTTTCTACAGCTCAAAATTAGTGTAGAAAGACTGTAAGTGAGGACTATACTGGTTATGTTTACAATTGAGGCCGAATTTCTCGAGCGTCTTATTGGTGAATCAGTTAATATCCTGACGGTTCCAGTACATACTTGTAAGAAAACTCTCTAATTGTGGTATAAGTCTTAAAATACGCATTTAGAGTTTCCAGAAATGATTTCAAACTTGTAATAAGCACTTGAAATAAAAGTAAGTAGGTTCTTACTACATATCCTGCCGTTTTCAATCACTGACATTACCCGTGGAAAGCAGGGAAATGACCAGAAAACTGATAATATTTACAACTCCGGCAACTTTACAAAGCGTTTTCACTTAAAATTGCTTTCAGATGTTAGGAATTCATGTTTATACAGCTCAAAATTAGTGTAGAAAGACTGTAAGTGAGGACTATACTGGTTATGTTTACAATTGAGGCCGAATTTCTCGAGCGTCTTTTTGGTGAATCTGTTAATATCCTGACGGTTCCAGTACATACTTGTAAGAAAACTCTCTAATTGTGGTATAAGTCTTAAAATACGCATTTAGAGTTTCCAGAAATGATTTCAAACTTGTAATAAGCACTTGAAATAAAAGTAAGTAGGTTTTTACTACATACCCTGCCGTGTTCAATCACTGACATTACCCGTGGAAAGCAGGGAAATGACCAGAAAAATGATAATATTTACAACTCCGGCAACTTTACAGAGCGTTTTCACTTGAATTTGCTTTCAGATGTTAGGAATTCATGTTTATACAGCTCAAAATTAGTGTAGAAAGACTGTAAGTGAGGACTATACTGCTTATGTTTACAATTGAGGCTGAATTTCTCGAGCATCTTTTTGGTGAATCAGTTAATATCCTGACGGTTCCAGTAATACTTGTAAGAAAACTGTCTAATTGCGGTATAAGTCTTAAAATACGCATTTAGAGTTTCCAGAAATGATTTCAAACTTGTAATAAGCACTTGAAATAAAAGTAAGTAGGTTCTTACTACATACCCTGCCGTTTTCAATCACTGACATTACCCGTGGAAAGCAGGGAAATGACCAGAAAACTGATAATATTTACAACTCCGGCCACTTTAGCGTGCGTTTTCACTTGAATTTGCTTTCAAATGTTAAGAATTCATGTTTATACAGCTCAAAATTAGTGTAGAAAGACTGTAAGTAAGGACTATACTGCTTATGTTTACAATTGAGCCTGAATTTCTCTAGCGTCTTTTTGCTGAATCAGTTAATATCCTGATGGGTCCAGTACATACTTGTAAGAAACTCTCTAATTGTGGTATAACTCTTAAAATACGCATTTAGAGTTTCCAGAAAAGATTTCAAACTTGTAATAAGCACTTGAAATAAAAGTAAGTAGGTTCTTACTACATACCCTGCCGTTTTCAATCACTGACATTACCCGTGGAAAGCAGGGAAATGACCAGAAAACTGATAATATTTACAACTCCGGCAACTTTACAAAGCGTTTTCACTTAAAATTGCTTTCAGATGTTAGGAATTCATGTTTATACAGCTCAAAATTAGTGTAGAAAGACTGTAAGTGAGGACTATACTGCTTATGTTTACAATTGAGGTTGAATTTCTCGAGCATCTTTTTGGTGAATCAGTTAATATCCTGACGGTTCCAGTAATACTTGTAAGAATACTGTCTAATTGCGGTATAAGTCTTAAAATACGCACTTAGAGTTTCCAGAAATGATTTCAAACTTGTAATAAGCACTTGAAATAAAAGTAAGTAGGTTCTTACTACATACCCTGCCGTTTTCAATCACTGACATTACCCGTGGAAAGCAGGGAAATGACCAGAAAACTGAAAATATTTACAACTCCGGGCACTTTAGGGAGTGTTTTCACTTGAATTTGCTTTCAAATACTAGGAATTCATGTTTCTACAGCTCAAAATTAGTGTAGAAAGACTGTAAGTGAGGACTATACTGCTTATGTTTACAATTGAGGCCGAATTTCTCGAGCGTCTTATTTGTGAATCAGTTAATATCCTGACGGTTCCAGTACATACTTGTAAGAAAACTCTCTAATTGTGGTATAAGTCTTAAAATACGCATTTAGAGTTTCCAGAAATGATTTCAAACTTGTAATAAGCACTTGAAATAAAAGTAAGTAGGTTCTTACTACATATCCTGCCGTTTTCAATCACTGACATTACCCGTGGAAAGCAGGGAAATGACCAGAAAACTGATAATATTTACAACTCCGGCCACTTTAGCGTGCGTTTTCACTTGAATTTGCTTTCAAATGTTAAGAATTCATGTTTATACAGCTCAAAATTAGTGTAGAAAGACTGTAAGTAAGGACTATACTGCTTATGTTTACAATTGAGCCTGAATTTCTCTAGCGTCTTTTGCTGAATCAGTTAATATCCTGATGGTTCCAGTACATACTTGTAAGAAACTCTCTAATTGTGGTATAACTCTTAAAATACGCATTTAGAGTTTCCAGAAATGATTTCAAACTTGTAATAAGCACTTGAAATAAAAGTAAGTAGGTTCTTACTACATACCCTGCCGTTTTCAATCACTGACATTACCCGTGGAAAGCAGGGAAATGACCAGAAAACTGATAATATTTACAACTCCGGCAACTTTACAAAGCGTTTTCACTTAAAATTGCTTTCAGATGTTAGGAATTCATGTTTATACAGCTCAAAATTAGTGTAGAAAGACTGTGAGGACTATACTGCTTATGTTTACAATTGAGGCTGAATTTCTCGAGCATCTTTTTGGTGAATCAGTTAATATCCTGACGGTTCCAGTAATACTTGTAAGAATACTGTCTAATTGCGGTATAAGTCTTAAAATACGCACTTAGAGTTTCCAGAAATGATTTCAAACTTGTAATAAGCACTTGAAATAAAAGTAAGTAGGTTCTTACTACATACCCTGCCGTTTTCAATCACTGACATTACCGTGGAAAGCAGGGAAATGACCAGAAAACTGATAATATTTACAACTCCGGCCACTTTAGCGAGTGTTTTCACTTGAATTTGCTTTCAAATGTTAGGAATTCATGTTTATACAGCTCAAAATTAGTGTAGAAAGACTGTAAGTGAGGACTATACTGCTTATGTTGACAATTGAGGCCGAATTTCTCGAGCGTCTTTTTGGTGAATCTGTTAATATCCTGACGGTTCCAGTACATACTTGTAAGAAAACTCTCTAATTGTGGTATAAGTCTTAAAATACGCATTTAGAGTTTCCAGAAATGATTTCAAACTTGTAATAAGCACTTGAAATAAAAGTAAGTAGGTTTTTACTACATACCCTGCCGTGTTCAATCACTGACATTACCCGTGGAAAGCAGGGAAATGACCAGAAAAATGATAATATTTACAACTCCGGCAACTTTACAGAGCGTTTTCACTTGAATTTGCTTTCAGATGTTAGGAATTCATGTTTATACAGCTCAAAATTAGTGTATCAAGACTGTAAGTGAGGACTATACTGCTTATGTTTACAATTGAGGCTGAATTTCTCGAGCATCTTTTTGGTGAATCAGTTAATACCCTGACGGTTCCAGTAATATTTGTAAGAAAACTGTCTAATTGCGGTATAAGTCTTAAAATACGCATTTAGAGTTTCCAGAAATGATTTCAAACTTGTAATAAGCACTTGAAATAAAAGTAAGTAGGTTCTTACTACATACCCTGCCGTTTTCAATCACTGACATTACCCGTGGAAAGCAGGGAAATGACCAGAAAACTGATAATATTTACAACTCCGGCCACTTTAGCGTGCGTTTTCACTTGAATTTGCTTTCAAATGTTAAGAATTCATGTTTATACAGCTCAAAATTAGTGTAGAAAGACTGTAAGTAAGGACTATACTGCTTATGTTTACAATTGAGGGTGAATTTCTCTAGCGTCTTTTTGCTGAATCAGTTAATATCCTGATGGTTCCAGTACATACTTGTAAGAAACTCTCTAATTGTGGTATAACTCTTAAAATACGCATGTAGAGTTTCCAGAAATGATTTCAAACTTGTAATAAGCACTTGAAATAAAAGTAAGTAGGTTCTTACTACATACCCTGCCGTTTTCAATCACTGACATTACCCGTGGAAAGCAGGGAAATGACCAGAAAACTGATAATATTTACAACTCCGGCAACTTTACAAAGCGTTTTCACTTAAAATTGCTTTCAGATGTTAGGAATTCATGTTTATACAGCTCAAAATTAGTGTAGAAAGACTGTAAGTGAGGACTATACTGCTTATGTTTACAATTGAGGTTGAATTTCTCGAGCATCTTTTTGGTGAATCAGTTAATATCCTGACGGTTCCAGTAATACTTGTAAGAATACTGTCTAATTGCGGTATAAGTCTTAAAATACGCACTTAGAGTTTCCAGAAATGATTTCAAACTTGTAATAAGCACTTGAAATAAAAGTAAGTAGGTTCTTACTACATACCCTGCCGTTTTCAATCACTGACATTACCCGTGGAAAGCAGGGAAATGACCAGAAAACTGAAAATATTTACAACTCCGGGCACTTTAGGGAGTGTTTTCACTTGAATTTGCTTTCAAATACTAGGAATTCATGTTTCTACAGCTCAAAATTAGTGTAGAAAGACTGTAAGTGAGGACTATACTGCTTATGTTTACAATTGAGGCCGAATTTCTCGAGCGTCTTATTGGTGAATCAGTTAATATCCTGACGGTTCCAGTACATACTTGTAAGAAAACTCTCTAATTGTGGTATAAGTCTTAAAATACGCATTTAGAGTTTCCAGAAATGATTTCAAACTTGTAATAAGCACTTGAAATAAAAGTAAGTAGGTTCTTACTACATATCCTGCCGTTTTCAATCACTGACATTACCCGTGGAAAGCAGGGAAATGACCAGAAAACTGATAATATTTACAACTCCGGCCACTTTAGCGTGCGTTTTCACTTGAATTTGCTTTCAAATGTTAAGAATTCATGTTTATACAGCTCAAAATTAGTGTAGAAAGACTGTAAGTGAGGACTATACTGCTTATGTTTACAATTGAGCCTGAATTTCTCTAGCGTCTTTTGCTGAATCAGTTAATATCCTGATGGTTCCAGTACATACTTGTAAGAAACTCTCTAATTGTGGTATAACTCTTAAAATACGCATTTAGAGTTTCCAGAAATGATTTCAAACTTGTAATAAGCACTTGAAATAAAAGTAAGTAGGTTCTTACTACATACCCTGCCGTTTTCAATCACTGACATTACCCGTGGAAAGCAGGGAAATGACCAGAAAACTGATAATATTTACAACTCCGGCAACTTTACAAAGCGTTTTCACTTAAAATTGCTTTCAGATGTTAGGAATTCATGTTTATACAGCTCAAAATTAGTGTAGAAAGACTGTGAGGACTATACTGCTTATGTTTACAATTGAGGCTGAATTTCTCGAGCATCTTTTTGGTGAATCAGTTAATATCCTGACGGTTCCAGTAATACTTGTAAGAATACTGTCTAATTGCGGTATAAGTCTTAAAATACGCACTTAGAGTTTCCAGAAATGATTTCAAACTTGTAATAAGCACTTGAAATAAAAGTAAGTAGGTTCTTACTACATACCCTGCCGTTTTGAATCACTGACATTACCGTGGAAAGCAGGGAAATGACCAGAAAACTGATAATATTTACAACTCCGGCCACTTTAGCGAGTGTTTTCACTTGAATTTGCTTTCAAATGTTAGGAATTCATGTTTATACAGCTCAAAATTAGTGTAGAAAGACTGTAAGTGAGGACTATACTGCTTATGTTGACAATTGAGGCCGAATTTCTCGAGCGTCTTTTTGGTGAATCTGTTAATATCCTGACGGTTCCAGTACATACTTGTAAGAAAACTCTCTAATTGTGGTATAAGTCTTAAAATACGCATTTAGAGTTTCCAGAAATGATTTCAAACTTGTAATAAGCACTTGAAATAAAAGTAAGTAGGTTTTTACTACATACCCTGCCGTGTTCAATCACTGACATTACCCGTGGAAAGCAGGGAAATGACCAGAAAAATGATAATATTTACAACTCCGGCAACTTTACAGAGCGTTTTCACTTGAATTTGCTTTCAGATGTTAGGAATTCATGTTTATACAGCTCAAAATTAGTGTATCAAGACTGTAAGTGAGGACTATACTGCTTATGTTTACAATTGAGGCTGAATTTCTCGAGCATCTTTTTGGTGAATCAGTTAATATCCTGACGGTTCCAGTAATACTTGTAAGAAAACTGTCTAATTGCGGTATAAGTCTTAAAATACGCATTTAGAGTTTCCAGAAATGATTTCAAACTTGTAATAAGCACTTGAAATAAAAGTAAGTAGGTTCTTACTACATACCCTGCCGTTTTCAATCACTGACATTACCCGTGGAAAGCAGGGAAATGACCAGAAAACTGATAATATTTACAACTCCGGCCACTTTAGCGTGCGTTTTCACTTGAATTTGCTTTCAAATGTTAAGAATTCATGTTTATACAGCTCAAAATTAGTGTAGAAAGACTGTAAGTAAGGACTATACTGCTTATGTTTACAATTGAGGGTGAATTTCTCTAGCGTCTTTTTGCTGAATCAGTTAATATCCTGATGGTTCCAGTACATACTTGTAAGAAACTCTCTAATTGTGGTATAACTCTTAAAATACGCATGTAGAGTTTCCAGAAATGATTTCAAACTTGTAATAAGCACTTGAAATAAAAGTAAGTAGGTTCTTACTACATACCCTGCCGTTTTCAATCACTGACATTACCCGTGGAAAGCAGGGAAATGACCAGAAAACTGATAATATTTACAACTCCGGCAACTTTACAAAGCGTTTTCACTTAAAATTGCTTTCAGATGTTAGGAATTCATGTTTATACAGCTCAAAATTAGTGTAGAAAGACTGTAAGTGAGGACTATACTGCTTATGTTTACAATTGAGGCTGAATTTCTCGAGCATCTTTTTGGTGAATCAGTTAATATCCTGACGGTTCCAGTAATACTTGTAAGAATACTGTCTAATTGCGGTATAAGTCTTAAAATACGCACTTAGAGTTTCCAGAAATGATTTCAAACTTGTAATAAGCACTTGAAATAAAAGTAAGTAGGTTCTTACTACATACCCTGCCGTGTTCAATCACTGACATTACCCGTGGAAAGCAGGGAAATGACCAGAAAACTGAAAATATTTACAACTCCGGGCACTTTAGGGAGTGTTTTCACTTGAATTTGCTTTCAAATACTAGGAATTCATGTTTCTACAGCTCAAAATTAGTGTAGAAAGACTGTAAGTGAGGACTATACTGCTTATGTTTACAATTGAGGCCGAATTTCTCGAGCGTCTTATTGGTTAATCAGTTAATATCCTGACGGTTCCAGTACATACTTGTAAGAAAACTCTCTAATTGTGGTATAAGTCTTAAAATACGCATTTAGAGTTTCCAGAAATGATTTCAAACTTGTAATAAGCACTTGAAATAAAAGTAAGTAGGTTCTTACTACATATCCTGCCGTTTTCAATCACTGACATTACCCGTGGAAAGCAGGGAAATGACCAGAAAACTGATAATATTTACAACTCCGGCCACTTTAGCGTGCGTTTTCACTTGAATTTGCTTTCAAATGTTAAGAATTCATGTTTATACAGCTCAAAATTAGTGTAGAAAGACTGTAAGTAAGGACTATACTGCTTATGTTTACAATTGAGCCTGAATTTCTCTAGCGTCTTTTTGCTGAATCAGTTAATATCCTGATGGTTCCAGTACATACTTGTAAGAAACTCTCTAATTGTGGTATAACTCTTAAAATACGCATGTAGAGTTTCCAGAAATGATTTCAAACTTGTAATAAGCACTTGAAATAAAAGTAAGTAGGTTCTTACTACATACCCTGCCGTTTTCAATCACTGACATTACCCGTGGAAAGCAGGGAAATGACCAGAAAACTGATAATATTTACAACTCCGGCAACTTTACAAAGCGTTTTCACTTAAAATTGCTTTCAGATGTTAGGAATTCATGTTTATACAGCTCAAAATTAGTGTAGAAAGACTGTAAGTGAGGACTATACTGCTTATGTTTACATTGAGGCCGAATTTCTCTAGCGTCTTTTGCTGAATCAGTTAATATCCTGACGGTTCCAGTACATACTTGTAAGAAAACTCTCTAATTGTGGTATAAGTCTTAAAATACGCATTTAGAGTTTCCAGAAATGATTTCAAACTTGTAATAAGCACTTGAAATAAAAGTAAGTAGGTTCTTACTACATATCCTGCCGTTTTCAATCACTGACATTACCCGTGGAAAGCAGGGAAATGACCAGAAAACTGATAATATTTACAACTCCGGCCACTTTAGCGAGCGTTTTCACTTGAATTTGCTTTCAAATGTTAGGAATTCATGTTTATACAGCTCAAAATTAGTGTAGAAAGACTGTAAGTGAGGACTATACTGCTTATGTTTACAATTGAGGCTGAATTTCTCGAGCATCTTTTTGGTGAATCAGTTAATATCCTGACGGTTCCAGTAATACTTGTAAGAAAACTGTCTAATTGCGGTATAAGTCTTAAAATACGCATTTAGAGTTTCCAGAAATGATTTCAAACTTGTAATAAGCACTTGAAATAAAAGTAAGTAGGTTCTTACTACATACCCTGCCGTTTTCAATCACTGACATTACCCGTGGAAAGCAGGGAAATGACCAGAAAACTGATAATATTTACAACTCCGGCCACTTTAGCGTGCGTTTTCACTTGAATTTGCTTTCAAATGTTAAGAATTCATGTTTATACAGCTCAAAATTAGTGTAGAAAGACTGTAAGTAAGGACTATACTGCTTATGTTTACAATTGAGGGTGAATTTCTCTAGCGTCTTTTTGCTGAATCAGTTAATATCCTGATGGTTCCAGTACATACTTGTAAGAAACTCTCTAATTGTGGTATAACTCTTAAAATACGAATGTAGAGTTTCCAAAAATGATTTCAAACTTGTAATAAGCACTTGAAATAAAAGTAAGTAGGTTCTTACTACATACCCTGCCATTTTCAATCACTGATATTACCCGTGGAAAGCAGGGAAATGACCAGAAAACTGATAATATTTACAACTCCGGCAACTTTACAAAGCGTTTTCACTTAAAATTGCTTTCAGATGTTAGGAATTCATGTTTATACAGCTCAAAATTAGTGTAGAAAGACTGTAAGTGAGGACTATACTGCTTATGTTTACAATTGAGGCTGAATTTCTCGAGCATCTTTTTGGTGAATCAGTTAATATCCTGACGGTTCCAGTAATACTTGTAAGAATACTGTCTAATTGCGGTATAAGTCTTAAAATACGCACTTAGAGTTTCCAGAAATGATTTCAAACTTGTAATAAGCACTTGAAATAAAAGTAAGTAGGTTCTTACTACATACCCTGCCGTTTTCAATCACTGACATTACCCGTGGAAAGCAGGGAAATGACCAGAAAACTGAAAATATTTACCACTCCGGGCACTTTAGGGAGTGTTTTTACTTGAATTTGCTTTCAAATACTAGGAATTCATGTTTCTACAGCTCAAAATTAGTGTAGAAAGACTGTAAGTGAGGACTATACTGCTTATGTTTACAATTGAGGCCGAATTTCTCGAGCGTCTTTTTGTTGAATCTGTTAATATCCTGACGGTTCCAGTACATACTTGTAAGAAAACTCTCTAATTGTGGTATAAGTCTTAAAATACGCATTTAGAGTTTCCAGAAATGATTTCAAACTTGTAATAAGCACTTGAAATAAAAGTAAGTAGGTTTTTACTACATACCCTGCCGTGTTCAATCACTGACATTACCCGTGGAAAGCAGGGAAATGACCAGAAAAATGATAATATTTACAACTCCGGCAACTTTACAGAGCGTTTTCACTTGAATTTGCTTTCAGATGTTAGGAATTCATGTTTATACAGCTCAAAATTAGTGTATCAAGACTGTAAGTGAGGACTATACTGCTTATGTTTACAATTGAGGCTGAATTTCTCGAGCATCTTTTTGGTGAATCAGTTAATATCCTGACGGTTCCAGTAATATTTGTAAGAAAACTGTCTAATTGCGGTATAAGTCTTAAAATACGCATTTAGAGTTTCCAGAAATGATTTCAAACTTGTAATAAACACTTGAAATAAAAGTAAGTAGGTTCTTACTACATACCCTGCCGTTTTCAATCACTGACATTACCCGTGGAAAGCAGGGAAATGACCAGAAAACTGATAATATTTACAACTCCGGCCACTTTAGCGTGCGTTTTCACTTGAATTTGCTTTCAAATGTTAAGAATTCATGTTTATACAGCTCAAAATTAGTGTAGAAAGACTGTAAGTAAGGACTATACTGCTTATGTTTACAATTGAGCCTGAATTTCTCTAGCGTCTTTTTGCTGAATCAGTTAATATCCTGATGGTTCCAGTACATACTTGTAAGAAACTCTCTAATTGTGGTATAACTCTTAAAATACGCATGTAGAGTTTCCAGAAATGATTTCAAACTTGTAATAAGCACTTGAAATAAAAGTAAGTAGGTTCTTACTACATACCCTGCCGTTTTCAATCACTGACATTACATGTGGAAAGCAGGGAAATGACCAGAAAACTGATAATATTTACAACTCCGGCAACTTTACAAAGCGTTTTCACTTAAAATTTCTTTCAGATGTTAGGAATTCATGTTTATACAGCTCAAAATTAGTGTAGAAAGACTGTAAGTGAGGACTATACTGCTTATGTTTACATTGAGGCCGAATTTCTCTAGCGTCTTTTGCTGAATCAGTTAATATCCTGACGGTTCCAGTACATACTTGTAAGAAAACTCTCTAATTGTGGTATAAGTCTTAAAATACGCATTTAGAGTTTCCAGAAATGATTTCAAACTTGTAATAAGCACTTGAAATAAAAGTAAGTAGGTTCTTACTACATACCCTGGCGTTTTCAATCACTGACATTACCCGTGGAAAGCAGGGAAATGACCAGAAAACTGAAAATATTTACAACTCCGGGCACTTTAGGGAGTGTTTTCACTTGAATTTGCTTTCAAATACTAGGAATTCATGTTTCTACAGCTCAAAATTAGTGTAGAAAGACTGTAAGTGAGGACTATACTGCTTATGTTTACAATTTAGGCCGAATTTCTCGAGCGTCTTATTGGTTAATCAGTTAATATCCTGACGGTTCCAGTACATACTTGTAAGAAAACTCTCTAATTGTGGTATAAGTCTTAAAATACGCATTTAGAGTTTCCAGAAATGATTTCAAACTTGTAATAAGCACTTGAAATAAAAGTAAGTAGGTTCTTACTACATATCCTGCCGTTTTCAATCACTGACATTACCCGTGGAAAGCAGGGAAATGACCAGAAAACTGATAATATTTACAACTCCGGCCACTTTAGCGTGCGTTTTCACTTGAATTTGCTTTCAAATGTTAAGAATTCATGTTTATACAGCTCAAAATTAGTGTAGAAAGACTGTAAGTAAGGACTATACTGCTTATGTTTACAATTGAGCCTGAATTTCTCTAGCGTCTTTTTGCTGAATCAGTTAATATCCTGATGGTTCCAGTACATACTTGTAAGAAACTCTCTAATTGTGGTATAACTCTTAAAATACGCATGTAGAGTTTCCAGAAATGATTTCAAACTTGTAATAAGCACTTGAAATAAAAGTAAGTAGGTTCTTACTACATACCCTGCCGTTTTCAATCACTGACATTACCCGTGGAAAGCAGGGAAATGACCAGAAAACTGATAATATTTACAACTCCGGCAACTTTACAAAGCGTTTTCACTTAAAATTGCTTTCAGATGTTAGGAATTCATGTTTATACAGCTCAAAATTAGTGTAGAAAGACTGTAAGTGAGGACTATACTGCTTATGTTTACATTGAGGCCGAATTTCTCTAGCGTCTTTTGCTGAATCAGTTAATATCCTGACGGTTCCAGTACATACTTGTAAGAAAACTCTCTAATTGTGGTATAAGTCTTAAAATACGCATTTAGAGTTTCCAGAAATGATTTCAAACTTGTAATAAGCACTTGAAATAAAAGTAAGTAGGTTCTTACTACATATCCTGCCGTTTTCAATCACTGACATTACCCGTGGAAAGCAGGGAAATGACCAGAAAACTGATAATATTTACAACTCCGGCCACTTTAGCGAGCGTTTTCACTTGAATTTGCTTTCAAATGTTAGGAATTCATGTTTATACAGCTCAAAATTAGTGTAGAAAGACTGTAAGTGAGGACTATACTGCTTATGTTTACAATTGAGGCTGAATTTCTCGAGCATCTTTTTGGTGAATCAGTTAATATCCTGACGGTTCCAGTAATACTTGTAAGAAAACTGTCTAATTGCGGTATAAGTCTTAAAATACGCATTTAGAGTTTCCAGAAATGATTTCAAACTTGTAATAAGCACTTGAAATAAAAGTAAGTAGGTTCTTACTACATACCCTGCCGTTTTCAATCACTGACATTACCCGTGGAAAGCAGGGAAATGACCAGAAAACTGATAATATTTATAACTCCGGCCACTTTAGCGAGCGTTTTCACTTGAATTTGCTTTCAAATGTTAGGAATTCATGTTTATACAGCTCAAAATTAGTGTAGAAAGACTGTAAGTGAGGACTATACTGCTTATGTTTACAATTGAGGCTGAATTTCTCGAGCGTCTTATTGGTGAATCAGTTAATATCCTGACGGTTCCAGTAATACTTGTAAGAAAACTGTCTAATTGCGGTATAAGTCTTAAAATACGCATTTAGAGTTTCCAGAAATGATTTCAAACTTGTAATAAGCACTTGAAATAAAAGTAAGTAGGTTCTTACTACATACCCTGCCGTTTTCAATCACTGACATTACCCGTGGAAAGCAGGGAAATGACCAGAAAACTGATAATATTTACAACTCCGGCCACTTTAGCGTGCGTTTTCACTTGAATTTGCTTTCAAATGTTAAGAATTCATGTTTATACAGCTCAAAATTAGTGTAGAAAGACTGTAAGTAAGGACTATACTGCTTATGTTTACAATTGAGGGTGAATTTCTCTAGCGTCTTTTTGCTGAATCAGTTAATATCCTGATGGTTCCAGTACATACTTGTAAGAAACTCTCTAATTGTGGTATAACTCTTAAAATACGAATGTAGAGTTTCCAAAAATGATTTCAAACTTGTAATAAGCACTTGAAATAAAAGTAAGTAGGTTCTTACTACATACCCTGCCGTTTTCAATCACTGACATTACCCGTGGAAAGCAGGGAAATGACCAGAAAACTGATAATATTTACAACTCCGGCAACTTTACAAAGCGTTTTCACTTAAAATTGCTTTCAGATGTTAGGAATTCATGTTTATACAGCTCAAAATTAGTGTAGAAAGACTGTAAGTGAGGACTATACTGCTTATGTTTACAATTGAGGCTGAATTTCTCGAGCATCTTTTTGGTGAATCAGTTAATATCCTGACGGTTCCAGTAATACTTGTAAGAATACTGTCTAATTGCGGTATAAGTCTTAAAATACGCACTTAGAGTTTCCAGAAATGATTTCAAACTTGTAATAAGCACTTGAAATAAAAGTAAGTAGGTTCTTACTACATACCCTGCCGTTTTCAATCACTGACATTACCCGTGGAAAGCAGGGAAATGACCAGAAAACTGAAAATATTTACAACTCCGGGCACTTTAGGGAGTGTTTTTACTTGAATTTGCTTTCAAATACTAGGAATTCATGTTTCTACAGCTCAAAATTAGTGTAGAAAGACTGTAAGTGAGGACTATACTGCTTATGTTTACAATTGAGGCCGAATTTCTCGAGCGTCTTTTTGTTGAATCTGTTAATATCCTGACGGTTCCAGTACATACTTGTAAGAAACTCTCTAATTGTGGTATAACTCTTAAAATACGCATGTAGAGTTTCCAGAAATGATTTCAAACTTGTAATAAGCACTTGAAATAAAAGTAAGTAGGTTCTTACTACATACCCTGCCGTTTTCAATCACTGACATTACCCGTGGAAGGCAGGGAAATGACCAGAAAACTGATAATATTTACAACTCCGGCAACTTTACAAAGCGTTTTCACTTAAAATTGCTTTCAGATGTTAGGAATTCATGTTTATATAGCTCAAAATTAGTGTAGAAAGACTGTAAGTGAGGACTATACTGCTTATGTTTACAATTGAGGCTGAATTTCTCGAGCATCTTTTTGGTGAATCAGTTAATATCCTGACGGTTCCAGTAATACTTGTAAGAATACTGTCTAATTGCGGTATAAGTCTTAAAATACGCACTTAGAGTTTCCAGAAATGATTTCAAACTTGTAATAAGCACTTGAAATAAAAGTAAGTAGGTTCTTACTACATACCCTGGCGTTTTCAATCACTGACATTACCCGTGGAAAGCAGGGAAATGACCAGAAAACTGAAAATATTTACAACTCCGGGCACTTTAGGGAGTGTTTTCACTTGAATTTGCTTTCAAATACTAGGAATTCATGTTTCTACAGCTCAAAATTAGTGTAGAAAGACTGTAAGTGAGGACTATACTGCTTATGTTTACAATTGAGGCCGAATTTCTCGAGCGTCTTATTGGTGAATCAGTTAATATCCTGACGGTTCCAGTACATACTTGTAAGAAAACTCTCTAATTGTGGTATAAGTCTTAAAATACGCATTTAGAGTTTCCAGAAATGATTTCAAACTTGTAATAAGCACTTGAAATAAAAGTAAGTAGGTTCTTACTACATATCCTGCCGTTTTCAATCACTGACATTACCCGTGGAAAGCAGGGAAAACACCAGAAAACTGATAATATTTACAACTCCGGCCACTTTAGCGTGCGTTTTCACTTGAATTTGCTTTCGAATGTTAAGAATTCATGTTTATACAGCTCAAAATTAGTGTAGAAAGACTGTAAGTAAGGACTATACTGCTTATGTTTACAATTGAGCCTGAATTTCTCTAGCGTCTTTTGCTGAATCAGTTAATATCCTGATGGTTCCAGTACATACTTGTAAGAAACTCTCTAATTGTGGTATAACTCTTAAAATACGCATGTAGAGTTTCCAGAAATGATTTCAAACTTGTAATAAGCACTTGAAATAAAAGTAAGTAGGTTCTTACTACATACCCTGCCGTTTTCAATCACTGACATTACCCGTGGAAAGCAGGGAAATGACCAGAAAACTGAAAATATTTACAACTCCGGGCACTTTAGGGAGTGTTTTCATTTGAATTTGCTTTCAAATACTAGGAATTCATGTTTCTACAGCTCAAAATTAGTGTAGAAAGACTGTAAGTGAGGACTATATTGCTTATGTTTACAATTGAGGCCGAATTTCTCGAGCGTCTTATTGGTGAATCAGTTAATATCCTGACGGTTCCAGTACATACTTGTAAGAAAACTCTCTAATTGTGGTATAAGTCTTAAAATACGCATTTAGAGTTTCCAGAAATGATTTCAAACTTGTAATAAGCACTTGAAATAAAAGTAAGTAGGTTCTTACTACATATCCTGCCGTTTTCAATCACTGACATTACCCGTGGAAAGCAGGGAAATGACCAGAAGACTGATAATATTTACAACTCCGGCCACTTTAGCGTGCGTTTTCACTTGAATTTGCTTTCAAATGTTAAGAATTCATGTTTATACAGCTCAAAATTAGTGTAGAAAGACTGTAAGTAAGGACTATACTGCTTATGTTTACAATTGAGCCTGAATTTCTCTAGCGTCTTTTTGCTGAATCAGTTAATATCCTGATGGTTCCAGTACATACTTGTAAGAAACTCTCTAATTGTGGTATAACTCTTAAAATACGCATGTAGAGTTTCCAGAAATGATTTCAAACTTGTAATAAGCACTTGAAATAAAAGTAAGTAGGTTCTTACTACATACCCTGCCGTTTTCAATCACTGACATTACCCGTGGAAAGCAGGGAAATGACCAGAAAACTGATAATATTTACAACTCCGGCAACTTTACAAAGCGTTTTCACTTAAAATTGCTTTCAGATGTTAGGAATTCATGTTTATACAGCTCAAAATTAGTGTAGAAAGACTGTAAGTGAGGACTATACTGCTTATGTTTACATTGAGGCCGAATTTCTCTAGCGTCTTTTGCTGAATCAGTTAATATCCTGACGGTTCCAGTACATACTTGTAAGAAAACTCTCTAATTGTGGTATAAGTCTTAAAATACGCATTTAGAGTTTCCAGAAATGATTTCAAACTTGTAATAAGCACTTGAAATAAAAGTAAGTAGGTTCTTACTACATATCCTGCCGTTTTCAATCACTGACATTACCCGTGGAAAGCAGGGAAATGACCAGAAAACTGATAATATTTACAACTCCGGCCACTTTAGCGAGCGTTTTCACTTGAATTTGCTTTCAAATGTTAGGAATTCATGTTTATACAGCTCAAAATTAGTGTAGAAAGACTGTAAGTGAGGACTATACTGCTTATGTTTACAATTGAGGCTGAATTTCTCGAGCATCTTTTTGGTGAATCAGTTAATATCCTGACGGTTCCAGTAATACTTGTAAGAAAACTGTCTAATTGCGGTATAAGTCTTAAAATACGCATTTAGAGTTTCCAGAAATGATTTCAAACTTGTAATAAGCACTTGAAATAAAAGTAAGTAGGTTCTTACTACATACCCTGCCGTTTTCAATCACTGACATTACCCGTGGAAAGCAGGGAAATGACCAGAAAACTGATAATATTTACAACTCCGGCCACTTTAGCGAGCGTTTTCACTTGAATTTGCTTTCAAATGTTAGGAATTCATGTTTATACAGCTCAAAATTAGTGTAGAAAGACTGTAAGTGAGGACTATACTGCTTATGTTTACAATTGAGGCTGAATTTCTCGAGCATCTTTTTGGTGAATCAGTTAATATCCTGACGGTTCCAGTAATACTTGTAAGAAAACTGTCTAATTGCGGTATAAGTCTTAAAATACGCATTTAGAGTTTCCAGAAATGATTTCAAACTTGTAATAAGCACTTGAAATAAAAGTAAGTAGGTTCTTACTACATACCCTGCCGTTTTCAATCACTGACATTACCCGTGGAAAGCAGGGAAATGACCAGAAAACTGATAATATTTACAACTCCGGCCACTTTAGCGTGCGTTTTCACTTGAATTTGCTTTCAAATGTTAAGAATTCATGTTTATACAGCTCAAAATTAGTGTAGAAAGACTGTAAGTAAGGACTATACTGCTTATGTTTACAATTGAGGGTGAATTTCTCTAGCGTCTTTTTGCTGAATCAGTTAATATCCTGATGGTTCCAGTACATACTTGTAAGAAACTCTCTAATTGTGGTATAACACTTAAAATACGCATGTAGAGTTTCCAGAAATGATTTCAAACTTGTAATAAGCACTTGAAATAAAAGTAAGTAGGTTCTTACTACATACCCTGCCGTTTTCAATCACTGACATTACCCGTGGAAAGCAGGGAAATGACCAGAAAACTGATAATATTTACAACTCCGGCAACTTTACAAAGCGTTTTCACTTAAAATTGCTTTCAGATGTTAGGAATTCATGTTTATACAGCTCAAAATTAGTGTAGAAAGACTGTAAGTGAGGACTATACTGCTTATGTTTACAATTGAGGCTGAATTTCTCGAGCATCTTTTTGGTGAATCAGTTAATATCCTGACGGTTCCAGTAATACTTGTAAGAATACTGTCTAATTGCGGTATAAGTCTTAAAATACGCACTTAGAGTTTCCAGAAATGATTTCAAACTTGTAATAAGCACTTGAAATAAAAGTAAGTAGGTTCTTACTACATACCCTGCCGTTTTCAATCACTGACATTACCCGTGGAAAGCAGGGAAATGACCAGAAAACTGAAAATATTTACAACTCCGGGCACTTTAGGGAGTGTTTTTACTTGAATTTGCTTTCAAATACTAGGAATTCATGTTTCTACAGCTCAAAATTAGTGTAGAAAGACTGTAAGTGAGGACTATACTGCTTATGTTTACAATTGAGGCCGAATTTCTGAGCGTCTTTTTGTTGAATCTGTTAATATCCTGACGGTTCCAGTACATACTTGTAAGAAACTCTCTAATTGTGGTATAACTCTTAAAATACGCATGTAGAGTTTCCAGAAATGATTTCAAACTTGTAATAAGCACTTGAAATAAAAGTAAGTAGGTTCTTACTACATACCCTGCCGTTTTCAATCACTGACATTACCCGTGGAAGGCAGGGAAATGACCAGAAAACTGATAATATTTACAACTCCGGCAACTTTACAAAGCGTTTTCACTTAAAATTGCTTTCAGATGTTAGGAATTCATGTTTATATAGCTCAAAATTAGTGTAGAAAGACTGTAAGTGAGGACTATACTGCTTATGTTTACAATTGAGGCTGAATTTCTCGAGCATCTTTTTGGTGAATCAGTTAATATCCTGACGGTTCCAGTAATACTTGTAAGAATACTGTCTAATTGCGGTATAAGTCTTAAAATACGCACTTAGAGTTTCCAGAAATGATTTCAAACTTGTAATAAGCACTTGAAATAAAAGTAAGTAGGTTCTTACTACATACCCTGGCGTTTTCAATCACTGACATTACCCGTGGAAAGCAGGGAAATGACCAGAAAACTGAAAATATTTACAACTCCGGGCACCTTAGGGAGTGTTTTCACTTGAATTTGCTTTCAAATACTAGGAATTCATGTTTCTACAGCTCAAAATTAGTGTAGAAAGACTGTAAGTGAGGACTATACTGCTTATGTTTACAATTGAGGCCGAATTTCTCGAGCGTCTTATTGGTGAATCAGTTAATATCCTGATGGTTCCAGTACATACTTGTAAGAAAACTCTCTAATTGTGGTATAAGTCTTAAAATACGCATTTAGAGTTTCCAGAAATGATTTCAAACTTGTAATAAGCACTTGAAATAAAAGTAAGTAGGTTCTTACTACATATCCTGCCGTTTTCAATCACTGACATTACCCGTGGAAAGCAGGGAAAACACCAGAAAACTGATAATATTTACAACTCCGGCCACTTTAGCGTGCGTTTTCACTTGAATTTGCTTTGGAATGTTAAGAATTCATGTTTATACAGCTCAAAATTAGTGTAGAAAGACTGTAAGTAAGGACTATACTGCTTATGTTTACAATTGAGCCTGAATTTCTCTAGCGTCTTTTGCTGAATCAGTTAATATCCTGACGGTTCCAGTAATACTTGTAAGAATACTGTCTAATTGCGGTATAAGTCTTAAAATACGCACTTAGAGTTTCCAGAAATGATTTCAAACTTGTAATAAGCACTTGAAATAAAAGTAAGTAGGTTCTTACTACATACCCTGCCGTTTTCAATCACTGACATTACCCGTGGAAAGCAGGGAAATGACCAGAAAACTGAAAATATTTACAACTCCGGGCACTTTAGGGAGTGTTTTCACTTGAATTTGCTTTCAAATACTAGGAATTCATGTTTATACAGCTCAAAATTAGTGTAGAAAGACTGTAAGTGAGGACTATACTGCTTATGTTTACAATTGAGGCCGAATTTCTCGAGCGTCTTTTTGTTGAATCTGTTAATATCCTGACGGTTGCAGTACATACTTGTAAGAAACTCTCTAATTGTGGTATAACTCTTAAAATACGCATGTAGAGTTTCCAGAAATGATTTCAAACTTGTAATAAGCACTTGAAATAAAAGTAAGTAGGTTCTTACTACATACCCTGCCGTTTTCAATCACTGACATTACCCGTGGAAAGCAGGGAAATGACCAGAAAACTGATAATATTTACAACTCCGGCAACTTTACAAAGCGTTTTCACTTAAAATTGCTTTCAGATGTTAGGAATTCATGTTTATACAGCTCAAAATTAGTGTAGAAAGACTGTAAGTGAGGACTATACTGCTTATGTTTACAATTGAGGCTGAATTTCTCGAGCATCTTTTTGGTGAATCAGTTAATATCCTGACGGTTCCAGTAATACTTGTAAGAATACTGTCTAATTGCGGTATAAGTCTTAAAATACGCACTTAGAGTTTCCAGAAATGATTTCAAACTTGTAATAAGCACTTGAAATAAAAGTAAGTAGGTTCTTACTACATACCCTGCCGTTTTCAATCACTGACATTACCCGTGGAAAGCAGGGAAATGACCAGAAAACTGAAAATATTTACAACTCCGGGCACTTTAGGGAGTGTTTTCACTTGAATTTGCTTTCAAATACTAGGAATTCATGTTTCTACAGCTCAAAATTAGTGTAGAAAGACTGTAAGTGAGGACTATACTGCTTATGTTTACAATTGAGGCCGAATTTCTCGAGCGTCTTATTGGTGAATCAGTTAATATCCTGACGGTTCCAGTACATACTTGTAAGAAAACTCTCTAATTGTGGTATAAGTCTTAAAATACGCATTTAGAGTTTCCAGAAATGATTTCAAACTTGTAATAAGCACTTGAAATAAAAGTAAGTAGGTTCTTACTACATATCCTGCCGTTTTCAATCACTGACATTACCCGTGGAAAGCAGGGAAATGACCAGAAAACTGATAATATTTACAACTCCGGCCACTTTAGCGTGCGTTTTCACTTGAATTTGCTTTCAAATGTTAAGAATTCATGTTTATACAGCTCAAAATTAGTGTAGAAAGACTGTAAGTAAGGACTATACTGCTTATGTTTACAATTGAGCCTGAATTTCTCTAGCGTTTTTTGCTGAATCAGTTAATATCCTGATGGTTCCAGTACATACTTGTAAGAAACTCTCTAATTGTGGTATAACTCTTAAAATACGCATGTAGAGTTTCCAGAAATGATTTCAAACTTGTAATAAGCACTTGAAATAAAAGTAAGTAGGTTCTTACTACATACCCTGCCGTTTTCAATCACTGACATTACCCGTGGAAAGCAGGGAAATGACCAGAAAACTGATAATATTTACAACTCCGGCAACTTTACAAAGCGTTTTCACTTAAAATTGCTTTCAGATGTTAGGAATTCATGTTTATACAGCTCAAAATTAGTGTAGAAAGACTGTAAGTGAGGACTATACTGCTTATGTTTACAATTGAGGCTGAATTTCTCGAGCATCTTTTTGGTGAATCAGTTAATATCCTGACGGTTCCAGTAATACTTGTAAGAATACTGTCTAATTGCGGTATAAGTCTTAAAATACGCACTTAGAGTTTCCAGAAATGATTTCAAACTTGTAATAAGCACTTGAAATAAAAGTAAGTAGGTTCTTACTACATACCCTGCCGTTTTCAATCACTGACATTACCCGTGGAAAGCAGGGAAATGACCAGAAAACTGAAAATATTTACAACTCCGGGCACTTTAGGGAGTGTTTTCACTTGAATTTGCTTTCAAATACTAGGAATTCATGTTTCTACAGCTCAAAATTAGTGTAGAAAGACTGTAAGTGAGGACTATACTGCTTATGTTTACAATTGAGGCCGAATTTCTCGAGCGTCTTATTGGTGAATCAGTTAATATCCTGACGGTTCCAGTACATACTTGTAAGAAAACTCTCTAATTGTGGTATAAGTCTTAAAATACGCATTTAGAGTTTCCAGAAATGATTTCAAACTTGTAATAAGCACTTGAAATAAAAGTAAGTAGGTTCTTACTACATACCCTGCCGTTTTCAATCACTGACATTACCCGTGGAAAGCAGGGAAATGACCAGAAAACTGATAATATTTACAACTCCGGCCACTTTTGCGTGCGTTTTCACTTGAATTTGCTTTCAAATGTTAAGAATTCATGTTTATACAGCTCAAAATTAGTGTAGAAAGACTGTAAGTAAGGACTATACTGCTTATGTTTACAATTGAGCCTGAATTTCTCTAGCGTTTTTTGCTGAATCAGTTAATATCCTGATGGTTCCAGTACATACTTGTAAGAAACTCTCTAATTGTGGTATAACTCTTAAAATACGCATGTAGAGTTTCCAGAAATGATTTCAAACTTGTAATAAGCACTTGAAATAAAAGTAAGTAGGTTCTTACTACATACCCTGCCGTTTTCAATCACTGACATTACCCGTGGAAAGCAGGGAAATGACCAGAAAACTGATAATATTTACAACTCCGGCAACTTTACAAAGCGTTTTCACTTAAAATTGCTTTCAGATGTTAGGAATTCATGTTTATACAGCTCAAAATTAGTGTAGAAAGACTGTAAGTGAGGACTATACTGCTTATGTTTACAATTGAGGCTGAATTTCTCGAGCATCTTTTTGGTGAATCAGTTAATATCCTGACGGTTCCAGTAATACTTGTAAGAATACTGTCTAATTGTGGTATAAGTCTTAAAATACGCACTTAGAGTTTCCAGAAATGATTTCAAACTTGTAATAAGCACTTGAAATAAAAGTAAGTAGGTTCTTACTACATACCCTGCCGTTTTCAATCACTGACATTACCCGTGGAAAGCAGGGAAATGACCAGAAAACTGAAAATATTTACAACTCCGGGCACTTTAGGGAGTGTTTTCACTTGAATTTGCTTTCAAATACTAGGAATTCATGTTTCTACAGCTCAAAATTAGTGTAGAAAGACTGTAAGTGAGGACTATACTGCTTATGTTTACAATTGAGGCCGAATTTCTCGAGCGTCTTATTGGTGAATCAGTTAATATCCTGACGGTTCCAGTACATACTTGTAAGAAAACTCTCTAATTGTGGTATAAGTCTTAAAATACGCATTTAGAGTTTCCAGAAATGATTTCAAACTTGTAATAAGCACTTGAAATAAAAGTAAGTAGGTTCTTACTACATATCCTGCCGTTTTCAATCACTGACATTACCCGTGGAAAGCAGGGAAATGACCAGAAAACTGATAATATTTACAACTACGGCCACTTTAGCGTGCGTTTTCACTTGAATTTGCTTTCAAATGTTAAGAATTCATGTTTATACAGCTCAAAATTAGTGTAGAAAGACTGTAAGTAAGGACTATACTGCTTATGTTTACAATTGAGCCTGAATTTCTCTAGCGTCTTTTGCTGAATCAGTTAATATCCTGATGGTTCCAGTACATACTTGTAAGAAACTCTCTAATTGTGGTATAACTCTTAAAATACGCATGTAGAGTTTCCAGAAATGATTTCAAACTTGTAATAAGCACTTGAAATAAAAGTAAGTAGGTTCTTACTACATACCCTGCCGTTTTCAATCACTGACATTACCCGTGGAAAGCAGGGAAATGACCAGAAAACTGAAAATATTTACAACTCCGGGCACTTTAGGGAGTGTTTTCACTTGAATTTGCTTTCAAATACTAGGAATTCATGTTTCTACAGCTCAAAATTAGTGTAGAAAGACTGTAAGTGAGGACTATACTGCTTATGTTTACAATTGAGGCTGAATTTCTCGAGCGTCTTATTGGTGAATCGTTTAATATCCTGACGGTTCCAGTACATACTTGTAAGAAAACTCTCTAATTGTGGTATAAGTCTTAAAATACGCATTTAGAGTTTCCAGAAATGATTTCAAACTTGTAATAAGCACTTGAAATAAAAGTAAGTAGGTTCTTACTACATATCCTGCCGTTTTCAATCACTGACATTACCCGTGGAAAGCAGGGAAATGACCAGAAAACTGATAATATTTACAACTCCGGCCACTTTAGCGAGCGTTTTCACTTGAATTTGCTTTCAAATGTTAGGAATTCATGTTTATACAGCTCAAAATTAGTGTAGAAAGACTGTAAGTGAGGACTATACTGCTTATGTTTACAATTGAGGCCGAATTTCTCGAGCGTCTTTTTGGTGAATCTGTTAATATCCTGACGGTTCCAGTACATACTTGTAAGAAAACTCTCTAATTGTGGTATAAGTCTTAAAATACGCATTTAGAGTCTCCAGAAATGATTTCAAACTTGTAATAAGCACTTGAAATAAAAGTAAGTAGGTTCTTACTACATACCCTGCCGTTTTCAATCACTGACATTACCCGTGGAAAGCAGGGAAATGACCAGAAAACTGAAAATATTTACAACTCCGGGCACTTTAGGGAGTGTTTTCACTTGAATTTGCTTTCAAATACTAGGAATTCATGTTTCTACAGCTCAAAATTAGTGTAGAAAGACTGTAAGTGAGGACTATACTGCTTATGTTTACAATTGAGGCCGAATTTCTCGAGCGTCTTTTTGTTGAATCTGTTAATATCCTGACGGTTCCAGTACATACTTGTAAGAAACTCTCTAATTGTGGTATAACTCTTAAAATACGCATGTAGAGTTTCCAGAAATGATTTCAAACTTGTAATAAGCACTTGAAATAAAAGTAAGTAGGTTCTTACTACATACCCTGCCGTTTTCAATCACTGACATTACCCGTGGAAAGCAGGGAAATGACCAGAAAAATGATAATATTTACAACTCCGGCAACTTTACAGAGCGTTTTCACTTGAATTTGCTTTCAGATGTTAGGAATTCATGTTTATACAGCTCAAAATTAGTGTAGAAAGACTGTAAGTGAGGACTATACTGCTTATGTTTACAATTGAGGCTGAATTTCTCGAGCATCTTTTTGGTGAATCAGTTAATATCCTGACGGTTCCAGTAATACTTGTAAGAAAACAGTCTTATTGCGGTATAAGTCTTAAAATACGCATCTAGAGTTTCCAGAAATGATTTCAAACTTGTAATAAGCACTTGAAATAAAAGTAAGTAGGTTCTTACTACATACCCTGCCGTTTTCAATCACTGACATTACCCGTGGAAAGCAGGGAAATGACCAGAAAACTGATAATATTTACAACTCCGGCCACTTTAGCGTGCGTTTTCACTTGAATTTGCTTTCAAATGTTCAGAATTCATGTTTATACAGCTCAAAATTAGTGTAGAAAGACTGTAAGTAAGGACTATACTGCTTATGTTTACAATTGAGGGTGAATTTCTCTAGCGTCTTTTGCTGAATCAGTTAATATCCTGATGGTTCCAGTACATACTTGTAAGAAACTCTCTAATTGTGGTATAACTCTTAAAATACGCATGTAGAGTTTCCAGAAATGATTTCAAACTTGTAATAAGCACTTGAAATAAAAGTAAGTAGGTTCTTACTACATACCCTGCCGTTTTCAATCACTGACATTACCCGTGGAAAGCAGGGAAATGACCAGAAAACTGATAATATTTACAACTCCGGCAACTTTACAAAGCGTTTTCACTTAAAATTGCTTTCAGATGTTAGGAATTCATGTTTATACAGCTCAAAATTAGTGTAGAAAGACTGTAAGTGAGGATTATACTGCTTATGTTTACAATTGAGGTTGAATTTCTCGAGCATATTTTTGGTGAATCAGTTAATATCCTGACGGTTCCAATAATACTTGTAAGAATACTGTCTAATTGCGGTATAAGTCTTAAAATACGCACTTAGAGTTTCCAGAAATGATTTCAAACTTGTAATAAGCACTTGAAATAAAAGTAAGTAGGTTCTTACTACATACCCTGCCGTTTTCAATCACTGACATTACCCGTGGAAAGCAGGGAAATGACCAGAAAACTGAAAATATTTACAACTCCGGGCACTTTAGGGAGTGTTTTCACTTGAATTTGCTTTCAAATACTAGGAATTCATGTTTCTACAGCTCAAAATTAGTGTAGAAAGACTGTAAGTGAGGACTATACTGCTTATGTTTACAATTGAGGCCGAATTTCTCGAGCGTCTTATTGGTGAATCAGTTAATATCCTGACGGTTCCAGTACATACTTGTAAGAAAACTCTCTAATTGTGGTATAAGTCTTAAAATACGCATTTAGAGTTTCCAGAAATGATTTCAAACTTGTAATAAGCACTTGAAATAAAAGTAAGTAGGTTCTTACTACATATCCTGCCGTTTTCAATCACTGACATTACCCGTGGAAAGCAGGGAAATGACCAGAAAACTGATAATATTTACAACTCCGGCCACTTTAGCGAGCGTTTTCACTTAAAATTGCTTTCAGATGTTAGGAATTCATGTTTATACAGCTCAAAATTAGTGTAGAAAGACTGTAAGTGAGGACTATACTGCTTATGTTTACAATTGAGGCTGAATTTCTCGAGCATATTTTTGGTGAATCAGTTAATATCCTGACGGTTCCAGTAATACTTGTAAGAATACTGTCTAATTGCGGTATAAGTCTTAAAATACGCACTTAGAGTTTCCAGAAATGATTTCAAACTTGTAATAAGCACTTGAAATAAAAGTAAGTAGGTTCTTACTACATACCCTGCCGTTTTCAATCACTGACATTACCCGTGGAAAGCAGGGAAATGACCAGAAAACTGAAAATATTTACAACTCCGGGCACTGTAGGGAGTGTTTTCACTAGAATTTGCTTTCAAATACTAGGAATTCATGTTTCTACAGCTCAAAATTAGTGTAGAAAGACTGTAAGTGAGGACTATACTGCTTATGTTTACAATTGAGGCTGAATTTCTCGAGCATCTTTTTGGTGAATCAGTTAATATCCTGACGGTTCCAGTAATACTTGTAAGAAAACTGTCTAATTGCGGTATAAGTCTTAAAATACGCATTTAGAGTTTCCAGAAATGATTTCAAACTTGTAATAAGCACTTGAAATAAAAGTAAGTAGGTTCTTACTACATACCCTGCCGTTTTCAATCACTGACATTACCCGTGGAAAGCAGGGAAATGACCAGAAAACTGATAATATTTACAACTCCGGCCACTTTAGCGTGCGTTTTCACTTGAATTTGCTTTCAAATGTTAAGAATTCATGTTTATACAGCTCAAAATTAGTGTAGAAAGACTGTAAGTAAGGACTATACTGCTTATGTTTACAATTGAGGGTGAATTTCTCTAGCGTCTTTTTGCTGAATCAGTTAATATCCTGATGGTTCCAGTACATACTTGTAAGAAACTCTCTAATTGTGGTATAACTCTTAAAATACGCATGTAGAGTTTCCAGAAATGATTTCAAACTTGTAATAAGCACTTGAAATAAAAGTAAGTAGGTTCTTACTACATACCCTGCCGTTTTCAATCACTGACATTACCCGTGGAAAGCAGGGAAATGACCAGAAAACTGATAATATTTACAACTCCGGCAACTTTACAAAGCGTTTTCACTTAAAATTGGTTTCAGATGTTAGGAATTCATGTTTATACAGCTCAAAATTAGTGTAGAAAGACTGTAAGTGAGGACTATACTGCTTATGTTTACAATTGAGGTTGAATTTCTCGAGCATCTTTTTGGTGAATCAGTTAATATCCTGACGGTTCCAGTAATACTTGTAAGAATACTGTCTAATTGCGGTATAAGTCTTAAAATACGCACTTAGAGTTTCCAGAAATGATTTCAAACTTGTAATAAGCACTTGAAATAAAAGTAAGTAGGTTCTTACTACATACCCTGCCGTTTTCAATCACTGACATTACCCGTGGAAAGCAGGGAAATGACCAGAAAACTGAAAATATTTACAACTCCGGGCACTTTAGGGAGTGTTTTCACTTGAATTTGCTTTCAAATACTAGGAATTCATGTTTCTACAGCTCAAAATTAGTGTAGAAAGACTGTGAGTGAGGAATATACTGCTTATGTTTACAATTGAGGCCGAATTTCTCGAGCGTCTTATTGGTGAATCAGTTAATATCCTGATGGTTCCAGTACATACTTGTAAGAAAACTCTCTAATTGTGGTATAAGTCTTAAAATACGCATTTAGAGTTTCCAGAAATGATTTCAAACTTGTAATAAGCACTTGAAATAAAAGTAAGTAGGTTCTTTCTACATACCCTGCCGTTTTCAATCACTGACATTACCCGTGGAAAGCAGGGAAATGACCAGAAAACTGATAATATTTACAACTCCGGCAACTTTACAAAGCGTTTTCACTTAAAATTGCTTTCAGATGTTAGGAATTCATGTTTATACAGCTCAAAATTAGTGTAGAAAGACTGTAAGTGAGGACTATACTGCTTATGTTTACAATTGAGGCTGAATTTCTCGAGCATCTTTTTGGTGAATCAGTTAATATCCTGACGGTTCCAGTAATACTTGTAAGAATACTGTCTAATTGCGGTATAAGTCTTAAAATACGCACTTAGAGTTTCCAGAAATGATTTCAAACTTGTAATAAGCACTTGAAATAAAAGTAAGTAGGTTCTTACTACATACCCTGCCGTTTTCAATCACTGACATTACCCGTGGAAAGCAGGGAAATGACCAGAAAACTGAAAATATTTACAACTCCGGGCACTTTAGGGAGTGTTTTCACTTGAATTTGCTTTCAAATACTAGGAATTCATGTTTCTACAGCTCAAAATTAGTGTAGAAAGACTGTAAGTGAGGACTATACTGCTTATGTTTACAATTGAGGCCGAATTTCTCGAGCGTCTTATTGGTGAATCAGTTAATATCCTGACGGTTCCAGTACATACTTGTAAGAAAACTCTCTAATTGTGGTATAAGTCTTAAAATACGCATTTAGAGTTTCCAGAAATGATTTCAAACTTGTAATAAGCACTTGAAATAAAAGTAAGTAGGTTCTTACTACATATCCTGCCGTTTTCAATCACTGACATTACCCGTGGAAAGCAGGGAAATGACCAGAAAACTGATAATATTTACAACTCCGGCCACTTTAGCGAGCGTTTTCACTTGAATTTGCTTTCAAATGTTAGGAATTCATGTTTATACAGCTCAAAATTAGTGTAGAAAGACTGTAAGTGAGGACTATACTGCTTATGTTTACAATTGAGGCCGAATTTCTCGAGCGTCTTTTTGGTGAATCTGTTAATATCCTGACGGTTCCAGTACATACTTGTAAGAAAACTCTCTAATTGTGGTATAAGTCTTAAAATACGCATTTAGAGTTTCCAGAAATGATTTCAAACTTGTAATAAGCACTTGAAATAAAAGTAAGTAGGTTCTTACTACATACCCTGCCGTTTTCAATCACTGACATTACCCGTGGAAAGCAGGGAAATGACCAGAAAACTGATAATATTTACAACTCCGGCAACTTTACAAAGCGTTTTCACTTAAAATTGCTTTCAGATGTTAGGAATTCATGTTTATACAGCTCAAAATTAGTGTAGAAAGACTGTAAGTGAGGACTATACTGCTTATGTTTACAATTGAGGCTGAATTTCTCGAGCATATTTTTGGTGAATCAGTTAATATCCTGACGGTTCCAGTAATACTTGTAAGAATACTGTCTAATTGCGGTATAAGTCTTAAAATACGCACTTAGAGTTTCCAGAAATGATTTCAAACTTGTAATAAGCACTTGAAATAAAAGTAAGTAGGTTCTTACTACATACCCTGCCGTTTTCAATCACTGACATTACCCGTGGAAAGCAGGGAAATGACCAGAAAACTGAAAATATTTACAACTCCGGGCACTGTAGGGAGTGTTTTCACTTGAATTTGCTTTCAAATACTAGGAATTCATGTTTCTACAGCTCAAAATTAGTGTAGAAAGACTGTAAGTGAGGACTATACTGCTTATGTTTACAATTGAGGCTGAATTTCTCGAGCATCTTTTTGGTGAATCAGTTAATATCCTGACGGTTCCAGTAATACTTGTAAGAAAACTGTCTAATTGCGGTATAAGTCTTAAAATACGCATTTAGAGTTTCCAGAAATGATTTCAAACTTGTAATAAGCACTTGAAATAAAAGTAAGTAGGTTCTTACTACATACCCTGCCGTTTTCAATCACTGACATTACCCGTGGAAAGCAGGGAAATGACCAGAAAACTGATAATATTTACAACTCCGGCCACTTTAGCGTGCGTTTTCACTTGAATTTGCTTTCAAATGTTAAGAATTCATGTTTATACAGCTCAAAATTAGTGTAGAAAGACTGTAAGTAAGGACTATACTGCTTATGTTTACAATTGAGGGTGAATTTCTCTAGCGTCTTTTTGCTGAATCAGTTAATATCCTGATGGTTCCAGTACATACTTGTAAGAAACTCTCTAATTGTGGTATAACTCTTAAAATACGCATGTAGAGTTTCCAGAAATGATTTCAAACTTGTAATAAGCACTTGAAATAAAAGTAAGTAGGTTCTTACTACATACCCTGCCGTTTTCAATCACTGACATTACGCGTGGAAAGCAGGGAAATGACCAGAAAACTGATAATATTTACAACTCCGGCAACTTTACAAAGCGTTTTCACTTAAAATTGCTTTCAGATGTTAGGAATTCATGTTTATACAGCTCAAAATTAGTGTAGAAAGACTGTAAGTGAGGACTATACTGCTTATGTTTACAATTGAGGTTGAATTTCTCGAGCATCTTTTTGGTGAATCAGTTAATATCCTGACGGTTCCAGTAATACTTGTAAGAATACTGTCTAATTGCGGTATAAGTCTTAAAATACGCACTTAGAGTTTCCAGAAATGATTTCAAACTTGTAATAAGCACTTGAAATAAAAGAAAGTAGGTTCTTACTACATACCCTGCCGTTTTCAATCACTGACATTACCCGTGGAAAGCAGGGAAATGACCAGAAAACTGAAAATATTTACAACTCCGGGCACTTTAGGGAGTGTTTTCACTTGAATTTGCTTTCAAATACTAGGAATTCATGTTTCTACAGCTCAAAATTAGTGTAGAAAGACTGTAAGTGAGGACTATACTGCTTATGTTTACAATTGAGGCCGAATTTCTCGAGCGTCTTATTGGTGAATCAGTTAATATCCTGACGGTTCCAGTACATACTTGTAAGAAAACTCTCTAATTGTGGTATAAGTCTTAAAATACGCATTTAGAGTTTCCAGAAATGATTTCAAACTTGTAATAAGCACTTGAAATAAAAGTAAGTAGGTTCTTACTACATATCCTGCCGTTTTCAATCACTGACATTACCCGTGGAAAGCAGGGAAATGACCAGAAAACTGATAATATTTACAACTCCGGCCACTTTAGCGAGGGTTTTCACTTGAATTTGCTTTCAAATGTTAGGAATTCATGTTTATACAGCTCAAAATTAGTGTAGAAAGACTGTAAGTGAGGACTATACTGCTTATGTTTACAATTGAGGCCGAATTTCTCGAGCGTCTTTTTGGTGAATCTGTTAATATCCTGACGGTTCCAGTACATACTTGTAAGAAAACTCTCTAATTGTGGTATAAGTCTTAAAATACGCATTTAGAGTTTCCAGAAATGATTTCAAACTTGTAATAAGCACTTGAAATAAAAGTAAGTAGGTTCTTACTACATACCCTGCCGTTTTCAATCACTGACATTACCCGTGGAAAGCAGGGAAATGACCAGAAAACTGATAATATTTACAACTCCGGCAACTTTACAAAGCGTTTTCACTTAAAATTGCTTTCAGATGTTAGGAATTCATGTTTATACAGCTCAAAATTAGTGTAGAAAGACTGTAAGTGAGGACTATACTGCTTATGTTTACAATTGAGGCTGAATTTCTCGAGCATATTTTTGGTGAATCAGTTAATATCCTGACGGTTCCAGTAATACTTGTAAGAATACTGTCTAATTGCGGTATAAGTCTTAAAATACGCACTTAGAGTTTCCAGAAATGATTTCAAACTTGTAATAAGCACTTGAAATAAAAGTAAGTAGGTTCTTACTACATACCCTGCCGTTTTCAATCACTGACATTACCCGTGGAAAGCAGGGAAATGACCAGAAAACTGAAAATATTTACATCTCCGGGCACTTTAGGGAGTGTTTTCACTTGAATTTGCTTTCAAATACTAGGAATTCATGTTTCTACAGCTCAAAATTAGTGTAGAAAGACTGTAAGTGAGGACTATACTGCTTATGTTTACAATTGAGGCCGAATTTCTCGAGCGTCTTATTGGTGAATCAGTTAATATCCTGACGGTTCCAGTACATACTTGTAAGAAAACTCTCTAATTGTGGTATAAGTCTTAAAATACGCATTTAGAGTTTCCAGAAATGATTTCAAACTTGTAATAAGCACTTGAAATAAAAGTAAGTAGGTTCTTACTACATATCCTGCCGTTTTCAATCACTGACATTACCCGTGGAAAGCAGGGAAATGACCAGAAAACTGATAATATTTACAACTCCGGCCACTTTAGCGTGCGTTTTCACTTGAATTTGCTTTCAAATGTTAAGAATTCATGTTTATACAGCTCAAAATTAGTGTAGAAAGACTGTAAGTAAGGACTATACTGCTTATGTTTACAATTGAGGGTGAATTTCTCTAGCGTCTTTTTGCTGAATCAGTTAATATCCTGATGGTTCCAGTACATACTTGTAAGAAACTCTCTAATTGTGGTATAACTCTTAAAATACGCATGTAGAGTTTCCAGAAATGATTTCAAACTTGTAATAAGCACTTGAAATAAAAGTAAGTAGGTTCTTACTACATACCCTGCCGTTTTCAATCACTGACATTACCCGTGGAAAGCAGGGAAATGACCAGAAAACTGAAAATATTTACATCTCCGGGCACTTTAGGGAGTGTTTTCACTTGAATTTGCTTTCAAATACTAGGAATTCATGTTTCTACAGCTCAAAATTAGTGTAGAAAGACTGTAAGTGAGGACTATACTGCTTATGTTTACAATTGAGGCCGAATTTCTCGAGCGTCTTTTTGGTGAATCTGTTAATATCCTGACGGTTCCAGTACATACTTGTAAGAAAACTCTCTAATTGTGGTATAAGTCTTAAAATACGCATTTAGAGTCTCCAGAAATGATTTCAAACTTGTAATAAGCACTTGAAATAAAAGTAAGTAGGTTCTTACTACATACCCTGCCGTTTTCAATCACTGACATTACCCGTGGAAAGCAGGGAAATGACCAGAAAACTGATAATATTTACAACTCCGGCAACTTTACAAAGCGTTTTCACTTAAAATTGCTTTCAGATGTTAGGAATTCATGTTTATACAGCTCAAAATTAGTGTAGAAAGACTGTAAGTGAGGACTATACTGCTTATGTTTACAATTGAGGCTGAATTTCTCGAGCATCTTTTTGGTGAATCAGTTAATATCCTGACGGTTCCAGTAATACTTGTAAGAATACTGTCTAATTGCGGTATAAGTCTTAAAATACGCACTTAGAGTTTCCAGAAATGATTTCAAACTTGTAATAAGCACTTGAAATAAAAGTAAGTAGGTTCTTACTACATACCCTGCCGTTTTCAATCACTGACATTACCCGTGGAAAGCAGGGAAATGACCAGAAAACTGAAAATATTTACAACTCCGGGCACTTTAGGGAGTGTTTTCACTTGAATTTGCTTTCAAATACTAGGAATTCATGTTTCTACAGCTCAAAATTAGTGTAGAAAGACTGTAAGTGAGGACTATACTGCTTATGTTTACAATTGAGGCCGAATTTCTCGAGCGTCTTATTGGTGAATCAGTTAATATCCTGACGGTTCCAGTACATACTTGTAAGAAAACTCTCTAATTGTGGTATAAGTCTTAAAATACGCATTTAGAGTTTCCAGAAATGATTTCAAACTTGTAATAAGCACTTGAAATAAAAGTAAGTAGGTTCTTACTACATATCCTGCCGTTTTCAATCACTGACATTACCCGTGGAAAGCAGGGAAATGACCAGAAAACTGATAATATTTACAACTCCGGCCACTTTAGCGAGCGTTTTCACTTGAATTTGCTTTCAAATGTTAGGAATTCATGTTTCTACAGCTCAAAATTAGTGTAGAAAGACTGTAAGTGAGGACTATACTGCTTATGTTTACAATTGAGGCCGAATTTCTCGAGCGTCTTTTTGGTGAATCTGTTAATATCCTGACGGTTCCAGTACATACTTGTAAGAAAACTCTCTAATTGTGGTATAAGTCTTAAAATACGCATTTAGAGTTTCCAGAAATGATTTCAAACTTGTAATAAGCACTTGAAATAAAAGTAAGTAGGTTCTTACTACATACCCTGCCGTTTTCAATCACTGACATTACCCGTGGAAAGCAGGGAAATGACCAGAAAACTGATAATATTTACAACTCCGGCAACTTTACAAAGCGTTTTCACTTAAAATTGCTTTCAGATGTTAGGAATTCATGTTTATACAGCTCAAAATTAGTGTAGAAAGACTGTAAGTGAGGACTATACTGCTTATGTTTACAATTGAGGCTGAATTTCTCGAGCATATTTTTGGTGAATCAGTTAATATCCTGACGGTTCCAGTAATACTTGTAAGAATACTGTCTAATTGCGGTATAAGTCTTAAAATACGCACTTAGAGTTTCCAGAAATGATTTCAAACTTGTAATAAGCACTTGAAATAAAAGTAAGTAGGTTCTTACTACATACCCTGCCGTTTTCAATCACTGACATTACCCGTGGAAAGCAGGGAAATGACCAGAAAACTGAAAATATTTACAACTCCGGGCACTTTAGGGAGTGTTTTCACTTGAATTTGTTTTCAAATACTAGGAATTCATGTTTCTACAGCTCAAAATTAGTGTAGAAAGACTGTAAGTGAGGACTATACTGCTTATGTTTACAATTGAGGCCGAATTTCTCGAGCGTTTTACTGGTGAATCAGTTAATATCCTGACGGTTCCAGTACATACTTGTAAGAAAACTCTCTAATTGTGGTATAAGTCTTAAAATACGCATTTAGAGTTTCCAGAAATGATTTCAAACTTGTAATAAGCACTTGAAATAAAAGTAAGTAGGTTCTTACTACATATCCTGCCGTTTTCAATCACTGACATTACCCGTGGAAAGCAGGGAAATGCCCAGAAAACTGATAATATTTACAACTCCGGCCACTTTAGCGTGCGTTTTCACTTGAATTTGCTTTCAAATGTTAAGAATTCATGTTTATACAGCTCAAAATTAGTGTAGAAAGACTGTAAGTAAGGACTATACTGCTTATGTTTACAATTGAGCCTGAATTTCTCTAGCGTCTTTTTGCTGAATCAGTTAATATCCTGATGGTTCCAGTACATACTTGTAAGAAACTCTCTAATTGTGGTATAACTCTTAAATACGCATGTGGAGTTTCCAGAAATGATTTCAAACTTGTAATAAGCACTTGAAATAAAAGTAAGTAGGTTCTTACTACATACCCTGCCGTTTTCAATCACTGACATTACCCGTGGAAAGCAGGGAAATGACCAGAAAACTGAAAATATTTACATCTCCGGGCACTTTAGGGAGTGTTTTCACTTGAATTTGCTTTCAAATACTAGGAATTCATGTTTATACAGCTCAAAATTAGTGTAGAAAGACTGTAAGTGAGGACTATACTGCTTATGTTTACAATTGAGGCTGAATTTCTCGAGCATATTTTTGGTGAATCAGTTAATATCCTGACGGTTCCAGTAATACTTGTAAGAATACTGTCTAATTGCGGTATAAGTCTTAAAATACGCACTTAGAGTTTCCAGAAATGATTTCAAACTTGTAATAAGCACTTGAAATAAAAGTAAGTAGGTTCTTACTACATACCCTGCCGTTTTCAATCACTGACATTACCCGTGGAAAGCAGGGAAATGACCAGAAAACTGAAAATATTTACAACTCCGGGCACTTTAGGGAGTGTTTTCACTTGAATTTGCTTTCAAATACTAGGAATTCATGTTTCTACAGATCAAAATTAGTGTAGAAAGACTGTAAGTGAGGACTATACTGCTTATGTTTACAATTGAGGCTGAATTTCTCGAGCATCTTTTTGGTGAATCTGTTAATATCCTGACGATTCCAGTACATACTTGTAAGAAAACTCTCTAATTGTGGTATAAGTCTTAAAATACGCATTTAGAGTCTCCAGAAATGATTTCAAACTTGTAATAAGCACTTGAAATAAAAGTAAGTAGGTTTTTACTACATACCCTGCCGTGTTCAATCACTGACATTACCCGTGGAAAGCAGGGAAATGACCAGAAAAATGATAATATTTACAACTCCGGCAACTTTACAGAGCGTTTTCACTTGAATTTGCTTTCAGATGTTAGGAATTCATGTTTATACAGCTCAAAATTAGTGTAGAAAGACTGTAAGTGAGGACTATACTGCTTATGTTTACAATTGAGGCTGAATTTCTCGAGCATCTTTTTGGTGAATCAGTTAATATCCTGACGGTTCCAGTAATACTTGTAAGAAAACTGTCTAATTGCGGTATAAGTCTTAAAATACGCATTTAGAGTTTCCAGAAATGATTTCAAACTTGTAATAAGCACTTGAAATAAAAGTAAGTAGGTTCTTACTACATACCCTGCCGTTTTCAATCACTGACATTACCCGTGGAAAGCAGGGAAATGACCAGAAAACTGATAATATTTACAACTCCGGCCACTTTAGCGTGCGTTTTCACTTGAATTTGCTTTCAAATGTTAAGAATTCATGTTTATACAGCTCAAAATTAGTGTAGAAAGACTGTAAGTAAGGACTATACTGCTTATGTTTACAATTGAGGGTGAATTTCTCTAGCGTCTTTTTGCTGAATCAGTTAATATCCTGATGGTTCCAGTACATACTTGTAAGAAACTCTCTAATTGTGGTATAACTCTTAAAATACGCATGTAGAGTTTCCAGAAATGATTTCAAACTTGTAATAAGCACTTGAAATAAAAGTAAGTAGGTTCTTACTACATACCCTGCCGTTTTCAATCACTGACATTACCCGTGGAAAGCAGGGAAATGACCAGAAAACTGATAATATTTACAACTCCGGCAACTTTACAAAGCGTTTTCACTTAAAATTGCTTTCAGATGTTAGGAATTCATGTTTATACAGCTCAAAATTAGTGTAGAAAGACTGTAAGTGAGGACTATACTGCTTATGTTTACAATTGAGGTTGAATTTCTCGAGCATCTTTTTGGTGAATCAGTTAATATCCTGACGGTTCCAGTAATACTTGTAAGAATACTGTCTAATTGCGGTATAAGTCTTAAAATACGCACTTAGAGTTTCCAGAAATGATTTCAAACTTGTAATAAGCACTTGAAATAAAAGTAAGTAGGTTCTTACTACATACCCTGCCGTTTTCAATCACTGACATTACCCGTGGAAAGCAGGGAAATGACCAGAAAACTGAAAATATTTACAACTCCGGGCACTTTAGGGAGTGTTTTCACTTGAATTTGCTTTCAAATACTAGGAATTCATGTTTCTACAGCTCAAAATTAGTGTAGAAAGACTGTAAGTGAGGACTATACTGCTTATGTTTACAATTGAGGCCGAATTTCTCGAGCGTCTTATTGGTGAATCAGTTAATATCCTGACGGTTCCAGTACATACTTGTAAGAAAACTCTCTAATTGTGGTATAAGTCTTAAAATACGCATTTAGAGTTTCCAGAAATGATTTCAAACTTGTAATAAGCACTTGAAATAAAAGTAAGTAGGTTCTTACTACATATCCTGCCGTTTTCAATCACTGACATTACCCGTGGAAAGCAGGGAAATGACCAGAAAACTGATAATATTTACAACTCCGGCCACTTTAGCGAGGGTTTTCACTTGAATTTGCTTTCAAATGTTAGGAATTCATGTTTATACAGCTCAAAATTAGTGTAGAAAGACTGTAAGTGAGGACTATACTGCTTATGTTTACAATTGAGGCCGAATTTCTCGAGCGTCTTTTTGGTGAATCTGTTAATATCCTGACGGTTCCAGTACATACTTGTAAGAAAACTCTCTAATTGTGGTATAAGTCTTAAAATACGCATTTAGAGTTTCCAGAAATGATTTCAAACTTGTAATAAGCACTTGAAATAAAAGTAAGTAGGTTCTTACTACATACCCTGCCGTTTTCAATCACTGACATTACCCGTGGAAAGCAGGGAAATGACCAGAAAACTGATAATATTTACAACTCCGGCAACTTTACAAAGCGTTTTCACTTAAAATTGCTTTCAGATGTTAGGAATTCATGTTTATACAGCTCAAAATTAGTGTAGAAAGACTGTAAGTGAGGACTATACTGCTTATGTTTACAATTGAGGCTGAATTTCTCGAGCATATTTTTGGTGAATCAGTTAATATCCTGACGGTTCCAGTAATACTTGTAAGAATACTGTCTAATTGCGGTATAAGTCTTAAAATACGCACTTAGAGTTTCCAGAAATGATTTCAAACTTGTAATAAGCACTTGAAATAAAAGTAAGTAGGTTCTTACTACATACCCTGCCGTTTTCAATCACTGACATTACCCGTGGAAAGCAGGGAAATGACCAGAAAACTGAAAATATTTACATCTCCGGGCACTTTAGGGAGTGTTTTCACTTGAATTTGCTTTCAAATACTAGGAATTCATGTTTCTACAGCTCAAAATTAGTGTAGAAAGACTGTAAGTGAGGACTATACTGCTTATGTTTACAATTGAGGCCGAATTTCTCGAGCGTCTTATTGGTGAATCAGTTAATATCCTGACGGTTCCAGTACATACTTGTAAGAAAACTCTCTAATTGTGGTATAAGTCTTAAAATACGCATTTAGAGTTTCCAGAAATGATTTCAAACTTGTAATAAGCACTTGAAATAAAAGTAAGTAGGTTCTTACTACATATCCTGCCGTTTTCAATCACTGACATTACCCGTGGAAAGCAGGGAAATGACCAGAAAACTGATAATATTTACAACTCCGGCCACTTTAGCGTGCGTTTTCACTTGAATTTGCTTTCAAATGTTAAGAATTCATGTTTATACAGCTCAAAATTAGTGTAGAAAGACTGTAAGTAAGGACTATACTGCTTATGTTTACAATTGAGGGTGAATTTCTCTAGCGTCTTTTTGCTGAATCAGTTAATATCCTGATGGTTCCAGTACATACTTGTAAGAAACTCTCTAATTGTGGTATAACTCTTAAAATACGCATGTAGAGTTTCCAGAAATGATTTCAAACTTGTAATAAGCACTTGAAATAAAAGTAAGTAGGTTCTTACTACATACCCTGCCGTTTTCAATCACTGACATTACCCGTGGAAAGCAGGGAAATGACCAGAAAACTGAAAATATTTACATCTCCGGGCACTTTAGGGAGTGTTTTCACTTGAATTTGCTTTCAAATACTAGGAATTCATGTTTCTACAGCTCAAAATTAGTGTAGAAAGACTGTAAGTGAGGACTATACTGCTTATGTTTACAATTGAGGCCGAATTTCTCGAGCGTCTTTTTGGTGAATCTGTTAATATCCTGACGGTTCCAGTACATACTTGTAAGAAAACTCTCTAATTGTGGTATAAGTCTTAAAATACGCATTTAGAGTCTCCAGAAATGATTTCAAACTTGTAATAAGCACTTGAAATAAAAGTAAGTAGGTTCTTACTACATACCCTGCCGTTTTCAATCACTGACATTACCCGTGGAAAGCAGGGAAATGACCAGAAAACTGATAATATTTACAACTCCGGCAACTTTACAAAGCGTTTTCACTTAAAATTGCTTTCAGATGTTAGGAATTCATGTTTATACAGCTCAAAATTAGTGTAGAAAGACTGTAAGTGAGGACTATACTGCTTATGTTTACAATTGAGGCTGAATTTCTCGAGCATCTTTTTGGTGAATCAGTTAATATCCTGACGGTTCCAGTAATACTTGTAAGAATACTGTCTAATTGCGGTATAAGTCTTAAAATACGCACTTAGAGTTTCCAGAAATGATTTCAAACTTGTAATAAGCACTTGAAATAAAAGTAAGTAGGTTCTTACTACATACCCTGCCGTTTTCAATCACTGACATTACCCGTGGAAAGCAGGGAAATGACCAGAAAACTGAAAATATTTACAACTCCGGGCACTTTAGGGAGTGTTTTCACTTGAATTTGCTTTCAAATACTAGGAATTCATGTTTCTACAGCTCAAAATTAGTGTAGAAAGACTGTAAGTGAGGACTATACTGCTTATGTTTACAATTGAGGCCGAATTTCTCGAGCGTCTTATTGGTGAATCAGTTAATATCCTGACGGTTCCAGTACATACTTGTAAGAAAACTCTCTAATTGTGGTATAAGTCTTAAAATACGCATTTAGAGTTTCCAGAAATGATTTCAAACTTGTAATAAGCACTTGAAATAAAAGTAAGTAGGTTCTTACTACATATCCTGCCGTTTTCAATCACTGACATTACCCGTGGAAAGCAGGGAAATGACCAGAAAACTGATAATATTTACAACTCCGGCCACTTTAGCGAGCGTTTTCACTTGAATTTGCTTTCAAATGTTAGGAATTCATGTTTCTACAGCTCAAAATTAGTGTAGAAAGACTGTAAGTGAGGACTATACTGCTTATGTTTACAATTGAGGCCGAATTTCTCGAGCGTCTTTTTGGTGAATCTGTTAATATCCTGACGGTTCCAGTACATACTTGTAAGAAAACTCTCTAATTGTGGTATAAGTCTTAAAATACGCATTTAGAGTTTCCAGAAATGATTTCAAACTTGTAATAAGCACTTGAAATAAAAGTAAGTAGGTTCTTACTACATACCCTGCCGTTTTCAATCACTGACATTACCCGTGGAAAGCAGGGAAATGACCAGAAAACTGATAATATTTACAACTCCGGCAACTTTACAAAGCGTTTTCACTTAAAATTGCTTTCAGATGTTAGGAATTCATGTTTATACAGCTCAAAATTAGTGTAGAAAGACTGTAAGTGAGGACTATACTGCTTATGTTTACAATTGAGGCTGAATTTCTCGAGCATATTTTTGGTGAATCAGTTAATATCCTGACGGTTCCAGTAATACTTGTAAGAATACTGTCTAATTGCGGTATAAGTCTTAAAATACGCACTTAGAGTTTCCAGAAATGATTTCAAACTTGTAATAAGCACTTGAAATAAAAGTAAGTAGGTTCTTACTACATACCCTGCCGTTTTCAATCACTGACATTACCCGTGGAAAGCAGGGAAATGACCAGAAAACTGAAAATATTTACAACTCCGGGCACTTTAGGGAGTGTTTTCACTTGAATTTGTTTTCAAATACTAGGAATTCATGTTTCTACAGCTCAAAATTAGTGTAGAAAGACTGTAAGTGAGGACTATACTGCTTATGTTTACAATTGAGGCCGAATTTCTCGAGCGTTTTACTGGTGAATCAGTTAATATCCTGACGGTTCCAGTACATACTTGTAAGAAAACTCTCTAATTGTGGTATAAGTCTTAAAATACGCATTTAGAGTTTCCAGAAATGATTTCAAACTTGTAATAAGCACTTGAAATAAAAGTAAGTAGGTTCTTACTACATATCCTGCCGTTTTCAATCACTGACATTACCCGTGGAAAGCAGGGAAATGCCCAGAAAACTGATAATATTTACAACTCCGGCCACTTTAGCGTGCGTTTTCACTTGAATTTGCTTTCAAATGTTAAGAATTCATGTTTATACAGCTCAAAATTAGTGTAGAAAGACTGTAAGTAAGGACTATACTGCTTATGTTTACAATTGAGCCTGAATTTCTCTAGCGTCTTTTTGCTGAATCAGTTAATATCCTGATGGTTCCAGTACATACTTGTAAGAAACTCTCTAATTGTGGTATAACTCTTAAATACGCATGTGGAGTTTCCAGAAATGATTTCAAACTTGTAATAAGCACTTGAAATAAAAGTAAGTAGGTTCTTACTACATACCCTGCCGTTTTCAATCACTGACATTACCCGTGGAAAGCAGGGAAATGACCAGAAAACTGAAAATATTTACATCTCCGGGCACTTTAGGGAGTGTTTTCACTTGAATTTGCTTTCAAATACTAGGAATTCATGTTTATACAGCTCAAAATTAGTGTAGAAAGACTGTAAGTGAGGACTATACTGCTTATGTTTACAATTGAGGCTGAATTTCTCGAGCATATTTTTGGTGAATCAGTTAATATCCTGACGGTTCCAGTAATACTTGTAAGAATACTGTCTAATTGCGGTATAAGTCTTAAAATACGCACTTAGAGTTTCCAGAAATGATTTCAAACTTGTAATAAGCACTTGAAATAAAAGTAAGTAGGTTCTTACTACATACCCTGCCGTTTTCAATCACTGACATTACCCGTGGAAAGCAGGGAAATGACCAGAAAACTGAAAATATTTACAACTCCGGGCACTTTAGGGAGTGTTTTCACTTGAATTTGCTTTCAAATACTAGGAATTCATGTTTCTACAGATCAAAATTAGTGTAGAAAGACTGTAAGTGAGGACTATACTGCTTATGTTTACAATTGAGGCTGAATTTCTCGAGCATCTTTTTGGTGAATCTGTTAATATCCTGACGATTCCAGTACATACTTGTAAGAAAACTCTCTAATTGTGGTATAAGTCTTAAAATACGCATTTAGAGTCTCCAGAAATGATTTCAAACTTGTAATAAGCACTTGAAATAAAAGTAAGTAGGTTTTTACTACATACCCTGCCGTGTTCAATCACTGACATTACCCGTGGAAAGCAGGGAAATGACCAGAAAAATGATAATATTTACAACTCCGGCAACTTTACAGAGCGTTTTCACTTGAATTTGCTTTCAGATGTTAGGAATTCATGTTTATACAGCTCAAAATTAGTGTAGAAAGACTGTAAGTGAGGACTATACTGCTTATGTTTACAATTGAGGCTGAATTTCTCGAGCATCTTTTTGGTGAATCAGTTAATATCCTGACGGTTCCAGTAATACTTGTAAGAAAACTGTCTAATTGCGGTATAAGTCTTAAAATACGCATTTAGAGTTTCCAGAAATGATTTCAAACTTGTAATAAGCACTTGAAATAAAAGTAAGTAGGTTCTTACTACATACCCTGCCGTTTTCAATCACTGACATTACCCGTGGAAAGGAGGGAAATGACCAGAAAACTGATAATATTTACAACTCCGGCCACTTTAGCGTGCGTTTTCACTTGAATTTGCTTTCAAATGTTAAGAATTCATGTTTATACAGCTCAAAATTAGTGTAGAAAGACTGTAAGTAAGGACTATACTGCTTATGTTTACAATTGAGGGTGAATTTCTCTAGCGTCTTTTTGCTGAATCAGTTAATATCCTGATGGTTCCAGTACATACTTGTAAGAAACTCTCTAATTGTGGTATAACTCTTAAAATACGCATGTAGAGTTTCCAGAAATGATTTCAAACTTGTAATAAGCACTTGAAATAAAAGTAAGTAGGTTCTTACTACATACCCTGCCGTTTTCAATCACTGACATTACCCGTGGAAAGCAGGGAAATGACCAGAAAACTGATAATATTTACAACTCCGGCAACTTTACAAAGCGTTTTCACTTAAAATTGCTTTCAGATGTTAGGAATTCATGTTTATACAGCTCAAAATTAGTGTAGAAAGACTGTAAGTGAGGACTATACTGCTTATGTTTACAATTGAGGTTGAATTTCTCGAGCATCTTTTTGGTGAATCAGTTAATATCCTGACGGTTCCAGTAATACTTGTAAGAATACTGTCTAATTGCGGTATAAGTCTTAAAATACGCACTTAGAGTTTCCAGAAATGATTTCAAACTTGTAATAAGCACTTGAAATAAAAGTAAGTAGGTTCTTACTACATACCCTGCCGTTTTCAATCACTGACATTACCCGTGGAAAGCAGGGAAATGACCAGAAAACTGAAAATATTTACAACTCCGGGCACTTTAGGGAGTGTTTTCACTTGAATTTGCTTTCAAATACTAGGAATTCATGTTTCTACAGCTCAAAATTAGTGTAGAAAGACTGTAAGTGAGGACTATACTGCTTATGTTTACAATTGAGGCCGAATTTCTCGAGCGTCTTATTGGTGAATCAGTTAATATCCTGACGGTTCCAGTACATACTTGTAAGAAAACTCTCTAATTGTGGTATAAGTCTTAAAATACGCATTTAGAGTTTCCAGAAATGATTTCAAACTTGTAATAAGCACTTGAAATAAAAGTAAGTAGGTTCTTACTACATATCCTGCCGTTTTCAATCACTGACATTACCCGTGGAAAGCAGGGAAATGACCAGAAAACTGATAATATTTACAACTCCGGCCACTTTAGCGAGCGTTTTCACTTGAATTTGCTTTCAAATGTTAGGAATTCATGTTTATACAGCTCAAAATTAGTGTAGAAAGACTGTAAGTGAGGACTATACTGCTTATGTTTACAATTGAGGCCGAATTTCTCGAGCGTCTTTTTGGTGAATCTGTTAATATCCTGACGGTTCCAGTACATACTTGTAAGAAAACTCTCTAATTGTGGTATAAGTCTTAAAATACGCATGTAGAGTTTCCAGAAATGATTTCAAACTTGTAATAAGCACTTGAAATAAAAGTAAGTAGGTTCTTACTACATACCCTGCCGTTTTCAATCACTGACATTACCCGTGGAAAGCAGGGAAATGACCAGAAAACTGATAATATTTACAACTCCGGCAACTTTACAAAGCGTTTTCACTTAAAATTGCTTTCAGATGTTAGGAATTCATGTTTATACAGCTCAAAATTAGTGTAGAAAGACTGTAAGTGAGGACTATACTGCTTATGTTTACAATTGAGGCTGAATTTCTCGAGCATCTTTTTGGTGAATCAGTTAATATCCTGACGGTTCCAGTAATACTTGTAAGAATACTGTCTAATTGCGGTATAAGTCTTAAAATACGCACTTAGAGTTTCCAGAAATGATTTCAAACTTGTAATAAGCACTTGAAATAAAAGTAAGTAGGTTCTTACTACATACCCTGCCGTTTTCAATCACTGACATTACCCGTGGAAAGCAGGGAAATGACCAGAAAACTGAAAATATTTACAACTCCGGGCACTTTAGGGAGTGTTTTCACTTGAATTTGCTTTCAAATACTAGGAATTCATGTTTCTACAGCTCAAAATTAGTGTAGAAAGACTGTAAGTGAGGACTATACTGCTTATGTTTACAATTGAGGCCGAATTTCTCGAGCGTCTTATTGGTGAATCAGTTAATATCCTGACGGTTCCAGTACATACTTGTAAGAAAACTCTCTAATTGTGGTATAAGTCTTAAAATACGCATTTAGAGTTTCCAGAAATGATTTCAAACTTGTAATAAGCACTTGAAATAAAAGTAAGTAGGTTCTTACTACATATCCTGCCGTTTTCAATCACTGACATTACCCGTGGAAAGCAGGGAAATGACCAGAAAACTGATAATATTTACAACTCCGGCCACTTTAGCGTGCGTTTTCACTTGAATTTGCTTTCAAATGTTAAGAATTCATGTTTATACAGCTCAAAATTAGTGTAGAAAGACTGTAAGTAAGGACTATACTGCTTATGTTTACAATTGAGCCTGAATTTCTCTAGCGTCTTTTTGCTGAATCAGTTAATATCCTGATGGTTCCAGTACATACTTGTAAGAAACTCTCTAATTGTGGTATAACTCTTAAAATACGCATGTAGAGTTTCCAGAAATGATTTCAAACTTGTAATAAGCACTTGAAATAAAAGTAAGTAGGTTCTTACTACATACCCTGCCGTTTTCAATCACTGACATTACCCGTGGAAAGCAGGGAAATGACCAGAAAACTGAAAATATTTACATCTCCGGGCACTTTAGGGAGTGTTTTCACTTGAATTTGCTTTCAAATACTAGGAATTCATGTTTCTACAGCTCAAAATTAGTGTAGAAAGACTGTAAGTGAGGACTATACTGCTTATGTTTACAATTGAGGCCGAATTTCTCGAGCGTCTTTTTGGTGAATCTGTTAATATCCTGACGGTTCCAGTACATACTTGTAAGAAAACTCTCTAATTGTGGTATAAGTCTTAAAATACGCATTTAGAGTCTCCAGAAATGATTTCAAACTTGTAATAAGCACTTGAAATAAAAGTAAGTAGGTTCTTACTACATACCCTGCCGTTCTCAATCACTGACATTACCCGTGGAAAGCAGGGAAATGACCAGAAAACTGAAAAAATTTACAACTCCGGGCACTTTAGGGAGTGTTTTCACTTGAATTTGCTTTCAAATACTAGGAATTCATGTTTCTACAGCTCAAAATTAGTGTAGAAAGACTGTAAGTGAGGACTATACTGCTTATGTTTACAATTGAGGCCGAATTTCTCGAGCGTCTTTTTGTTGAATCTGTTAATATCCTGACGGTTCCAGTACATACTTGTAAGAAACTCTCTAATTGTAGTATAACTCTTAAAATACGCATGTAGAGTTTCCAGAAATGATTTCAAACTTGTAATAAGCACTTGAAATAAAAGTAAGTAGGTTCTTACTACATACCCTGCCGTTTTCAATCACTGACATTACCCGTGGAAAGCAGGGAAATGACCAGAAAACTGATAATATTTACAACTCCGGCAACTTTACAAAGCGTTTTCACTTAAAATTGCTTTCAGATGTTAGGAATTCATGTTTATACAGCTCAAAATTAGTGTAGAAAGACTGTAAGTGAGGACTATACTGCTTATGTTTACAATTGAGGCTGAATTTCTCGAGCATCTTTTTGGTGAATCAGTTAATATCCTGACGGTTCCAGTAATACTTGTAAGAATACTGTCTAATTGCGGTATAAGTCTTAAAATACGCACTTAGAGTTTCCAGAAATGATTTCAAACTTGTAATAAGCACTTGAAATAAAAGTAAGTAGGTTCTTACTACATACCCTGCCGTTTTCAATCACTGACATTACCCGTGGAAAGCAGGGAAATGACCAGAAAACTGAAAATATTTACAACTCCGGGCACTTTAGGGAGTGTTTTCACTTGAATTTGCTTTCAAATACTAGGAATTCATGTTTCTACAGCTCAAAATTAGTGTAGAAAGACTGTAAGTGAGGACTATACTGCTTATGTTTACAATTGAGGCCGAATTTCTCGAGCGTCTTATTGGTGAATCAGTTAATATCCTGACGGTTCCAGTACATACTTGTAAGAAAACTCTCTAATTGTGGTATAAGTCTTAAAATACGCATTTAGAGTTTCCAGAAATGATTTCAAACTTGTAATAAGCACTTGAAATAAAAGTAAGTAGGTTCTTACTACATATCCTGCCGTTTTCAATCACTGACATTACCCGTGGAAAGCAGGGAAATGACCTGAAAACTGATAATATTTACAACTCCGGCCACTTTAGCGTGCGTTTTCACTTGAATTTGCTTTCAAATGTTAAGAATTCATGTTTATACAGCTCAAAATTAGTGTAGAAAGACTGTAAGTAAGGACTATACTGCTTATGTTTACAATTGAGCCTGAATTTCTCTAGCGTTTTTTGCTGAATCAGTTAATATCCTGATGGTTCCAGTACATACTTGTAAGAAACTCTCTAATTGTGGTATAACTCTTAAAATACGCATGTAGAGTTTCCAGAAATGATTTCAAACTTGTAATAAGCACTTGAAATAAAAGTAAGTAGGTTCTTACTACATACCCTGCCGTTTTCAATCACTGACATTACCCGTGGAAAGCAGGGAAATGACCAGAAAACTGATAATATTTACAACTCCGGCAACTTTACAAAGCGTTTTCACTTAAAATTGCTTTCAGATGTTAGGAATTCATGTTTATACAGCTCAAAATTAGTGTAGAAAGACTGTAAGTGAGGACTATACTGCTTATGTTTACAATTGAGGCTGAATTTCTCGAGCATCTTTTTGGTGAATCAGTTAATATCCTGACGGTTCCAGTAATACTTGTAAGAATACTGTCTAATTGCGGTATAAGTCTTAAAATACGCACTTAGAGTTTCCAGAAATGATTTCAAACTTGTAATAAGCACTTGAAATAAAAGTAAGTAGGTTCTTACTACATACCCTGCCGTTTTCAATCACTGACATTACCCGTGGAAAGCAGGGAAATGACCAGAAAACTGAAAATATTTACAACTCCGGGCACTTTAGGGAGTGTTTTCACTTGAATTTGCTTTCAAATACTAGGAATTCATGTTTCTACAGCTCAAAATTAGTGTAGAAAGACTGTAAGTGAGGACTATACTGCTTATGTTTACAATTGAGGCTGAATTTCTCGAGCATCTTTTTGGTGAATCTGTTAATATCCTGACGATTCCAGTACATACTTGTAAGAAAACTCTCTAATTGTGGTATAAGTCTTAAAATACGCATTTAGAGTCTCCAGAAATGATTTCAAACTTGTAATAAGCACTTGAAATAAAAGTAAGTAGGTTTTTACTACATACCCTGCCGTGTTCAATCACTGACATTACCCGTGGAAAGCAGGGAAATGACCAGAAAAATGATAATATTTACAACTCCGGCAACTTTACAGAGCGTTTTCACTTGAATTTGCTTTCAGATGTTAGGAATTCATGTTTATACAGCTCAAAATTAGTGTAGAAAGACTGTAAGTGAGGACTATACTGCTTATGTTTACAATTGAGGCTGAATTTCTCGAGCATATTTTTGGTGAATCAGTTAATATCCTGACGGTTCCAGTAATACTTGTAAGAATACTGTCTAATTGCGGTATAAGTCTTAAAATACGCACTTAGAGTTTCCAGAAATGATTTCAAACTTGTAATAAGCACTTGAAATAAAAGTAAGTAGGTTCTTACTACATACCCTGCCGTTTTCAATCACTGACATTACCCGTGGAAAGCAGGGAAATGACCAGAAAACTGAAAATATTTACAACTCCGGGCACTTTAGGGAGTGTTTTCACTTGAATTTGCTTTCAAATACTAGGAATTCATGTTTCTACAGCTCAAAATTAGTGTAGAAAGACTGTAAGTGAGGACTATACTGCTTATGTTTACAATTGAGGCCGAATTTCTCGAGCGTCTTATTGGTGAATCAGTTAATATCCTGACGGTTCCAGTACATACTTGTAAGAAAACTCTCTAATTGTGGTATAAGTCTTAAAATACGCATTTAGAGTTTCCAGAAATGATTTCAAACTTGTAATAAGCACTTGAAATAAAAGTAAGTAGGTTCTTACTACATATCCTGCCGTTTTCAATCACTGACATTACCCGTGGAAAGCAGGGAAATGACCAGAAAACTGATAATATTTACAACTCCGGCCACTTTAGCGTGCGTTTTCACTTGAATTTGCTTTCAAATGTTAAGAATTCATGTTTATACAGCTCAAAATTAGTGTAGAAAGACTGTAAGTAAGGACTATACTGCTTATGTTTACAATTGAGCCTGAATTTCTCTAGCGTCTTTTTGCTGAATCAGTTAATATCCTGATGGTTCCAGTACATACTTGTAAGAAACTCTCTAATTGTGGTATAACTCTTAAAATACGCATGTAGAGTTTCCAGAAATGATTTCAAACTTGTAATAAGCACTTGAAATAAAAGTAAGTAGGTTCTTACTACATACCCTGCCGTTTTCAATCACTGACATTACCCGTGGAAAGCAGGGAAATGACCAGAAAACTGAAAATATTTACATCTCCGGGCACTTTAGGGAGTGTTTTCACTTGAATTTGCTTTCAAATACTAGGAATTCATGTTTCTACAGCTCAAAATTAGTGTAGAAAGACTGTAAGTGAGGACTATACTGCTTATGTTTACAATTGAGGCCGAATTTCTCGAGCGTCTTTTTGGTGAATCTGTTAATATCCTGACGGTTCCAGTATATACTTGTAAGAAAACTCTCTAATTGTGGTATAAGTCTTAAAATACGCATTTAGAGTCTCCAGAAATGATTTCAAACTTGTAATAAGCACTTGAAATAAAAGTAAGTAGGTTCTTACTACATACCCTGCCGTTTTCAATCACTGACATTACCCGTGGAAAGCAGGGAAATGACCAGAAAACTGAAAATATTTACAACTCCGGGCACTTTAGGGAGTGTTTTCACTTGAATTTGCTTTCAAATGTTAGGAATTCATGTTTCTACAGCTCAAAATTAGTGTAGAAAGACTGTAAGTGAGGACTATACTGCTTATGTTTACAATTGAGGCCGAATTTCTCGAGCGTCTTTTTGTTGAATCTGTTAATATCCTGACGGTTCCAGTACATACTTGTAAGAAACTCTCTAATTGTAGTATAACTCTTAAAATACGCATGTAGAGTTTCCAGAAATGATTTCAAACTTGTAATAAGCACTTGAAATAAAAGTAAGTAGGTTCTTACTACATACCCTGCCGTTTTCAATCACTGACATTACCCGTGGAAAGCAGGGAAATGACCAGAAAACTGATAATATTTACAACTCCGGCAACTTTACAAAGCGTTTTCACTTAAAATTGCTTTCAGATGTTAGGAATTCATGTTTATACAGCTCAAAATTAGTGTAGAAAGACTGTAAGTGAGGACTATACTGCTTATGTTTACAATTGAGGCTGAATTTCTCGAGCATATTTTTGGTGAATCAGTTAATATCCTGACGGTTCCAGTAATACTTGTAAGAATACTGTCTAATTGCGGTATAAGTCTTAAAATACGCACTTAGAGTTTCCAGAAATGATTTCAAACTTGTAATAAGCACTTGAAATAAAAGTAAGTAGGTTCTTACTACATACCCTGCCGTTTTCAATCACTGACATTACCCGTGGAAAGCAGGGAAATGACCAGAAAACTGAAAATATTTACAACTCCGGGCACTTTAGGGAGTGTTTTCACTTGAATTTGCTTTCAAATACTAGGAATTCATGTTTCTACAGCTCAAAATTAGTGTAGAAAGACTGTAAGTGAGGACTATACTGCTTATGTTTACAATTGAGGCCGAATTTCTCGAGCGTCTTATTGGTGAATCAGTTAATATCCTGACGGTTCCAGTACATACTTGTAAGAAAACTCTCTAATTGTGGTATAAGTCTTAAAATACCCATTTAGAGTTTCCAGAAATGATTTCAAACTTGTAATAAGCACTTGAAATAAAAGTAAGTAGGTTCTTACTACATATCCTGCCGTTTTCAATCACTGACATTACCCGTGGAAAGCAGGGAAATGACCAGAAAACTGATAATATTTACAACTCCGGCCACTTTAGCGTGCGTTTTCACTTGAATTTGCTTTCAAATGTTAAGAATTCATGTTTATACAGCTCAAAATTAGTGTAGAAAGACTGTAAGTAAGGACTATACTGCTTATGTTTACAATTGAGCCTGAATTTCTCTAGCGTTTTTTGCTGAATCAGTTAATATCCTGATGGTTCCAGTACATACTTGTAAGAAACTCTCTAATTGTGGTATAACTCTTAAAATACGCATGTAGAGTTTCCAGAAATGATTTCAAACTTGTAATAAGCACTTGAAATAAAAGTAAGTAGGTTCTTACTACATACCCTGCCGTTTTCAATCACTGACATTACCCGTGGAAAGCAGGGAAATGACCAGAAAACTGATAATATTTACAACTCCGGCAACTTTACAAAGCGTTTTCACTTAAAATTGCTTTCAGATGTTAGGAATTCATGTTTATACAGCTCAAAATTAGTGTAGAAAGACTGTAAGTGAGGACTATACTGCTTATGTTTACAATTGAGGCTGAATTTCTCGAGCATATTTTTGGTGAATCAGTTAATATCCTGACGGTTCCAGTAATACTTGTAAGAATACTGTCTAATTGCGGTATAAGTCTTAAAATACGCACTTAGAGTTTCCAGAAATGATTTCAAACTTGTAATAAGCACTTGAAATAAAAGTAAGTAGGTTCTTACTACATACCCTGCCGTTTTCAATCACTGACATTACCCGTGGAAAGCAGGGAAATGACCAGAAAACTGAAAATATTTACAACTCCGGGCACTTTAGGGAGTGTTTTCACTTGAATTTGCTTTCAAATACTAGGAATTCATGTTTCTACAGCTCAAAATTAGTGTAGAAAGACTGTAAGTGAGGACTATACTGCTTATGTTTACAATTGAGGCCGAATTTCTCGAGCGTCTTATTGGTGAATCAGTTAATATCCTGACGGTTCCAGTACATACTTGTAAGAAAACTCTCTAATTGTGGTATAAGTCTTAAAATACCCATTTAGAGTTTCCAGAAATGATTTCAAACTTGTAATAAGCACTTGAAATAAAAGTAAGTAGGTTCTTACTACATATCCTGCCGTTTTCAATCACTGACATTACCCGTGGAAAGCAGGGAAATGACCAGAAAACTGATAATATTTACAACTCCGGCCACTTTAGCGTGCGTTTTCACTTGAATTTGCTTTCAAATGTTAAGAATTCATGTTTATACAGCTCAAAATTAGTGTAGAAAGACTGTAAGTAAGGACTATACTGCTTATGTTTACAATTGAGCCTGAATTTCTCTAGCGTTTTTTGCTGAATCAGTTAATATCCTGATGGTTCCAGTACATACTTGTAAGAAACTCTCTAATTGTGGTATAACTCTTAAAATACGCATGTAGAGTTTCCAGAAATGATTTCAAACTTGTAATAAGCACTTGAAATAAAAGTAAGTAGGTTCTTACTACATACCCTGCCGTTTTCAATCACTGACATTACCCGTGGAAAGCAGGGAAATGACCAGAAAACTGATAATATTTACAACTCCGGCAACTTTACAAAGCGTTTTCACTTAAAATTGCTTTCAGATGTTAGGAATTCATGTTTATACAGCTCAAAATTAGTGTAGAAAGACTGTAAGTGAGGACTATACTGCTTATGTTTACAATTGAGGCTGAATTTCTCGAGCATCTTTTTGGTGAATCAGTTAATATCCTGACGGTTCCAGTAATACTTGTAAGAATACTGTCTAATTGCGGTATAAGTCTTAAAATACGCACTTAGAGTTTCCAGAAATGATTTCAAACTTGTAATAAGCACTTGAAATAAAAGTAAGTAGGTTCTTACTACATACCCTGCCGTTTTCAATCACTGACATTACCCGTGGAAAGCAGGGAAATGACCAGAAAACTGAAAATATTTACAACTCCGGGCACTTTAGGGAGTGTTTTCACTTGAATTTGCTTTCAAATACTAGGAATTCATGTTTCTACAGATCAAAATTAGTGTAGAAAGACTGTAAGTGAGGACTATACTGCTTATGTTTACAATTGAGGCTGAATTTCTCGAGCATCTTTTTGGTGAATCTGTTAATATCCTGACGATTCCAGTACATACTTGTAAGAAAACTCTCTAATTGTGGTATAAGTCTTAAAATACGCATTTAGAGTCTCCAGAAATGATTTCAAACTTGTAATAAGCACTTGAAATAAAAGTAAGTAGGTTCTTACTACATACCCTGCCGTTTTCAATCACTGACATTACCCGTGGAAAGCAGGGAAATGACCAGAAAACTGATAATATTTACAACTCCGGCCACTTTAGCGTGCGTTTTCACTTGAATTTGCTTTCAAATGTTAAGAATTCATGTTTATACAGCTCAAAATTAGTGTAGAAAGACTGTAAGTAAGGACTATACTGCTTATGTTTACAATTGAGGCTGAATTTCTCTAGCGTCTTTTTGCTGAATCAGTTAATATCCTGGTGGTTCCAGTACATACTTGTAAGAAACTCTCTAATTGTGGTATAACTCTTAAAATACGCATGTAGAGTTTCCAGAAATGATTTCAAACTTGTAATAAGCACTTGAAATAAAAGTAAGTAGGTTCTTACTACATACCCTGCCGTTTTCAATCACTGACATTACCCGTGGAAAGCAGGGAAATGACCAGAAAACTGATAATATTTACAACTCCGGCAACTTTACAAAGCGTTTTCACTTAAAATTGCTTTCAGATGTTAGGAATTCATGTTTATACAGCTCAAAATTAGTGTAGAAAGACTGTAAGTGAGGACTATACTGCTTATGTTTACAATTGAGGTTGAATTTCTCGAGCATCTTTTTGGTGAATCAGTTAATATCCTGACGGTTCCAGTAATACTTGTAAGAATACTGTCTAATTGCGGTATAAGTCTTAAAATACGCACTTAGAGTTTCCAGAAATGATTTCAAACTTGTAATAAGCACTTGAAATAAAAGTAAGTAGGTTCTTACTACATACCCTGCCGTTTTCAATCACTGACATTACCCGTGGAAAGCAGGGAAATGACCAGAAAACTGAAAATATTTACAACTCCGGGCACTTTATCGAGTGTTTTCACTTGAATTTGCTTTCAAATACTAGGAATTCATGTTTCTACAGCTCAAAATTAGTGTAGAAAGACTGTAAGTGAGGACTATACTGCTTATGTTTACAATTGAGGCCGAATTTCTCGAGCGTCTTATTGGTGAATCAGTTAATATCCTGACGGTTCCAGTACATACTTGTAAGAAAACTCTCTAATTGTGGTATAAGTCTTAAAATACGCATTTAGAGTTTCCAGAAATGATTTCAAACTTGTAATAAGCACTTGAAATAAAAGTAAGTAGGTTCTTACTACATATCCTGCCGTTTTCAATCACTGACATTACCCGTGGAAAGCAGGGAAATGACCAGAAAACTGATAATATTTACAACTCCGGCCACTTTAGCGAGCGTTTTCACTTGAATTTGCTTTCAAATGTTAGGAATTCATGTTTCTACAGCTCAAAATTAGTGTAGAAAGACTGTAAGTGAGGACTATACTGCTTATGTTTACAATTGAGGCCGAATTTCTCGAGCGTCTTTTTGGTGAATCTGTTAATATCCTGACGGTTCCAGTACATACTTGTAAGAAAACTCTCTAATTGTGGTATAAGTCTTAAAATACGCATTTAGAGTTTCCAGAAATGATTTCAAACTTGTAATAAGCACTTGAAATAAAAGTAAGTAGGTTCTTACTACATACCCTGCCGTTTTCAATCACTGACATTACCCGTGGAAAGCAGGGAAATGACCAGAAAACTGATAATATTTACAACTCCGGCAACTTTACAAAGCGTTTTCACTTAAAATTGCTTTCAGATGTTAGGAATTCATGTTTATACAGCTCAAAATTAGTGTAGAAAGACTGTAAGTGAGGACTATACTGCTTATGTTTACAATTGAGGCTGAATTTCTCGAGCATATTTTTGGTGAATCAGTTAATATCCTGACGGTTCCAGTAATACTTGTAAGAATACTGTCTAATTGCGGTATAAGTCTTAAAATACGCACTTAGAGTTTCCAGAAATGATTTCAAACTTGTAATAAGCACTTGAAATAAAAGTAAGTAGGTTCTTACTACATACCCTGCCGTTTTCAATCACTGACATTACCCGTGGAAAGCAGGGAAATGACCAGAAAACTGAAAATATTTACAACTCCGGGCACTTTAGGGAGTGTTTTCACTTGAATTTGCTTTCAAATACTAGGAATTCATGTTTCTACAGCTCAAAATTAGTGTAGAAAGACTGTAAGTGAGGACTATACTGCTTATGTTTACAATTGAGGCCGAATTTCTCGAGCGTCTTACTGGTGAATCAGTTAATATCCTGACGGTTCCAGTACATACTTGTAAGAAAACTCTCTAATTGTGGTATAAGTCTTAAAATACGCATTTAGAGTTTCCAGAAATGATTTCAAACTTGTAATAAGCACTTGAAATAAAAGTAAGTAGGTTCTTACTACATATCCTGCCGTTTTCAATCACTGACATTACCCGTGGAAAGCAGGGAAATGACCAGAAAACTGATAATATTTACAACTCCGGCCACTTTAGCGTGCGTTTTCACTTGAATTTGCTTTCAAATGTTAAGAATTCATGTTTATACAGCTCAAAATTAGTGTAGAAAGACTGTAAGTAAGGACTATACTGCTTATGTTTACAATTGAGCCTGAATTTCTCTAGCGTCTTTTTGCTGAATCAGTTAATATCCTGATGGTTCCAGTACATACTTGTAAGAAACTCTCTAATTGTGGTATAACTCTTAAATAAGCATGTGGAGTTTCCAGAAATGATTTCAAACTTGTAATAAGCACTTGAAATAAAAGTAAGTAGGTTCTTACTACATACCCTGCCGTTTTCAATCACTGACATTACCCGTGGAAAGCAGGGAAATGACCAGAAAACTGAAAATATTTACATCTCCGGGCACTTTAGGGAGTGTTTTCACTTGAATTTGCTTTCAAATACTAGGAATTCATGTTTCTACAGCTCAAAATTAGTGTAGAAAGACTGTAAGTGAGGACTATACTGCTTATGTTTACAATTGAGGCCGAATTTCTCGAGCGTCTTTTTGGTGAATCTGTTAATATCCTGACGGTTCCAGTACATACTTGTAAGAAAACTCTCTAATTGTGGTATAAGTCTTAAAATACGCATTTAGAGTCTCCAGAAATGATTTCAAACTTGTAATAAGCACTTGAAATAAAAGTAAGTAGGTTCTTACTACATACCCTGCCGTTTTCAATCACTGACATTACCCGTGGAAAGCAGGGAAATGACCAGAAAACTGATAATATTTACAACTCCGGCAACTTTACAAAGCGTTTTCACTTAAAATTGCTTTCAGATGTTAGGAATTCATGTTTATACAGCTCAAAATTAGTGTAGAAAGACTGTAAGTGAGGACTATACTGCTTATGTTTACAATTGAGGCTGAATTTCTCGAGCATCTTTTTGGTGAATCAGTTAATATCCTGACGGTTCCAGTAATACTTGTAAGAATACTGTCTAATTGCGGTATAAGTCTTAAAATACGCACTTAGAGTTTCCAGAAATGATTTCAAACTTGTAATAAGCACTTGAAATAAAAGTAAGTAGGTTCTTACTACATACCCTGCCGTTTTCAATCACTGACATTACCCGTGGAAAGCAGGGAAATGACCAGAAAACTGAAAATATTTACAACTCCGGGCACTTTAGGGAGTGTTTTCACTTGAATTTGCTTTCAAATACTAGGAATTCATGTTTCTACAGCTCAAAATTAGTGTAGAAAGACTGTAAGTGAGGACTATACTGCTTATGTTTACAATTGAGGCCGAATTTCTCGAGCGTCTTATTGGTGAATCAGTTAATATCCTGACGGTTCCAGTACATACTTGTAAGAAAACTCTCTAATTGTGGTATAAGTCTTAAAATACGCATTTAGAGTTTCCAGAAATGATTTCAAACTTGTAATAAGCACTTGAAATAAAAGTAAGTAGGTTCTTACTACATATCCTGCCGTTTTCAATCACTGACATTACCCGTGGAAAGCAGGGAAATGACCAGAAAACTGATAATATTTACAACTCCGGCCACTTTAGCGAGCGTTTTCACTTGAATTTGCTTTCAAATGTTAGGAATTCATGTTTCTACAGCTCAAAATTAGTGTAGAAAGACTGTAAGTGAGGACTATACTGCTTATGTTTACAATTGAGGCCGAATTTCTCGAGCGTCTTTTTGGTGAATCTGTTAATATCCTGACGTTTCCAGTACATACTTGTAAGAAAACTCTCTAATTGTGGTATAAGTCTTAAAATACACATTTAGAGTTTCCAGAAATGATTTCAAACTTGTAATAAGCACTTGAAATAAAAGTAAGTAGGTTCTTACTACATACCCTGCCGTTTTCAATCACTGACATTACCCGTGGAAAGCAGGGAAATGACCAGAAAACTGATAATATTTACAACTCCGGCAACTTTACAAAGCGTTTTCACTTAAAATTGCTTTCAGATGTTAGGAATTCATGTTTATACAGCTCAAAATTAGTGTAGAAAGACTGTAAGTGAGGACTATACTGCTTATGTTTACAATTGAGGCTGAATTTCTCGAGCATATTTTTGGTGAATCAGTTAATATCCTGACGGTTCCAGTAATACTTGTAAGAATACTGTCTAATTGCGGTATAAGTCTTAAAATACGCACTTAGAGTTTCCAGAAATGATTTCAAACTTGTAATAAGCACTTGAAATAAAAGTAAGTAGGTTCTTACTACATACCCTGCCGTTTTCAATCACTGACATTACCCGTGGAAAGCAGGGAAATGACCAGAAAACTGAAAATATTTACAACTCCGGGCACTTTAGGGAGTGTTTTCACTTGAATTTGCTTTCAAATACTAGGAATTCATGTTTCTACAGCTCAAAATTAGTGTAGAAAGACTGTAAGTGAGGACTATACTGCTTATGTTTACAATTGAGGCCGAATTTCTCGAGCGTCTTTTTGGTGAATCTGTTAATATCCTGACGTTTCCAGTACATACTTGTAAGAAAACTCTCTAATTGTGGTATAAGTCTTAAAATACGCATTTAGAGTTTCCAGAAATGATTTCAAACTTGTAATAAGCACTTGAAATAAAAGTAAATAGGTTCTTACTACATACCCTGCCGTTTTCAATCACTGACATTACCCGTGGAAAGCAGGGAAATGACCAGAAAACTGATAATATTTACAACTCCGGCAACTTTACAAAGCGTTTTCACTTAAAATTGCTTTCAGATGTTAGGAATTCATGTTTATACAGCTCAAAATTAGTGTAGAAAGACTGTAAGTGAGGACTATACTGCTTATGTTTACAATTGAGGCTGAATTTCTCGAGCATATTTTTGGTGAATCAGTTAATATCCTGACGGTTCCAGTAATACTTGTAAGAATACTGTCTAATTGCGGTATAAGTCTTAAAATACGCACTTAGAGTTTCCAGAAATGATTTCAAACTTGTAATAAGCACTTGAAATAAAAGTAAGTAGGTTCTTACTACATACCCTGCCGTTTTCAATCACTGACATTACCCGTGGAAAGCAGGGAAATGACCAGAAAACTGAAAATATTTACAACTCCGGGCACTTTAGGGAGTGTTTTCACTTGAATTTGCTTTCAAATACTAGGAATTCATGTTTCTACAGCTCAAAATTAGTGTAGAAAGACTGTAAGTGAGGACTATACTGCTTATGTTTACAATTGAGGCCGAATTTCTCGAGCGTCTTATTGGTGAATCAGTTAATATCCTGACGGTTCCAGTACATACTTGTAAGAAAACTCTCTAATTGTGGTATAAGTCTTAAAATACGCATTTAGAGTTTCCAGAAATGATTTCAAACTTGTAATAAGCACTTGAAATAAAAGTAAGTAGGTTCTTACTACATATCCTGCCGTTTTCAATCACTGACATTACCCGTGGAAAGCAGGGAAATGACCAGAAAACTGATAATATTTACAACTCCGGCCACTTTAGCGTGCGTTTTCACTTGAATTTGCTTTCAAATGTTAAGAATTCATGTTTATACAGCTCAAAATTAGTGTAGAAAGACTGTAAGTAAGGACTATACTGCTTATGTTTACAATTGAGCCTGAATTTCTCTAGCGTCTTTTTGCTGAATCAGTTAATATCCTGATGGTTCCAGTACATACTTGTAAGAAACTCTCTAATTGTGGTATAACTCTTAAAATACGCATGTAGAGTTTCCAGAAATGATTTCAAACTTGTAATAAGCACTTGAAATAAAAGTAAGTAGGTTCTTACTACATACCCTGCCGTTTTCAATCACTGACATTACCCGTGGAAAGCAGGGAAATGACCAGAAAACTGAAAATATTTACATCTCCGGGCACTTTAGGGAGTGTTTTCACTTGAATTTGCTTTCAAATACTAGGAATTCATGTTTCTACAGCTCAAAATTAGTGTAGAAAGACTGTAAGTGAGGACTATACTGCTTATGTTTACAATTGAGGCCGAATTTCTCGAGCGTCTTTTTGGTGAATCTGTTAATATCCTGACGGTTCCAGTACATACTTGTAAGAAAACTCTCTAATTGTGGTATAAGTCTTAAAATACGCATTTAGAGTCTCCAGAAATGATTTCAAACTTGTAATAAGCACTTGAAATAAAAGTAAGTAGGTTCTTACTACATACCCTGCCGTTCTCAATCACTGACATTACCCGTGGAAAGCAGGGAAATGACCAGAAAACTGAAAAAATTTACAACTCCGGGCACTTTAGGGAGTGTTTTCACTTGAATTTGCTTTCAAATACTAGGAATTCATGTTTCTACAGCTCAAAATTAGTGTAGAAAGACTGTAAGTGAGGACTATACTGCTTATGTTTACAATTGAGGCCGAAATTCTCGAGCGTCTTTTTGTTGAATCTGTTAATATCCTGACGGTTCCAGTACATACTTGTAAGAAACTCTCTAATTGTAGTATAACTCTTAAAATACGCATGTAGAGTTTCCAGAAATGATTTCAAACTTGTAATAAGCACTTGAAATAAAAGTAAGTAGGTTCTTACTACATACCCTGCCGTTTTCAATCACTGACATTACCCGTGGAAAGCAGGGAAATGACCAGAAAACTGATAATATTTACAACTCCGGCAACTTTACAAAGCGTTTTCACTTAAAATTGCTTTCAGATGTTAGGAATTCATGTTTATACAGCTCAAAATTAGTGTAGAAAGACTGTAAGTGAGGACTATACTGCTTATGTTTACAATTGAGGCTGAATTTCTCGAGCATCTTTTTGGTGAATCAGTTAATATCCTGACGGTTCCAGTAATACTTGTAAGAATACTGTCTAATTGCGGTATAAGTCTTAAAATACGCACTTAGAGTTTCCAGAAATGATTTCAAACTTGTAATAAGCACTTGAAATAAAAGTAAGTAGGTTCTTACTACATACCCTGCCGTTTTCAATCACTGACATTACCCGTGGAAAGCAGGGAAATGACCAGAAAACTGAAAATATTTACAACTCCGGGCACTTTAGGGAGTGTTTTCACTTGAATTTGCTTTCAAATACTAGGAATTCATGTTTCTACAGCTCAAAATTAGTGTAGAAAGACTGTAAGTGAGGACTATACTGCTTATGTTTACAATTGAGGCCGAATTTCTCGAGCGTCTTATTGGTGAATCAGTTAATATCCTGACGGTTCCAGTACATACTTGTAAGAAAACTCTCTAATTGTGGTATAAGTCTTAAAATACCCATTTAGAGTTTCCAGAAATGATTTCAAACTTGTAATAAGCACTTGAAATAAAAGTAAGTAGGTTCTTACTACATATCCTGCCGTTTTCAATCACTGACATTACCCGTGGAAAGCAGGGAAATGACCTGAAAACTGATAATATTTACAACTCCGGCCACTTTAGCGTGCGTTTTCACTTGAATTTGCTTTCAAATGTTAAGAATTCATGTTTATACAGCTCAAAATTAGTGTAGAAAGACTGTAAGTAAGGACTATACTGCTTATGTTTACAATTGAGCCTGAATTTCTCTAGCGTTTTTTGCTGAATCAGTTAATATCCTGATGGTTCCAGTACATACTTGTAAGAAACTCTCTAATTGTGGTATAACTCTTAAAATACGCATGTAGAGTTTCCAGAAATGATTTCAAACTTGTAATAAGCACTTGAAATAAAAGTAAGTAGGTTCTTACTACATACCTTGCCGTTTTCAATCACTGACATTACCCGTGGAAAGCAGGGAAATGACCAGAAAACTGATAATATTTACAACTCCGGCAACTTTACAAAGCGTTTTCACTTAAAATTGCTTTCAGATGTTAGGAATTCATGTTTATACAGCTCAAAATTAGTGTAGAAAGACTGTAAGTGAGGACTATACTGCTTATGTTTACAATTGAGGCTGAATTTCTCGAGCATCTTTTTGGTGAATCAGTTAATATCCTGACGGTTCCAGTAATACTTGTAAGAATACTGTCTAATTGCGGTATAAGTCTTAAAATACGCACTTAGAGTTTCCAGAAATGATTTCAAACTTGTAATAAGCACTTGAAATAAAAGTAAGTAGGTTCTTACTACATACCCTGCCGTTTTCAATCACTGACATTACCCGTGGAAAGCAGGGAAATGACCAGAAAACTGAAAATATTTACAACTCCGGGCACTTTAGGGAGTGTTTTCACTTGAATTTGCTTTCAAATACTAGGAATTCATGTTTCTACAGCTCAAAATTAGTGTAGAAAGACTGTAAGTGAGGACTATACTGCTTATGTTTACAATTGAGGCTGAATTTCTCGAGCATCTTTTTGGTGAATCTGTTAATATCCTGACGATTCCAGTACATACTTGTAAGAAAACTCTCTAATTGTGGTATAAGTCTTAAAATACGCATTTAGAGTCTCCAGAAATGATTTCAAACTTGTAATAAGCACTTGAAATAAAAGTAAGTAGGTTTTTACTACATACCCTGCCGTGTTCAATCACTGACATTACCCGTGGAAAGCAGGGAAATGACCAGAAAAATGATAATATTTACAACTCCGGCAACTTTACAGAGCGTTTTCACTTGAATTTGCTTTCAGATGTTAGGAATTCATGTTTATACAGCTCAAAATTAGTGTAGGAAGACTGTAAGTGAGGACTATACTGCTTATGTTTACAATTGAGGCTGAATTTCTCGAGCATATTTTTGGTGAATCAGTTAATATCCTGACGGTTCCAGTAATACTTGTAAGAATACTGTCTAATTGCGGTATAAGTCTTAAAATACGCACTTAGAGTTTCCAGAAATGATTTCAAACTTGTAATAAGCACTTGAAATAAAAGTAAGTAGGTTCTTACTACATACCCTGCCGTTTTCAATCACTGACATTACCCGTGGAAAGCAGGGAAATGACCAGAAAACTGAAAATATTTACAACTCCGGGCACTTTAGGGAGTGTTTTCACTTGAATTTGCTTTCAAATACTAGGAATTCATGTTTCTACAGCTCAAAATTAGTGTAGAAAGACTGTAAGTGAGGACTATACTGCTTATGTTTACAATTGAGGCCGAATTTCTCGAGCGTCTTATTGGTGAATCAGTTAATATCCTGACGGTTCCAGTACATACTTGTAAGAAAACTCTCTAATTGTGGTATAAGTCTTAAAATACGCATTTAGAGTTTCCAGAAATGATTTCAAACTTGTAATAAGCACTTGAAATAAAAGTAAGTAGGTTCTTACTACATATCCTGCCGTTTTCAATCACTGACATTACCCGTGGAAAGCAGGGAAATGACCAGAAAACTGATAATATTTACAACTCCGGCCACTTTAGCGTGCGTTTTCACTTGAATTTGCTTTCAAATGTTAAGAATTCATGTTTATACAGCTCAAAATTAGTGTAGAAAGACTGTAAGTAAGGACTATACTGCTTATGTTTACAATTGAGCCTGAATTTCTCTAGCGTCTTTTTGCTGAATCAGTTAATATCCTGATGGTTCCAGTACATACTTGTAAGAAACTCTCTAATTGTGGTATAACTCTTAAAATACGCATGTAGAGTTTCCAGAAATGATTTCAAACTTGTAATAAGCACTTGAAATAAAAGTAAGTAGGTTCTTACTACATACCCTGCCGTTTTCAATCACTGACATTACCCGTGGAAAGCAGGGAAATGACCAGAAAACTGAAAATATTTACATCTCCGGGCACTTTAGGGAGTGTTTTCACTTGAATTTGCTTTCAAATACTAGGAATTCATGTTTCTACAGCTCAAAATTAGTGTAGAAAGACTGTAAGTGAGGACTATACTGCTTATGTTTACAATTGAGGCCGAATTTCTCGAGCGTCTTTTTGGTGAATCTGTTAATATCCTGACGGTTCCAGTACATACTTGTAAGAAAACTCTCTAATTGTGGTATAAGTCTTAAAATACGCATGTAGAGTCTCCAGAAATGATTTCAAACTTGTAATAAGCACTTGAAATAAAAGTAAGTAGGTTCTTACTACATACCCTGCCGTTTTCAATCACTGACATTACCCGTGGAAAGCAGGGAAATGACCAGAAAACTGAAAATATTTACATCTCCGGGCACTTTAGGGAGTGTTTTCACTTGAATTTGCTTTCAAATACTAGGAATTCATGTTTCTACAGCTCAAAATTAGTGTAGAAAGACTGTAAGTGAGGACTATACTGCTTATGTTTACAATTGAGGCCGAATTTCTCGAGCGTCTTTTTGGTGAATCTGTTAATATCCTGACGGTTCCAGTACATACTTGTAAGAAAACTCTCTAATTGTGGTATAAGTCTTAAAATACGCATTTAGAGTCTCCAGAAATGATTTCAAACTTGTAATAAGCACTTGAAATAAAAGTAAGTAGGTTCTTACTACATACCCTGCCGTTCTCAATCACTGACATTACCCGTGGAAAGCAGGGAAATGACCAGAAAACTGAAAAAATTTACAACTCCGGGCACTTTAGGGAGTGTTTTCACTTGAATTTGCTTTCAAATACTAGGAATTCATGTTTCTACAGCTCAAAATTAGTGTAGAAAGACTGTAAGTGAGGACTATACTGCTTATGTTTACAATTGAGGCCGAAATTCTCGAGCGTCTTTTTGTTGAATCTGTTAATATCCTGACGGTTCCAGTACATACTTGTAAGAAACTCTCTAATTGTAGTATAACTCTTAAAATACGCATGTAGAGTTTCCAGAAATGATTTCAAACTTGTAATAAGCACTTGAAATAAAAGTAAGTAGGTTCTTACTACATACCCTGCCGTTTTCAATCACTGACATTACCCGTGGAAAGCAGGGAAATGACCAGAAAACTGATAATATTTACAACTCCGGCAACTTTACAAAGCGTTTTCACTTAAAATTGCTTTCAGATGTTAGGAATTCATGTTTATACAGCTCAAAATTAGTGTAGAAAGACTGTAAGTGAGGACTATACTGCTTATGTTTACAATTGAGGCTGAATTTCTCGAGCATCTTTTTGGTGAATCAGTTAATATCCTGACGGTTCCAGTAATACTTGTAAGAATACTGTCTAATTGCGGTATAAGTCTTAAAATACGCACTTAGAGTTTCCAGAAATGATTTCAAACTTGTAATAAGCACTTGAAATAAAAGTAAGTAGGTTCTTACTACATACCCTGCCGTTTTCAATCACTGACATTACCCGTGGAAAGCAGGGAAATGACCAGAAAACTGAAAATATTTACAACTCCGGGCACTTTAGGGAGTGTTTTCACTTGAATTTGCTTTCAAATACTAGGAATTCATGTTTCTACAGCTCAAAATTAGTGTAGAAAGACTGTAAGTGAGGACTATACTGCTTATGTTTACAATTGAGGCCGAATTTCTCGAGCGTCTTATTGGTGAATCAGTTAATATCCTGACGGTTCCAGTACATACTTGTAAGAAAACTCTCTAATTGTGGTATAAGTCTTAAAATACCCATTTAGAGTTTCCAGAAATGATTTCAAACTTGTAATAAGCACTTGAAATAAAAGTAAGTAGGTTCTTACTACATATCCTGCCGTTTTCAATCACTGACATTACCCGTGGAAAGCAGGGAAATGACCTGAAAACTGATAATATTTACAACTCCGGCCACTTTAGCGTGCGTTTTCACTTGAATTTGCTTTCAAATGTTAAGAATTCATGTTTATACAGCTCAAAATTAGTGTAGAAAGACTGTAAGTAAGGACTATACTGCTTATGTTTACAATTGAGCCTGAATTTCTCTAGCGTTTTTTGCTGAATCAGTTAATATCCTGATGGTTCCAGTACATACTTGTAAGAAACTCTCTAATTGTGGTATAACTCTTAAAATACGCATGTAGAGTTTCCAGAAATGATTTCAAACTTGTAATAAGCACTTGAAATAAAAGTAAGTAGGTTCTTACTACATACCCTGCCGTTTTCAATCACTGACATTACCCGTGGAAAGCAGGGAAATGACCAGAAAACTGATAATATTTACAACTCCGGCAACTTTACAAAGCGTTTTCACTTAAAATTGCTTTCAGATGTTAGGAATTCATGTTTATACAGCTCAAAATTAGTGTAGAAAGACTGTAAGTGAGGACTATACTGCTTATGTTTACAATTGAGGCTGAATTTCTCGAGCATCTTTTTGGTGAATCAGTTAATATCCTGACGGTTCCAGTAATACTTGTAAGAATACTGTCTAATTGCGGTATAAGTCTTAAAATACGCACTTAGAGTTTCCAGAAATGATTTCAAACTTGTAATAAGCACTTGAAATAAAAGTAAGTAGGTTCTTACTACATACCCTGCCGTTTTCAATCACTGACATTACCCGTGGAAAGCAGGGAAATGACCAGAAAACTGAAAATATTTACAACTCCGGGCACTTTAGGGAGTGTTTTCACTTGAATTTGCTTTCAAATACTAGGAATTCATGTTTCTACAGCTCAAAATTAGTGTAGAAAGACTGTAAGTGAGGACTATACTGCTTATGTTTACAATTGAGGCTGAATTTCTCGAGCATCTTTTTGGTGAATCTGTTAATATCCTGACGATTCCAGTACATACTTGTAAGAAAACTCTCTAATTGTGGTATAAGTCTTAAAATACGCATTTAGAGTCTCCAGAAATGATTTCAAACTTGTAATAAGCACTTGAAATAAAAGTAAGTAGGTTTTTACTACATACCCTGCCGTGTTCAATCACTGACATTACCCGTGGAAAGCAGGGAAATGACCAGAAAAATGATAATATTTACAACTCCGGCAACTTTACAGAGCGTTTTCACTTGAATTTGCTTTCAGATGTTAGGAATTCATGTTTATACAGCTCAAAATTAGTGTAGAAAGACTGTAAGTGAGGACTATACTGCTTATGTTTACAATTGAGGCTGAATTTCTCGAGCATATTTTTGGTGAATCAGTTAATATCCTGACGGTTCCAGTAATACTTGTAAGAATACTGTCTAATTGCGGTATAAGTCTTAAAATACGCACTTAGAGTTTCCAGAAATGATTTCAAACTTGTAATAAGCACTTGAAATAAAAGTAAGTAGGTTCTTACTACATACCCTGCCGTTTTCAATCACTGACATTACCCGTGGAAAGCAGGGAAATGACCAGAAAACTGAAAATATTTACAACTCCGGGCACTTTAGGGAGTGTTTTCACTTGAATTTGCTTTCAAATACTAGGAATTCATGTTTCTACAGCTCAAAATTAGTGTAGAAAGACTGTAAGTGAGGACTATACTGCTTATGTTTACAATTGAGGCCGAATTTCTCGAGCGTCTTATTGGTGAATCAGTTAATATCCTGACGGTTCCAGTACATACTTGTAAGAAAACTCTCTAATTGTGGTATAAGTCTTAAAATACGCATTTAGAGTTTCCAGAAATGATTTCAAACTTGTAATAAGCACTTGAAATAAAAGTAAGTAGGTTCTTACTACATATCCTGCCGTTTTCAATCACTGACATTACCCGTGGAAAGCAGGGAAATGACCAGAAAACTGATAATATTTACAACTCCGGCCACTTTAGCGTGCGTTTTCACTTGAATTTGCTTTCAAATGTTAAGAATTCATGTTTATACAGCTCAAAATTAGTGTAGAAAGACTGTAAGTAAGGACTATACTGCTTATGTTTACAATTGAGCCTGAATTTCTCTAGCGTCTTTTTGCTGAATCAGTTAATATCCTGATGGTTCCAGTACATACTTGTAAGAAACTCTCTAATTGTGGTATAACTCTTAAAATACGCATGTAGAGTTTCCAGAAATGATTTCAAACTTGTAATAAGCACTTGAAATAAAAGTAAGTAGGTTCTTACTACATACCCTGCCGTTTTCAATCACTGACATTACCCGTGGAAAGCAGGGAAATGACCAGAAAACTGAAAATATTTACATCTCCGGGCACTTTAGGGAGTGTTTTCACTTGAATTTGCTTTCAAATACTAGGAATTCATGTTTCTACAGCTCAAAATTAGTGTAGAAAGACTGTAAGTGAGGACTATACTGCTTATGTTTACAATTGAGGCCGAATTTCTCGAGCGTCTTTTTGGTGAATCTGTTAATATCCTGACGGTTCCAGTACATACTTGTAAGAAAACTCTCTAATTGTGGTATAAGTCTTAAAATACGCATGTAGAGTCTCCAGAAATGATTTCAAACTTGTAATAAGCACTTGAAATAAAAGTAAGTAGGTTCTTACTACATACCCTGCCGTTTTCAATCACTGACATTACCCGTGGAAAGCAGGGAAATGACCAGAAAACTGATAATATTTACAACTCCGGCAACTTTACAAAGCGTTTTCACTTAAAATTGCTTTCAGATGTTAGGAATTCATGTTTATACAGCTCAAAATTAGTGTAGAAAGACTGTAAGTGAGGACTATACTGCTTATGTTTACAATTGAGGCTGAATTTCTCGAGCATCTTTTTGGTGAATCAGTTAATATCCTGACGGTTCCAGTAATACTTGTAAGAATACTGTCTAATTGCGGTATAAGTCTTAAAATACGCACTTAGAGTTTCCAGAAATGATTTCAAACTTGTAATAAGCACTTGAAATAAAAGTAAGTAGGTTCTTACTACATACCCTGCCGTGTTCAATCACTGACATTACCCGTGGAAAGCAGGGAAATGACCAGAAAACTGAAAATATTTACAACTCCGGGCACTTTAGGGAGTGTTTTCACTTGAATTTGCTTTCAAATACTAGGAATTCATGTTTCTACAGCTCAAAATTAGTGTAGAAAGACTGTAAGTGAGGACTATACTGCTTATGTTTACAATTGAGGCCGAATTTCTCGAGCGTCTTATTGGTGAATCAGTTAATATCCTGACGGTTCCAGTACATACTTGTAAGAAAACTCTCTAATTGTGGTATAAGTCTTAAAATACGCATTTAGAGTTTCCAGAAATGATTTCAAACTTGTAATAAGCACTTGAAATAAAAGTAAGTAGGTTCTTACTACATATCCTGCCGTTTTCAATCACTGACATTACCCGTGGAAAGCAGGGAAATGACCAGAAAACTGATAATATTTACAACTCCGGCCACTTTAGCGAGCGTTTTCACTTGAATTTGCTTTCAAATGTTAGGAATTCATGTTTATACAGCTCAAAATTAGTGTAGAAAGACTGTAAGTGAGGACTATACTGCTTATGTTTACAATTGAGGCCGAATTTCTCGAGCGTCTTTTTGGTGAATCTGTTAATATCCTGACGGTTCCAGTACATACTTGTAAGAAAACTCTCTAATTGTGGTATAAGTCTTAAAATACGCATTTAGAGTTTCCAGAAATGATTTCAAACTTGTAATAAGCACTTGAAATAAAAGTAAGTAGGTTCTTACTACATACCCTGCCGTTTTCAATCACTGACATTACCCGTGGAAAGCAGGGAAATGACCAGAAAACTGATAATATTTACAACTCCGGCAACTTTACAAAGCGTTTTCACTTAAAATTGCTTTCAGATGTTAGGAATTCATGTTTATACAGCTCAAAATTAGTGTAGAAAGACTGTAAGTGAGGACTATACTGCTTATGTTTACAATTGAGGCTGAATTTCTCGAGCATATTTTTGGTGAATCAGTTAATATCCTGACGGTTCCAGTAATACTTGTAAGAATACTGTCTAATTGCGGTATAAGTCTTAAAATACGCACTTAGAGTTTCCAGAAATGATTTCAAACTTGTAATAAGCACTTGAAATAAAAGTAAGTAGGTTCTTACTACATACCCTGCCGTTTTCAATCACTGACATTACCCGTGGAAAGCAGGGAAATGACCAGAAAACTGAAAATATTTACAACTCCGGGCACTTTAGGGAGTGTTTTCACTTGAATTTGCTTTCAAATACTAGGAATTCATGTTTCTACAGCTCAAAATTAGTGTAGAAAGACTGTAAGTGAGGACTATACTGCTTATGTTTACAATTGAGGCCGAATTTCTCGAGCGTCTTATTGGTGAATCAGTTAATATCCTGACGGTTCCAGTACATACTTGTAAGAAAACTCTCTAATTGTGGTATAAGTCTTAAAATACGCATTTAGAGTTTCCAGAAATGATTTCAAACTTGTAATAAGCACTTGAAATAAAAGTAAGTAGGTTCTTACTACATATCCTGCCGTTTTCAATCACTGACATTACCCGTGGAAAGCAGGGAAATGACCAGAAAACTGATAATATTTACAACTCCGGCCACTTTAGCGTGCGTTTTCACTTGAATTTGCTTTCAAATGTTAAGAATTCATGTTTATACAGCTCAAAATTAGTGTAGAAAGACTGTAAGTAAGGACTATACTGCTTATGTTTACAATTGAGCCTGAATTTCTCTAGCGTCTTTTTGCTGAATCAGTTAATATCCTGATGGTTCCAGTACATACTTGTAAGAAACTCTCTAATTGTGGTATAACTCTTAAAATACGCATGTAGAGTTTCCAGAAATGATTTCAAACTTGTAATAAGCACTTGAAATAAAAGTAAGTAGGTTCTTACTACATACCCTGCCGTTTTCAATCACTGACATTACCCGTGGAAAGCAGGGAAATGACCAGAAAACTGAAAATATTTACATCTCCGGGCACTTTAGGGAGTGTTTTCACTTGAATTTGCTTTCAAATACTAGGAATTCATGTTTCTACAGCTCAAAATTAGTGTAGAAAGACTGTAAGTGAGGACTATACTGCTTATGTTTACAATTGAGGCCGAATTTCTCGAGCGTCTTTTTGGTGAATCTGTTAATATCCTGACGGTTCCAGTACATACTTGTAAGAAAACTCTCTAATTGTGGTATAAGTCTTAAAATACGCATTTAGAGTCTCCAGAAATGATTTCAAACTTGTAATAAGCACTTGAAATAAAAGTAAGTAGGTTCTTACTACATACCCTGCCGTTCTCAATCACTGACATTACCCGTGGAAAGCAGGGAAATGACCAGAAAACTGAAAAAATTTACAACTCCGGGCACTTTAGGGAGTGTTTTCACTTGAATTTGCTTTCAAATACTAGGAATTCATGTTTCTACAGCTCAAAATTAGTGTAGAAAGACTGTAAGTGAGGACTATACTGCTTATGTTTACAATTGAGGCCGAATTTCTCGAGCGTCTTTTTGTTGAATCTGTTAATATCCTGACGGTTCCAGTACATACTTGTAAGAAACTCTCTAATTGTAGTATAACTCTTAAAATACGCATGTAGAGTTTCCAGAAATGATTTCAAACTTGTAATAAGCACTTGAAATAAAAGTAAGTAGGTTCTTACTACATACCCTGCCGTTTTCAATCACTGACATTACCCGTGGAAAGCAGGGAAATGACCAGAAAACTGATAATATTTACAACTCCGGCAACTTTACAAAGCGTTTTCACTTAAAATTGCTTTCAGATGTTAGGAATTCATGTTTATACAGCTCAAAATTAGTGTAGAAAGACTGTAAGTGAGGACTATACTGCTTATGTTTACAATTGAGGCTGAATTTCTCGAGCATCTTTTTGGTGAATCAGTTAATATCCTGACGGTTCCAGTAATACTTGTAAGAATACTGTCTAATTGCGGTATAAGTCTTAAAATACGCACTTAGAGTTTCCAGAAATGATTTCAAACTTGTAATAAGCACTTGAAATAAAAGTAAGTAGGTTCTTACTACATACCCTGCCGTTTTCAATCACTGACATTACCCGTGGAAAGCAGGGAAATGACCAGAAAACTGAAAATATTTACAACTCCGGGCACTTTAGGGAGTGTTTTCACTTGAATTTGCTTTCAAATACTAGGAATTCATGTTTCTACAGCTCAAAATTAGTGTAGAAAGACTGTAAGTGAGGACTATACTGCTTATGTTTACAATTGAGGCCGAATTTCTCGAGCGTCTTATTGGTGAATCAGTTAATATCCTGACGGTTCCAGTACATACTTGTAAGAAAACTCTCTAATTGTGGTATAAGTCTTAAAATACCCATTTAGAGTTTCCAGAAATGATTTCAAACTTGTAATAAGCACTTGAAATAAAAGTAAGTAGGTTCTTACTACATATCCTGCCGTTTTCAATCACTGACATTACCCGTGGAAAGCAGGGAAATGACCTGAAAACTGATAATATTTACAACTCCGGCCACTTTAGCGTGCGTTTTCACTTGAATTTGCTTTCAAATGTTAAGAATTCATGTTTATACAGCTCAAAATTAGTGTAGAAAGACTGTAAGTAAGGACTATACTGCTTATGTTTACAATTGAGCCTGAATTTCTCTAGCGTTTTTTGCTGAATCAGTTAATATCCTGATGGTTCCAGTACATACTTGTAAGAAACTCTCTAATTGTGGTATAACTCTTAAAATACGCATGTAGAGTTTCCAGAAATGATTTCAAACTTGTAATAAGCACTTGAAATAAAAGTAAGTAGGTTCTTACTACATACCCTGCCGTTTTCAATCACTGACATTACCCGTGGAAAGCAGGGAAATGACCAGAAAACTGATAATATTTACAACTCCGGCAACTTTACAAAGCGTTTTCACTTAAAATTGCTTTCAGATGTTAGGAATTCATGTTTATACAGCTCAAAATTAGTGTAGAAAGACTGTAAGTGAGGACTATACTGCTTATGTTTACAATTGAGGCTGAATTTCTCGAGCATCTTTTTGGTGAATCAGTTAATATCCTGACGGTTCCAGTAATACTTGTAAGAATACTGTCTAATTGCGGTATAAGTCTTAAAATACGCACTTAGAGTTTCCAGAAATGATTTCAAACTTGTAATAAGCACTTGAAATAAAAGTAAGTAGGTTCTTACTACATACCCTGCCGTTTTCAATCACTGACATTACCCGTGGAAAGCAGGGAAATGACCAGAAAACTGAAAATATTTACAACTCCGGGCACTTTAGGGAGTGTTTTCACTTGAATTTGCTTTCAAATACTAGGAATTCATGTTTCTACAGCTCAAAATTAGTGTAGAAAGACTGTAAGTGAGGACTATACTGCTTATGTTTACAATTGAGGCTGAATTTCTCGAGCATCTTTTTGGTGAATCTGTTAATATCCTGACGATTCCAGTACATACTTGTAAGAAAACTCTCTAATTGTGGTATAAGTCTTAAAATACGCATTTAGAGTCTCCAGAAATGATTTCAAACTTGTAATAAGCACTTGAAATAAAAGTAAGTAGGTTTTTACTACATACCCTGCCGTGTTCAATCACTGACATTACCCGTGGAAAGCAGGGAAATGACCAGAAAAATGATAATATTTACAACTCCGGCAACTTTACAGAGCGTTTTCACTTGAATTTGCTTTCAGATGTTAGGAATTCATGTTTATACAGCTCAAAATTAGTGTAGAAAGACTGTAAGTGAGGACTATACTGCTTATGTTTACAATTGAGGCTGAATTTCTCGAGCATATTTTTGGTGAATCAGTTAATATCCTGACGGTTCCAGTAATACTTGTAAGAATACTGTCTAATTGCGGTATAAGTCTTAAAATACGCACTTAGAGTTTCCAGAAATGATTTCAAACTTGTAATAAGCACTTGAAATAAAAGTAAGTAGGTTCTTACTACATACCCTGCCGTTTTCAATCACTGACATTACCCGTGGAAAGCAGGGAAATGACCAGAAAACTGAAAATATTTACAACTCCGGGCACTTTAGGGAGTGTTTTCACTTGAATTTGCTTTCAAATACTAGGAATTCATGTTTCTACAGCTCAAAATTAGTGTAGAAAGACTGTAAGTGAGGACTATACTGCTTATGTTTACAATTGAGGCCGAATTTCTCGAGCGTCTTATTGGTGAATCAGTTAATATCCTGACGGTTCCAGTACATACTTGTAAGAAAACTCTCTAATTGTGGTATAAGTCTTAAAATACGCATTTAGAGTTTCCAGAAATGATTTCAAACTTGTAATAAGCACTTGAAATAAAAGTAAGTAGGTTCTTACTACATATCCTGCCGTTTTCAATCACTGACATTACCCGTGGAAAGCAGGGAAATGACCAGAAAACTGATAATATTTACAACTCCGGCCACTTTAGCGTGCGTTTTCACTTGAATTTGCTTTCAAATGTTAAGAATTCATGTTTATACAGCTCAAAATTAGTGTAGAAAGACTGTAAGTAAGGACTATACTGCTTATGTTTACAATTGAGCCTGAATTTCTCTAGCGTCTTTTTGCTGAATCAGTTAATATCCTGATGGTTCCAGTACATACTTGTAAGAAACTCTCTAATTGTGGTATAACTCTTAAAATACGCATGTAGAGTTTCCAGAAATGATTTCAAACTTGTAATAAGCACTTGAAATAAAAGTAAGTAGGTTCTTACTACATACCCTGCCGTTTTCAATCACTGACATTACCCGTGGAAAGCAGGGAAATGACCAGAAAACTGAAAATATTTACATCTCCGGGCACTTTAGGGAGTGTTTTCACTTGAATTTGCTTTCAAATACTAGGAATTCATGTTTCTACAGCTCAAAATTAGTGTAGAAAGACTGTAAGTGAGGACTATACTGCTTATGTTTACAATTGAGGCCGAATTTCTCGAGCGTCTTTTTGGTGAATCTGTTAATATCCTGACGGTTCCAGTATATACTTGTAAGAAAACTCTCTAATTGTGGTATAAGTCTTAAAATACGCATTTAGAGTCTCCAGAAATGATTTCAAACTTGTAATAAGCACTTGAAATAAAAGTAAGTAGGTTCTTACTACATACCCTGCCGTTTTCAATCACTGACATTACCCGTGGAAAGCAGGGAAATGACCAGAAAACTGAAAATATTTACAACTCCGGGCACTTTAGGGAGTGTTTTCACTTGAATTTGCTTTCAAATGTTAGGAATTCATGTTTCTACAGCTCAAAATTAGTGTAGAAAGACTGTAAGTGAGGACTATACTGCTTATGTTTACAATTGAGGCCGAATTTCTCGAGCGTCTTTTTGTTGAATCTGTTAATATCCTGACGGTTCCAGTACATACTTGTAAGAAACTCTCTAATTGTAGTATAACTCTTAAAATACGCATGTAGAGTTTCCAGAAATGATTTCAAACTTGTAATAAGCACTTGAAATAAAAGTAAGTAGGTTCTTACTACATACCCTGCCGTTTTCAATCACTGACATTACCCGTGGAAAGCAGGGAAATGACCAGAAAACTGATAATATTTACAACTCCGGCAACTTTACAAAGCGTTTTCACTTAAAATTGCTTTCAGATGTTAGGAATTCATGTTTATACAGCTCAAAATTAGTGTAGAAAGACTGTAAGTGAGGACTATACTGCTTATGTTTACAATTGAGGCTGAATTTCTCGAGCATATTTTTGGTGAATCAGTTAATATCCTGACGGTTCCAGTAATACTTGTAAGAATACTGTCTAATTGCGGTATAAGTCTTAAAATACGCACTTAGAGTTTCCAGAAATGATTTCAAACTTGTAATAAGCACTTGAAATAAAAGTAAGTAGGTTCTTACTACATACCCTGCCGTTTTCAATCACTGACATTACCCGTGGAAAGCAGGGAAATGACCAGAAAACTGAAAATATTTACAACTCCGGGCACTTTAGGGAGTGTTTTCACTTGAATTTGCTTTCAAATACTAGGAATTCATGTTTCTACAGCTCAAAATTAGTGTAGAAAGACTGTAAGTGAGGACTATACTGCTTATGTTTACAATTGAGGCCGAATTTCTCGAGCGTCTTATTGGTGAATCAGTTAATATCCTGACGGTTCCAGTACATACTTGTAAGAAAACTCTCTAATTGTGGTATAAGTCTTAAAATACCCATTTAGAGTTTCCAGAAATGATTTCAAACTTGTAATAAGCACTTGAAATAAAAGTAAGTAGGTTCTTACTACATATCCTGCCGTTTTCAATCACTGACATTACCCGTGGAAAGCAGGGAAATGACCAGAAAACTGATAATATTTACAACTCCGGCCACTTTAGCGTGCGTTTTCACTTGAATTTGCTTTCAAATGTTAAGAATTCATGTTTATACAGCTCAAAATTAGTGTAGAAAGACTGTAAGTAAGGACTATACTGCTTATGTTTACAATTGAGCCTGAATTTCTCTAGCGTTTTTTGCTGAATCAGTTAATATCCTGATGGTTCCAGTACATACTTGTAAGAAACTCTCTAATTGTGGTATAACTCTTAAAATACGCATGTAGAGTTTCCAGAAATGATTTCAAACTTGTAATAAGCACTTGAAATAAAAGTAAGTAGGTTCTTACTACATACCCTGCCGTTTTCAATCACTGACATTACCCGTGGAAAGCAGGGAAATGACCAGAAAACTGATAATATTTACAACTCCGGCAACTTTACAAAGCGTTTTCACTTAAAATTGCTTTCAGATGTTAGGAATTCATGTTTATACAGCTCAAAATTAGTGTAGAAAGACTGTAAGTGAGGACTATACTGCTTATGTTTACAATTGAGGCTGAATTTCTCGAGCATCTTTTTGGTGAATCAGTTAATATCCTGACGGTTCCAGTAATACTTGTAAGAATACTGTCTAATTGCGGTATAAGTCTTAAAATACGCACTTAGAGTTTCCAGAAATGATTTCAAACTTGTAATAAGCACTTGAAATAAAAGTAAGTAGGTTCTTACTACATACCCTGCCGTTTTCAATCACTGACATTACCCGTGGAAAGCAGGGAAATGACCAGAAAACTGAAAATATTTACAACTCCGGGCACTTTAGGGAGTGTTTTCACTTGAATTTGCTTTCAAATACTAGGAATTCATGTTTCTACAGATCAAAATTAGTGTAGAAAGACTGTAAGTGAGGACTATACTGCTTATGTTTACAATTGAGGCTGAATTTCTCGAGCATCTTTTTGGTGAATCTGTTAATATCCTGACGATTCCAGTACATACTTGTAAGAAAACTCTCTAATTGTGGTATAAGTCTTAAAATACGCATTTAGAGTCTCCAGAAATGATTTCAAACTTGTAATAAGCACTTGAAATAAAAGTAAGTAGGTTCTTACTACATACCCTGCCGTTTTCAATCACTGACATTACCCGTGGAAAGCAGGGAAATGACCAGAAAACTGATAATATTTACAACTCCGGCCACTTTAGCGTGCGTTTTCACTTGAATTTGCTTTCAAATGTTAAGAATTCATGTTTATACAGCTCAAAATTAGTGTAGAAAGACTGTAAGTAAGGACTATACTGCTTATGTTTACAATTGAGGCTGAATTTCTCTAGCGTCTTTTTGCTGAATCAGTTAATATCCTGATGGTTCCAGTACATACTTGTAAGAAACTCTCTAATTGTGGTATAACTCTTAAAATACGCATGTAGAGTTTCCAGAAATGATTTCAAACTTGTAATAAGCACTTGAAATAAAAGTAAGTAGGTTCTTACTACATACCCTGCCGTTTTCAATCACTGACATTACCCGTGGAAAGCAGGGAAATGACCAGAAAACTGATAATATTTACAACTCCGGCAACTTTACAAAGCGTTTTCACTTAAAATTGCTTTCAGATGTTAGGAATTCATGTTTATACAGCTCAAAATTAGTGTAGAAAGACTGTAAGTGAGGACTATACTGCTTATGTTTACAATTGAGGCCGAATTTCTCGAGCGTCTTATTGGTGAATCAGTTAATATCCTGACGGTTCCAGTACATACTTGTAAGAAAACTCTCTAATTGTGGTATAAGTCTTAAAATACGCATTTAGAGTTTCCAGAAATGATTTCAAACTTGTAATAAGCACTTGAAATAAAAGTAAGTAGGTTCTTACTACATATCCTGCCGTTTTCAATCACTGACATTACCCGTGGAAAGCAGGGAAATGACCAGAAAACTGATAATATTTACAACTCCGGCCACTTTAGCGTGCGTTTTCACTTGAATTTGCTTTCAAATGTTAAGAATTCATGTTTATACAGCTCAAAATTAGTGTAGAAAGACTGTAAGTAAGGACTATACTGCTTATGTTTACAATTGAGCCTGAATTTCTCTAGCGTCTTTTTGCTGAATCAGTTAATATCCTGATGGTTCCAGTACATACTTGTAAGAAACTCTCTAATTGTGGTATAACTCTTAAAATACGCATGTAGAGTTTCCAGAAATGATTTCAAACTTGTAATAAGCACTTGAAATAAAAGTAAGTAGGTTCTTACTACATACCCTGCCGTTTTCAATCACTGACATTACCCGTGGAAAGCAGGGAAATGACCAGAAAACTGAAAATATTTACATCTCCGGGCACTTTAGGGAGTGTTTTCACTTGAATTTGCTTTCAAATACTAGGAATTCATGTTTCTACAGCTCAAAATTAGTGTAGAAAGACTGTAAGTGAGGACTATACTGCTTATGTTTACAATTGAGGCCGAATTTCTCGAGCGTCTTTTTGGTGAATCTGTTAATATCCTGACGGTTCCAGTATATACTTGTAAGAAAACTCTCTAATTGTGGTATAAGTCTTAAAATACGCATTTAGAGTCTCCAGAAATGATTTCAAACTTGTAATAAGCACTTGAAATAAAAGTAAGTAGGTTCTTACTACATACCCTGCCGTTTTCAATCACTGACATTACCCGTGGAAAGCAGGGAAATGACCAGAAAACTGAAAATATTTACAACTCCGGGCACTTTAGGGAGTGTTTTCACTTGAATTTGCTTTCAAATGTTAGGAATTCATGTTTCTACAGCTCAAAATTAGTGTAGAAAGACTGTAAGTGAGGACTATACTGCTTATGTTTACAATTGAGGCCGAATTTCTCGAGCGTCTTTTTGTTGAATCTGTTAATATCCTGACGGTTCCAGTACATACTTATAAGAAACTCTCTAATTGTAGTATAACTCTTAAAATACGCATGTAGAGTTTCCAGAAATGATTTCAAACTTGTAATAAGCACTTGAAATAAAAGTAAGTAGGTTCTTACTACATACCCTGCCGTTTTCAATCACTGACATTACCCGTGGAAAGCAGGGAAATGACCAGAAAACTGATAATATTTACAACTCCGGCAACTTTACAAAGCGTTTTCACTTAAAATTGCTTTCAGATGTTAGGAATTCATGTTTATACAGCTCAAAATTAGTGTAGAAAGACTGTAAGTGAGGACTATACTGCTTATGTTTACAATTGAGGCTGAATTTCTCGAGCATATTTTTGGTGAATCAGTTAATATCCTGACGGTTCCAGTAATACTTGTAAGAATACTGTCTAATTGCGGTATAAGTCTTAAAATACGCACTTAGAGTTTCCAGAAATGATTTCAAACTTGTAATAAGCACTTGAAATAAAAGTAAGTAGGTTCTTACTACATACCCTGCCGTTTTCAATCACTGACATTACCCGTGGAAAGCAGGGAAATGACCAGAAAACTGAAAATATTTACAACTCCGGGCACTTTAGGGAGTGTTTTCACTTGAATTTGCTTTCAAATACTAGGAATTCATGTTTCTACAGCTCAAAATTAGTGTAGAAAGACTGTAAGTGAGGACTATACTGCTTATGTTTACAATTGAGGCCGAATTTCTCGAGCGTCTTATTGGTGAATCAGTTAATATCCTGACGGTTCCAGTACATACTTGTAAGAAAACTCTCTAATTGTGGTATAAGTCTTAAAATACCCATTTAGAGTTTCCAGAAATGATTTCAAACTTGTAATAAGCACTTGAAATAAAAGTAAGTAGGTTCTTACTACATATCCTGCCGTTTTCAATCACTGACATTACCCGTGGAAAGCAGGGAAATGACCAGAAAACTGATAATATTTACAACTCCGGCCACTTTAGCGTGCGTTTTCACTTGAATTTGCTTTCAAATGTTAAGAATTCATGTTTATACAGCTCAAAATTAGTGTAGAAAGACTGTAAGTAAGGACTATACTGCTTATGTTTACAATTGAGCCTGAATTTCTCTAGCGTTTTTTGCTGAATCAGTTAATATCCTGATGGTTCCAGTACATACTTGTAAGAAACTCTCTAATTGTGGTATAACTCTTAAAATACGCATGTAGAGTTTCCAGAAATGATTTCAAACTTGTAATAAGCACTTGAAATAAAAGTAAGTAGGTTCTTACTACATACCCTGCCGTTTTCAATCACTGACATTACCCGTGGAAAGCAGGGAAATGACCAGAAAACTGATAATATTTACAACTCCGGCAACTTTACAAAGCGTTTTCACTTAAAATTGCTTTCAGATGTTAGGAATTCATGTTTATACAGCTCAAAATTAGTGTAAAAAGACTGTAAGTGAGGACTATACTGCTTATGTTTACAATTGAGGCTGAATTTCTCGAGCATCTTTTTGGTGAATCAGTTAATATCCTGACGGTTCCAGTAATACTTGTAAGAATACTGTCTAATTGCGGTATAAGTCTTAAAATACGCACTTAGAGTTTCCAGAAATGATTTCAAACTTGTAATAAGCACTTGAAATAAAAGTAAGTAGGTTCTTACTACATACCCTGCCGTTTTCAATCACTGACATTACCCGTGGAAAGCAGGGAAATGACCAGAAAACTGAAAATATTTACAACTCCGGGCACTTTAGGGAGTGTTTTCACTTGAATTTGCTTTCAAATACTAGGAATTCATGTTTCTACAGATCAAAATTAGTGTAGAAAGACTGTAAGTGAGGACTATACTGCTTATGTTTACAATTGAGGCTGAATTTCTCGAGCATCTTTTTGGTGAATCTGTTAATATCCTGACGATTCCAGTACATACTTGTAAGAAAACTCTCTAATTGTGGTATAAGTCTTAAAATACGCATTTAGAGTCTCCAGAAATGATTTCAAACTTGTAATAAGCACTTGAAATAAAAGTAAGTAGGTTCTTACTACATACCCTGCCGTTTTCAATCACTGACATTACCCGTGGAAAGCAGGGAAATGACCAGAAAACTGATAATATTTACAACTCCGGCCACTTTAGCGTGCGTTTTCACTTGAATTTGCTTTCAAATGTTAAGAATTCATGTTTATACAGCTCAAAATTAGTGTAGAAAGACTGTAAGTAAGGACTATACTGCTTATGTTTACAATTGAGGCTGAATTTCTCTAGCGTCTTTTTGCTGAATCAGTTAATATCCTGATGGTTCCAGTACATACTTGTAAGAAACTCTCTAATTGTGGTATAACTCTTAAAATACGCATGTAGAGTTTCCAGAAATGATTTCAAACTTGTAATAAGCACTTGAAATAAAAGTAAGTAGGTTCTTACTACATACCCTGCCGTTTTCAATCACTGACATTACCCGTGGAAAGCAGGGAAATGACCAGAAAACTGATAATATTTACAACTCCGGCAACTTTACAAAGCGTTTTCACTTAAAATTGCTTTCAGATGTTAGGAATTCATGTTTATACAGCTCAAAATTAGTGTAGAAAGACTGTAAGTGAGGACTATACTGCTTATGTTTACAATTGAGGTTGAATTCTCGAGCATCTTTTTGGTGAATCAGTTAATATCCTGACGGTTCCAGTAATACTTGTAAGAATACTGTCTAATTGCGGTATAAGTCTTAAAATACGCACTTAGAGTTTCCAGAAATGATTTCAAACTTGTAATAAGCACTTGAAATAAAAGTAATAGGTTCTTACTACATACCCTGCCGTTTTCAATCACTGACATTACCCGTGGAAAGCAGGGAAATGACCAGAAAACTGAAAATATTTACAACTCCGGGCACTTTAGGGAGTGTTTTCACTTGAATTTGCTTTCAAATACTAGGAATTCATGTTTCTACAGCTCAAAATTAGTGTAGAAAGACTGTAAGTGAGGACTATACTGCTTATGTTTACAATTGAGGCCGAATTTCTCGAGCGTCTTATTGGTGAATCAGTTAATATCCTGACGGTTCCAGTACATACTTGTAAGAAAACTCTCTAATTGTGGTATAAGTCTTAAAATACGCATTTAGAGTTTCCAGAAATGATTTCAAACTTGTAATAAGCACTTGAAATAAAAGTAAGTAGGTTCTTACTACATATCCTGCCGTTTTCAATCACTGACATTACCCGTGGAAAGCAGGGAAATGACCAGAAAACTGATAATATTTACAACTCCGGCCACTTTAGCGTGCGTTTTCACTTGAATTTGCTTTCAAATGTTAAGAATTCATGTTTATACAGCTCAAAATTAGTGTAGAAAGACTGTAAGTAAGGACTATACTGCTTATGTTTACAATTGAGCCTGAATTTCTCTAGCGTCTTTTTGCTGAATCAGTTAATATCCTGATGGTTCCAGTACATACTTGTAAGAAACTCTCTAATTGTGGTATAACTCTTAAAATACGCATGTAGAGTTTCCAGAAATGATTTCAAACTTGTAATAAGCACTTGAAATAAAAGTAAGTAGGTTCTTACTACATACCCTGCCGTTTTCAATCACTGACATTACCCGTGGAAAGCAGGGAAATGACCAGAAAACTGAAAATATTTACATCTCCGGGCACTTTAGGGAGTGTTTTCACTTGAATTTGCTTTCAAATACTAGGAATTCATGTTTCTACAGCTCAAAATTAGTGTAGAAAGACTGTAAGTGAGGACTATACTGCTTATGTTTACAATTGAGGCCGAATTTCTCGAGCGTCTTTTTGGTGAATCTGTTAATATCCTGACGGTTCCAGTATATACTTGTAAGAAAACTCTCTAATTGTGGTATAAGTCTTAAAATACGCATTTAGAGTCTCCAGAAATGATTTCAAACTTGTAATAAGCACTTGAAATAAAAGTAAGTAGGTTCTTACTACATACCCTGCCGTTTTCAATCACTGACATTACCCGTGGAAAGTAGGGAAATGACCAGAAAACTGAAAATATTTACAACTCCGGGCACTTTAGGGAGTGTTTTCACTTGAATTTGCTTTCAAATGTTAGGAATTCATGTTTCTACAGCTCAAAATTAGTGTAGAAAGACTGTAAGTGAGGACTATACTGCTTATGTTTACAATTGAGGCCGAATTTCTCGAGCGTCTTTTTGTTGAATCTGTTAATATCCTGACGGTTCCAGTACATACTTGTAAGAAACTCTCTAATTGTAGTATAACTCTTAAAATACGCATGTAGAGTTTCCAGAAATGATTTCAAACTTGTAATAAGCACTTGAAATAAAAGTAAGTAGGTTCTTACTACATACCCTGCCGTTTTCAATCACTGACATTACCCGTGGAAAGCAGGGAAATGACCAGAAAACTGATAATATTTACAACTCCGGCAACTTTACAAAGCGTTTTCACTTAAAATTGCTTTCAGATGTTAGGAATTCATGTTTATACAGCTCAAAATTAGTGTAGAAAGACTGTAAGTGAGGACTATACTGCTTATGTTTACAATTGAGGCTGAATTTCTCGAGCATATTTTTGGTGAATCAGTTAATATCCTGACGGTTCCAGTAATACTTGTAAGAATACTGTCTAATTGCGGTATAAGTCTTAAAATACGCACTTAGAGTTTCCAGAAATGATTTCAAACTTGTAATAAGCACTTGAAATAAAAGTAAGTAGGTTCTTACTACATACCCTGCCGTTTTCAATCACTGACATTACCCGTGGAAAGCAGGGAAATGACCAGAAAACTGAAAATATTTACAACTCCGGGCACTTTAGGGAGTGTTTTCACTTGAATTTGCTTTCAAATACTAGGAATTCATGTTTCTACAGCTCAAAATTAGTGTAGAAAGACTGTAAGTGAGGACTATACTGCTTATGTTTACAATTGAGGCCGAATTTCTCGAGCGTCTTATTGGTGAATCAGTTAATATCCTGACGGTTCCAGTACATACTTGTAAGAAAACTCTCTAATTGTGGTATAAGTCTTAAAATACCCATTTAGAGTTTCCAGAAATGATTTCAAACTTGTAATAAGCACTTGAAATAAAAGTAAGTAGGTTCTTACTACATATCCTGCCGTTTTCAATCACTGACATTACCCGTGGAAAGCAGGGAAATGACCAGAAAACTGATAATATTTACAACTCCGGCCACTTTAGCGTGCGTTTTCACTTGAATTTGCTTTCAAATGTTAAGAATTCATGTTTATACAGCTCAAAATTAGTGTAGAAAGACTGTAAGTAAGGACTATACTGCTTATGTTTACAATTGAGCCTGAATTTCTCTAGCGTTTTTTGCTGAATCAGTTAATATCCTGATGGTTCCAGTACATACTTGTAAGAAACTCTCTAATTGTGGTATAACTCTTAAAATACGCATGTAGAGTTTCCAGAAATGATTTCAAACTTGTAATAAGCACTTGAAATAAAAGTAAGTAGGTTCTTACTACATACCCTGCCGTTTTCAATCACTGACATTACCCGTGGAAAGCAGGGAAATGACCAGAAAACTGATAATATTTACAACTCCGGCAACTTTACAAAGCGTTTTCACTTAAAATTGCTTTCAGATGTTAGGAATTCATGTTTATACAGCTCAAAATTAGTGTAGAAAGACTGTAAGTGAGGACTATACTGCTTATGTTTACAATTGAGGCTGAATTTCTCGAGCATCTTTTTGGTGAATCAGTTAATATCCTGACGGTTCCAGTAATACTTGTAAGAATACTGTCTAATTGCGGTATAAGTCTTAAAATACGCACTTAGAGTTTCCAGAAATGATTTCAAACTTGTAATAAGCACTTGAAATAAAAGTAAGTAGGTTCTTACTACATACCCTGCCGTTTTCAATCACTGACATTACCCGTGGAAAGCAGGGAAATGACCAGAAAACTGAAAATATTTACAACTCCGGGCACTTTAGGGAGTGTTTTCACTTGAATTTGCTTTCAAATACTAGGAATTCATGTTTCTACAGATCAAAATTAGTGTAGAAAGACTGTAAGTGAGGACTATACTGCTTATGTTTACAATTGAGGCTGAATTTCTCGAGCATCTTTTTGGTGAATCTGTTAATATCCTGACGATTCCAGTACATACTTGTAAGAAAACTCTCTAATTGTGGTATAAGTCTTAAAATACGCATTTAGAGTCTCCAGAAATGATTTCAAACTTGTAATAAGCACTTGAAATAAAAGTAAGTAGGTTCTTACTACATACCCTGCCGTTTTCAATCACTGACATTACCCGTGGAAAGCAGGGAAATGACCAGAAAACTGATAATATTTACAACTCCGGCCACTTTAGCGTGCGTTTTCACTTGAATTTGCTTTCAAATGTTAAGAATTCATGTTTATACAGCTCAAAATTAGTGTAGAAAGACTGTAAGTAAGGACTATACTGCTTATGTTTACAATTGAGGCTGAATTTCTCTAGCGTCTTTTTGCTGAATCAGTTAATATCCTGATGGTTCCAGTACATACTTGTAAGAAACTCTCTAATTGTGGTATAACTCTTAAAATACGCATGTAGAGTTTCCAGAAATGATTTCAAACTTGTAATAAGCACTTGAAATAAAAGTAAGTAGGTTCTTACTACATACCCTGCCGTTTTCAATCACTGACATTACCCGTGGAAAGCAGGGAAATGACCAGAAAACTGATAATATTTACAACTCCGGCAACTTTACAAAGCGTTTTCACTTAAAATTGCTTTCAGATGTTAGGAATTCATGTTTATACAGCTCAAAATTAGTGTAGAAAGACTGTAAGTGAGGACTATACTGCTTATGTTTACAATTGAGGTTGAATTCTCGAGCATCTTTTTGGTGAATCAGTTAATATCCTGACGGTTCCAGTAATACTTGTAAGAATACTGTCTAATTGCGGTATAAGTCTTAAAATACGCACTTAGAGTTTCCAGAAATGATTTCAAACTTGTAATAAGCACTTGAAATAAAAGTAAGTAGGTTCTTACTACATACCCTGCCGTTTTCAATCACTGACATTACCCGTGGAAAGCAGGGAAATGACCAGAAAACTGAAAATATTTACAACTCCGGGCACTTTAGGGAGTGTTTTCACTTGAATTTGCTTTCAAATACTAGGAATTCATGTTTCTACAGCTCAAAATTAGTGTAGAAAGACTGTAAGTGAGGACTATACTGCTTATGTTTACAATTGAGGCCGAATTTCTCGAGCGTCTTATTGGTGAATCAGTTAATATCCTGACGGTTCCAGTACATACTTGTAAGAAAACTCTCTAATTGTGGTATAAGTCTTAAAATACGCATTTAGAGTTTCCAGAAATGATTTCAAACTTGTAATAAGCACTTGAAATAAAAGTAAGTAGGTTCTTACTACATATCCTGCCGTTTTCAATCACTGACATTACCCGTGGAAAGCAGGGAAATGACCAGAAAACTGATAATATTTACAACTCCGGCCACTTTAGCGTGCGTTTTCACTTGAATTTGCTTTCAAATGTTAAGAATTCATGTTTATACAGCTCAAAATTAGTGTAGAAAGACTGTAAGTAAGGACTATACTGCTTATGTTTACAATTGAGCCTGAATTTCTCTAGCGTCTTTTTGCTGAATCAGTTAATATCCTGATGGTTCCAGTACATACTTGTAAGAAACTCTCTAATTGTGGTATAACTCTTAAAATACGCATGTAGAGTTTCCAGAAATGATTTCAAACTTGTAATAAGCACTTGAAATAAAAGTAAGTAGGTTCTTACTACATACCCTGCCGTTTTCAATCACTGACATTACCCGTGGAAAGCAGGGAAATGACCAGAAAACTGAAAATATTTACATCTCCGGGCACTTTAGGGAGTGTTTTCACTTGAATTTGCTTTCAAATACTAGGAATTCATGTTTCTACAGCTCAAAATTAGTGTAGAAAGACTGTAAGTGAGGACTATACTGCTTATGTTTACAATTGAGGCCGAATTTCTCGAGCGTCTTTTTGGTGAATCTGTTAATATCCTGACGGTTCCAGTATATACTTGTAAGAAAACTCTCTAATTGTGGTATAAGTCTTAAAATACGCATTTAGAGTCTCCAGAAATGATTTCAAACTTGTAATAAGCACTTGAAATAAAAGTAAGTAGGTTCTTACTACATACCCTGCCGTTTTCAATCACTGACATTACCCGTGGAAAGCAGGGAAATGACCAGAAAACTGAAAATATTTACAACTCCGGGCACTTTAGGGAGTGTTTTCACTTGAATTTGCTTTCAAATGTTAGGAATTCATGTTTCTACAGCTCAAAATTAGTGTAGAAAGACTGTAAGTGAGGACTATACTGCTTATGTTTACAATTGAGGCCGAATTTCTCGAGCGTCTTTTTGTTGAATCTGTTAATATCCTGACGGTTCCAGTACATACTTGTAAGAAACTCTCTAATTGTAGTATAACTCTTAAAATACGCATGTAGAGTTTCCAGAAATGATTTCAAACTTGTAATAAGCACTTGAAATAAAAGTAAGTAGGTTCTTACTACATACCCTGCCGTTTTCAATCACTGACATTACCCGTGGAAAGCAGGGAAATGACCAGAAAACTGATAATATTTACAACTCCGGCAACTTTACAAAGCGTTTTCACTTAAAATTGCTTTCAGATGTTAGGAATTCATGTTTATACAGCTCAAAATTAGTGTAGAAAGACTGTAAGTGAGGACTATACTGCTTATGTTTACAATTGAGGCTGAATTTCTCGAGCATATTTTTGGTGAATCAGTTAATATCCTGACGGTTCCAGTAATACTTGTAAGAATACTGTCTAATTGCGGTATAAGTCTTAAAATACGCACTTAGAGTTTCCAGAAATGATTTCAAACTTGTAATAAGCACTTGAAATAAAAGTAAGTAGGTTCTTACTACATACCCTGCCGTTTTCAATCACTGACATTACCCGTGGAAAGCAGGGAAATGACCAGAAAACTGAAAATATTTACAACTCCGGGCACTTTAGGGAGTGTTTTCACTTGAATTTGCTTTCAAATACTAGGAATTCATGTTTCTACAGCTCAAAATTAGTGTAGAAAGACTGTAAGTGAGGACTATACTGCTTATGTTTACAATTGAGGCCGAATTTCTCGAGCGTCTTATTGGTGAATCAGTTAATATCCTGACGGTTCCAGTACATACTTGTAAGAAAACTCTCTAATTGTGGTATAAGTCTTAAAATACCCATTTAGAGTTTCCAGAAATGATTTCAAACTTGTAATAAGCACTTGAAATAAAAGTAAGTAGGTTCTTACTACATATCCTGCCGTTTTCAATCACTGACATTACCCGTGGAAAGCAGGGAAATGACCAGAAAACTGATAATATTTACAACTCCGGCCACTTTAGCGTGCGTTTTCACTTGAATTTGCTTTCAAATGTTAAGAATTCATGTTTATACAGCTCAAAATTAGTGTAGAAAGACTGTAAGTAAGGACTATACTGCTTATGTTTACAATTGAGCCTGAATTTCTCTAGCGTTTTTTGCTGAATCAGTTAATATCCTGATGGTTCCAGTACATACTTGTAAGAAACTCTCTAATTGTGGTATAACTCTTAAAATACGCATGTAGAGTTTCCAGAAATGATTTCAAACTTGTAATAAGCACTTGAAATAAAAGTAAGTAGGTTCTTACTACATACCCTGCCGTTTTCAATCACTGACATTACCCGTGGAAAGCAGGGAAATGACCAGAAAACTGATAATATTTACAACTCCGGCAACTTTACAAAGCGTTTTCACTTAAAATTGCTTTCAGATGTTAGGAATTCATGTTTATACAGCTCAAAATTAGTGTAGAAAGACTGTAAGTGAGGACTATACTGCTTATGTTTACAATTGAGGCTGAATTTCTCGAGCATCTTTTTGGTGAATCAGTTAATATCCTGACGGTTCCAGTAATACTTGTAAGAATACTGTCTAATTGCGGTATAAGTCTTAAAATACGCACTTAGAGTTTCCAGAAATGATTTCAAACTTGTAATAAGCACTTGAAATAAAAGTAAGTAGGTTCTTACTACATACCCTGCCGTTTTCAATCACTGACATTACCCGTGGAAAGCAGGGAAATGACCAGAAAACTGAAAATATTTACAACTCCGGGCACTTTAGGGAGTGTTTTCACTTGAATTTGCTTTCAAATACTAGGAATTCATGTTTCTACAGATCAAAATTAGTGTAGAAAGACTGTAAGTGAGGACTATACTGCTTATGTTTACAATTGAGGCTGAATTTCTCGAGCATCTTTTTGGTGAATCTGTTAATATCCTGACGATTCCAGTACATACTTGTAAGAAAACTCTCTAATTGTGGTATAAGTCTTAAAATACGCATTTAGAGTCTCCAGAAATGATTTCAAACTTGTAATAAGCACTTGAAATAAAAGTAAGTAGGTTCTTACTACATACCCTGCCGTTTTCAATCACTGACATTACCCGTGGAAAGCAGGGAAATGACCAGAAAACTGATAATATTTACAACTCCGGCCACTTTAGCGTGCGTTTTCACTTGAATTTGCTTTCAAATGTTAAGAATTCATGTTTATACAGCTCAAAATTAGTGTAGAAAGACTGTAAGTAAGGACTATACTGCTTATGTTTACAATTGAGGCTGAATTTCTCTAGCGTCTTTTTGCTGAATCAGTTAATATCCTGATGGTTCCAGTACATACTTGTAAGAAACTCTCTAATTGTGGTATAACTCTTAAAATACGCATGTAGAGTTTCCAGAAATGATTTCAAACTTGTAATAAGCACTTGAAATAAAAGTAAGTAGGTTCTTACTACATACCCTGCCGTTTTCAATCACTGACATTACCCGTGGGAAGCAGGGAAATGACCAGAAAACTGATAATATTTACAACTCCGGCAACTTTACAAAGCGTTTTCACTTAAAATTGCTTTCAGATGTTAGGAATTCATGTTTATACAGCTCAAAATTAGTGTAGAAAGACTGTAAGTGAGGACTATACTGCTTATGTTTACAATTGAGGTTGAATTTCTCGAGCATCTTTTTGGTGAATCAGTTAATATCCTGACGGTTCCAGTAATACTTGTAAGAATACTGTCTAATTGCGGTATAAGTCTTAAAATACGCACTTAGAGTTTCCAGAAATGATTTCAAACTTGTAATAAGCACTTGAAATAAAAGTAAGTAGGTTCTTACTACATACCCTGCCGTTTTCAATCACTGACATTACCCGTGGAAAGCAGGGAAATGACCAGAAAACTGAAAATATTTACAACTCCGGGCACTTTAGGGAGTGTTTTCACTTGAATTTGCTTTCAAATACTAGGAATTCATGTTTCTACAGCTCAAAATTAGTGTAGAAAGACTGTAAGTGAGGACTATACTGCTTATGTTTACAATTGAGGCCGAATTTCTCGAGCGTCTTATTGGTGAATCAGTTAATATCCTGACGGTTCCAGTACATACTTGTAAGAAAACTCTCTAATTGTGGTATAAGTCTTAAAATACGCATTTAGAGTTTCCAGAAATGATTTCAAACTTGTAATAAGCACTTGAAATAAAAGTAAGTAGGTTCTTACTACATATCCTGCCGTTTTCAATCACTGACATTACCCGTGGAAAGCAGGGAAATGACCAGAAAACTGATAATATTTACAACTCCGGCCACTTTAGCGAGCGTTTTCACTTGAATTTGCTTTCAAATGTTAGGAATTCATGTTTCTACAGCTCAAAATTAGTGTAGAAAGACTGTAAGTGAGGACTATACTGCTTATGTTTACAATTGAGGCCGAATTTCTCGAGCGTCTTTTTGGTGAATCTGTTAATATCCTGACGGTTCCAGTACATACTTGTAAGAAAACTCTCTAATTGTGGTATAAGTCTTAAAATACGCATTTAGAGTTTCCAGAAATGATTTCAAACTTGTAATAAGCACTTGAAATAAAAGTAAGTAGGTTCTTACTACATACCCTGCCGTTTTCAATCACTGACATTACCCGTGGAAAGCAGGGAAATGACCAGAAAACTGATAATATTTACAACTCCGGCAACTTTACAAAGCGTTTTCACTTAAAATTGCTTTCAGATGTTAGGAATTCATGTTTATACAGCTCAAAATTAGTGTAGAAAGACTGTAAGTGAGGACTATACTGCTTATGTTTACAATTGAGGCTGAATTTCTCGAGCATCTTTTTGGTGAATCAGTTAATATCCTGACGGTTCCAGTACATACTTGTAAGAATACTGTCTAATTGCGGTATAAGTCTTAAAATACGCACTTAGAGTTTCCAGAAATGATTTCAAACTTGTAATAAGCACTTGAAATAAAAGTAAGTAGGTTCTTACTACATACCCTGCCGTTTTCAATCACTGACATTACCCGTGGAAAGCAGGGAAATGACCAGAAAACTGAAAATATTTACAACTCCGGGCACTTTAGGGAGTGTTTTCACTTGAATTTGCTTTCAAATACTAGGAATTCATGTTTCTACAGCTCAAAATTAGTGTAGAAAGACTGTAAGTGAGGACTATACTGCTTATGTTTACAATTGAGGCCGAATTTCTCGAGCGTCTTACTGGTGAATCAGTTAATATCCTGACGGTTCCAGTACATACTTGTAAGAAAACTCTCTAATTGTGGTATAAGTCTTAAAATACGCATTTAGAGTTTCCAGAAATGATTTCAAACTTGTAATAAGCACTTGAAATAAAAGTAAGTAGGTTCTTACTACATATCCTGCCGTTTTCAATCACTGACATTACCCGTGGAAAGCAGGGAAATGACCAGAAAACTGATAATATTTACAACTCCGGCCACTTTAGCGTGCGTTTTCACTTGAATTTGCTTTCAAATGTTAAGAATTCATGTTTATACAGCTCAAAATTAGTGTAGAAAGACTGTAAGTAAGGACTATACTGCTTATGTTTACAATTGAGCCTGAATTTCTCTAGCGTCTTTTTGCTGAATCAGTTAATATCCTGATGGTTCCAGTACATACTTGTAAGAAACTCTCTAATTGTGGTATAACTCTTAAATACGCATGTGGAGTTTCCAGAAATGATTTCAAACTTGTAATAAGCACTTGAAATAAAAGTAAGTAGGTTCTTACTACATACCCTGCCGTTTTCAATCACTGACATTACCCGTGGAAAGCAGGGAAATGACCAGAAAACTGAAAATATTTACATCTCCGGGCACTTTAGGGAGTGTTTTCACTTGAATTTGCTTTCAAATACTAGGAATTCATGTTTCTACAGCTCAAAATTAGTGTAGAAAGACTGTAAGTGAGGACTATACTGCTTATGTTTACAATTGAGGCCGAATTTCTCGAGCGTCTTATTGGTGAATCTGTTAATATCCTGACGGTTCCAGTACATACTTGTAAGAAAACTCTCTAATTGTGGTATAAGTCTTAAAATACGCATTTAGAGTCTCCAGAAATGATTTCAAACTTGTAATAAGCACTTGAAATAAAAGTAAGTAGGTTCTTACTACATACCCTGCCGTTTTCAATCACTGACATTACCCGTGGAAAGCAGGGAAATGACCAGAAAACTGATAATATTTACAACTCCGGCAACTTTACAAAGCGTTTTCACTTAAAATTGCTTTCAGATGTTAGGAATTCATGTTTATACAGCTCAAAATTAGTGTAGAAAGACTGTAAGTGAGGACTATACTGCTTATGTTTACAATTGAGGCTGAATTTCTCGAGCATCTTTTTGGTGAATCAGTTAATATCCTGACGGTTCCAGTAATACTTGTAAGAATACTGTCTAATTGCGGTATAAGTCTTAAAATACGCACTTAGAGTTTCCAGAAATGATTTCAAACTTGTAATAAGCACTTGAAATAAAAGTAAGTAGGTTCTTACTACATACCCTGCCGTTTTCAATCACTGACATTACCCGTGGAAAGCAGGGAAATGACCAGAAAACTGAAAATATTTACAACTCCGGGCACTTTAGGGAGTGTTTTCACTTGAATTTGCTTTCAAATACTAGGAATTCATGTTTCTACAGCTCAAAATTAGTGTAGAAAGACTGTAAGTGAGGACTATACTGCTTATGTTTACAATTGAGGCCGAATTTCTCGAGCGTCTTATTGGTGAATCAGTTAATATCCTGACGGTTCCAGTACATACTTGTAAGAAAACTCTCTAATTGTGGTATAAGTCTTAAAATACGCATTTAGAGTTTCCAGAAATGATTTCAAACTTGTAATAAGCACTTGAAATAAAAGTAAGTAGGTTCTTACTACATATCCTGCCGTTTTCAATCACTGACATTACCCGTGGAAAGCAGGGAAATGACCAGAAAACTGATAATATTTACAACTCCGGCCACTTTAGCGAGCGTTTTCACTTGAATTTGCTTTCAAATGTTAGGAATTCATGTTTCTACAGCTCAAAATTAGTGTAGAAAGACTGTAAGTGAGGACTATACTGCTTATGTTTACAATTGAGGCCGAATTTCTCGAGCGTCTTTTTGGTGAATCTGTTAATATCCTGACGGTTCCAGTACATACTTGTAAGAAAACTCTCTAATTGTGGTATAAGTCTTAAAATACGCATTTAGAGTTTCCAGAAATGATTTCAAACTTGTAATAAGCACTTGAAATAAAAGTAAGTAGGTTCTTACTACATACCCTGCCGTTTTCAATCACTGACATTACCCGTGGAAAGCAGGGAAATGACCAGAAAACTGATAATATTTACAACTCCGGCAACTTTACAAAGCGTTTTCACTTAAAATTGCTTTCAGATGTTAGGAATTCATATTTATACAGCTCAAAATTAGTGTAGAAAGACTGTAAGTGAGGACTATACTGCTTATGTTTACAATTGAGGCTGAATTTCTCGAGCATATTTTTGGTGAATCAGTTAATATCCTGACGGTTCCAGTAATACTTGTAAGAATACTGTCTAATTGCGGTATAAGTCTTAAAATACGCACTTAGAGTTTCCAGAAATGATTTCAAACTTGTAATAAGCACTTGAAATAAAAGTAAGTAGGTTCTTACTACATACCCTGCCGTTTTCAATCACTGACATTACCCGTGGAAAGCAGGGAAATGACCAGAAAACTGAAAATATTTACAACTCCGGGCACTTTAGGGAGTGTTTTCACTTGAATTTGCTTTCAAATACTAGGAATTCATGTTTCTACAGCTCAAAATTAGTGTAGAAAGACTGTAAGTGAGGACTATACTGCTTATGTTTACAATTGAGGCCGAATTTCTCGAGCGTCTTACTGGTGAATCAGTTAATATCCTGACGGTTCCAGTACATACTTGTAAGAAAACTCTCTAATTGTGGTATAAGTCTTAAAATACGCATTTAGAGTTTCCAGAAATGATTTCAAACTTGTAATAAGCACTTGAAATAAAAGTAAGTAGGTTCTTACTACATATCCTGCCGTTTTCAATCACTGACATTACCCGTGGAAAGCAGGGAAATGACCAGAAAACTGATAATATTTACAACTCCGGCCACTTTAGCGTGCGTTTTCACTTGAATTTGCTTTCAAATGTTAAGAATTCATGTTTATACAGCTCAAAATTAGTGTAGAAAGACTGTAAGTAAGGACTATACTGCTTATGTTTACAATTGAGCCTGAATTTCTCTAGCGTCTTTTTGCTGAATCAGTTAATATCCTGATGGTTCCAGTACATACTTGTAAGAAACTCTCTAATTGTGGTATAACTCTTAAATACGCATGTGGAGTTTCCAGAAATGATTTCAAACTTGTAATAAGCACTTGAAATAAAAGTAAGTAGGTTCTTACTACATACCCTGCCGTTTTCAATCACTGACATTACCCGTGGAAAGCAGGGAAATGACCAGAAAACTGAAAATATTTACATCTCCGGGCACTTTAGGGAGTGTTTTCACTTGAATTTGCTTTCAAATACTAGGAATTCATGTTTCTACAGCTCAAAATTAGTGTAGAAAGACTGTAAGTGAGGACTATACTGCTTATGTTTACAATTGAGGCCGAATTTCTCGAGCGTCTTTTTGGTGAATCTGTTAATATCCTGACGGTTCCAGTACATACTTGTAAGAAAACTCTCTAATTGTGGTATAAGTCTTAAAATACGCATTTAGAGTCTCCAGAAATGATTTCAAACTTGTAATAAGCACTTGAAATAAAAGTAAGTAGGTTCTTACTACATACCCTGCCGTTTTCAATCACTGACATTACCCGTGGAAAGCAGGGAAATGACCAGAAAACTGATAATATTTACAACTCCGGCAACTTTACAAAGCGTTTTCACTTAAAATTGCTTTCAGATGTTAGGAATTCATGTTTATACAGCTCAAAATTAGTGTAGAAAGACTGTAAGTGAGGACTATACTGCTTATGTTTACAATTGAGGCTGAATTTCTCGAGCATCTTTTTGGTGAATCAGTTAATATCCTGACGGTTCCAGTAATACTTGTAAGAATACTGTCTAATTGCGGTATAAGTCTTAAAATACGCACTTAGAGTTTCCAGAAATGATTTCAAACTTGTAATAAGCACTTGAAATAAAAGTAAGTAGGTTCTTACTACATACCCTGCCGTTTTCAATCACTGACATTACCCGTGGAAAGCAGGGAAATGACCAGAAAACTGAAAATATTTACAACTCCGGGCACTTTAGGAAGTGTTTTCACTTGAATTTGCTTTCAAATACTAGGAATTCATGTTTCTACAGGTCAAAATTAGTGTAGAAAGACTGTAAGTGAGGACTATACTGCTTATGTTTACAATTGAGGCCGAATTTCTCGAGCGTCTTATTGGTGAATCAGTTAATATCCTGACGGTTCCAGTACATACTTGTAAGAAAACTCTCTAATTGTGGTATAAGTCTTAAAATACGCATTTAGAGTTTCCAGAAATGATTTCAAACTTGTAATAAGCACTTGAAATAAAAGTAAGTAGGTTCTTACTACATATCCTGCCGTTTTCAATCACTGACATTACCCGTGGAAAGCAGGGAAATGACCAGAAAACTGATAATATTTACAACTCCGGCCACTTTAGCGAGCGTTTTCACTTGAATTTGCTTTCAAATGTTAGGAATTCATGTTTCTACAGCTCAAAATTAGTGTAGAAAGACTGTAAGTGAGGACTATACTGCTTATGTTTACAATTGAGGCCGAATTTCTCGAGCGTCTTTTTGGTGAATCTGTTAATATCCTGACGGTTCCAGTACATACTTGTAAGAAAACTCTCTAATTGTGGTATAAGTCTTAAAATACGCATTTAGAGTTTCCAGAAATGATTTCAAACTTGTAATAAGCACTTGAAATAAAAGTAAGTAGGTTCTTACTACATACCCTGCCGTTTTCAATCACTGACATTACCCGTGGAAAGCAGGGAAATGACCAGAAAACTGATAATATTTACAACTCCGGCAACTTTACAAAGCGTTTTCACTTAAAATTGCTTTCAGATGTTAGGAATTCATGTTTATACAGCTCAAAATTAGTGTAGAAAGACTGTAAGTGAGGACTATACTGCTTATGTTTACAATTGAGGCTGAATTTCTCGAGCATATTTTTGGTGAATCAGTTAATATCCTGACGGTTCCAGTAATACTTGTAAGAATACTGTCTAATTGCGGTATAAGTCTTAAAATACGCACTTAGAGTTTCCAGAAATGATTTCAAACTTGTAATAAGCACTTGAAATAAAAGTAAGTAGGTTCTTACTACATACCCTGCCGTTTTCAATCACTGACATTACCCGTGGAAAGCAGGGAAATGACCAGAAAACTGAAAATATTTACAACTCCGGGCACTTTAGGGAGTGTTTTCACTTGAATTTGCTTTCAAATACTAGGAATTCATGTTTCTACAGCTCAAAATTAGTGTAGAAAGACTGTAAGTGAGGACTATACTGCTTATGTTTACAATTGAGGCCGAATTTCTCGAGCGTCTTATTGGTGAATCAGTTAATATCCTGACGGTTCCAGTACATACTTGTAAGAAAACTCTCTAATTGTGGTATAAGTCTTAAAATACGCATTTAGAGTTTCCAGAAATGATTTCAAACTTGTAATAAGCACTTAAATAAAAGTAAGTAGGTTCTTACTACATATCCTGCCGTTTTCAATCACTGACATTACCCGTGGAAAGCAGGGAAATGACCAGAAAACTGATAATATTTACAACTCCGGCCACTTTAGCGAGCGTTTTCACTTGAATTTGCTTTCAAATGTTAGGAATTCATGTTTATACAGCTCAAAATTAGTGTAGAAAGACTGTAAGTGAGGACTATACTGCTTATGTTTACAATTGAGGCCGAATTTCTCGAGCGTCTTTTTGGTGAATCTGTTAATATCCTGACGGTTCCAGTACATACTTGTAAGAAAACTCTCTAATTGTGGTATAAGTCTTAAAATACGCATTTAGAGTTTCCAGAAATGATTTCAAACTTGTAATAAGCACTTGAAATAAAAGTAAGTAGGTTCTTACTACATACCCTGCCGTTTTCAATCACTGACATTACCCGTGGAAAGCAGGGAAATGACCAGAAAACTGATAATATTTACAACTCCGGCAACTTTACAAAGCGTTTTCACTTAAAATTGCTTTCAGATGTTAGGAATTCATGTTTATACAGCTCAAAATTAGTGTAGAAAGACTGTAAGTGAGGACTATACTGCTTATGTTTACAATTGAGGCTGAATTTCTCGAGCATCTTTTTGGTGAATCAGTTAATATCCTGACGGTTCCAGTAATACTTGTAAGAATACTGTCTAATTGCGGTATAAGTCTTAAAATACGCACTTAGAGTTTCCAGAAATGATTTCAAACTTGTAATAAGCACTTGAAATAAAAGTAAGTAGGTTCTTACTACATACCCTGCCGTTTTCAATCACTGACATTACCCGTGGAAAGCAGGGAAATGACCAGAAAACTGAAAATATTTACAACTCCGGGCACTTTAGGGAGTGTTTTCACTTGAATTTGCTTTCAAATACTAGGAATTCATGTTTCTACAGCTCAAAATTAGTGTAGAAAGACTGTAAGTGAGGACTATACTGCTTATGTTTACAATTGAGGCCGAATTTCTCGAGCGTCTTACTGGTGAATCAGTTAATATCCTGACGGTTCCAGTACATACTTGTAAGAAAACTCTCTAATTGTGGTATAAGTCTTAAAATACGCATTTAGAGTTTCCAGAAATGATTTCAAACTTGTAATAAGCACTTGAAATAAAAGTAAGTAGGTTCTTACTACATATCCTGCCGTTTTCAATCACTGACATTACCCGTGGAAAGCAGGGAAATGACCAGAAAACTGATAATATTTACAACTCCGGCCACTTTAGCGTGCGTTTTCACTTGAATTTGCTTTCAAATGTTAAGAATTCATGTTTATACAGCTCAAAATTAGTGTAGAAAGACTGTAAGTAAGGACTATACTGCTTATGTTTACAATTGAGCCTGAATTTCTCTAGCGTCTTTTTGCTGAATCAGTTAATATCCTGATGGTTCCAGTACATACTTGTAAGAAACTCTCTAATTGTGGTATAACTCTTAAATACGCATGTGGAGTTTCCAGAAATGATTTCAAACTTGTAATAAGCACTTGAAATAAAAGTAAGTAGGTTCTTACTACATACCCTGCCGTTTTCAATCACTGACATTACCCGTGGAAAGCAGGGAAATGACCAGAAAACTGATAATATTTACAACTCCGGCAACTTTACAAAGCGTTTTCACTTAAAATTGCTTTCAGATGTTAGGAATTCATGTTTATACAGCTCAAAATTAGTGTAGAAAGACTGTAAGTGAGGACTATACTGCTTATGTTTACAATTGAGGCTGAATTTCTCGAGCATCTTTTGGTGAATCAGTTAATATCCTGACGGTTCCAGTAATACTTGTAAGAATACTGTCTAATTGCGGTATAAGTCTTAAAATACGCACTTAGAGTCTCCAGAAATGATTTCAAACTTGTAATAAGCACTTGAAATAAAAGTAAGTAGTTTCTTACTACATACCCTGCCGTTTTCAATCACTGACATTACCCGTGGAAAGCAGGGAAATGACCAGAAAACTGAAAATATTTACATCTCCGGGCACTTTAGGGAGTGTTTTCACTTGAATTTGCTTTCAAATACTAGGAATTCATGTTTCTACAGCTCAAAATTAGTGTAGAAAGACTGTAAGTGAGGACTATACTGCTTATGTTTACAATTGAGGCCGAATTTCTCGAGCGTCTTATTGGTGAATCAGTTAATATCCTGACGGTTCCAGTACATACTTGTAAGAAAACTCTCTAATTGTGGTATAAGTCTTAAAATACGCATTTAGAGTTTCCAGAAATGATTTCAAACTTGTAATAAGCACTTGAAATAAAAGTAAGTAGGTTCTTACTACATATCCTGCCGTTTTCAATCACTGACATTACCCGTGGAAAGCAGGGAAATGACCAGAAAACTGATAATATTTACAACTCCGGCCACTTTAGCGAGCGTTTTCACTTGAATTTGCTTTCAAATGTTAGGAATTCATGTTTATACAGCTCAAAATTAGTGTAGAAAGACTGTAAGTGAGGACTATACTGCTTATGTTTACAATTGAGGCCGAATTTCTCGAGCGTCTTTTTGGTGAATCTGTTAATATCCTGACGGTTCCAGTACATACTTGTAAGAAAACTCTCTAATTGTGGTATAAGTCTTAAAATACGCATTTAGAGTTTCCAGAAATGATTTCAAACTTGTAATAAGCACTTGAAAAAAAAGTAAGTAGGTTTTTACTACATACCCTGCCGTGTTCAATCACTGACATTACCCGTGGAAAGCAGGGAAATGACCAGAAAAATGATAATATTTACAACTCCGGCAACTTTACAGAGCGTTTTCACTTGAATTTGCTTTCAGATGTTAGGAATTCATGTTTATACAGCTCAAAATTAGTGTAGAAAGACTGTAAGTGAGGACTATACTGCTTATGTTTACAATTGAGGCTGAATTTCTCGAGCATCTTTTTGGTGAATCAGTTAATATCCTGACGGTTCCAGTAATACTTGTAAGAAAACTGTTTAATTGCGGTATAAGTCTTAAAATACGCATTTAGAGTTTCCAGAAATGATTTCAAACTTGTAATAAGCACTTGAAATAAAAGTAAGTAGGTTCTTACTACATACCCTGCCGTTTCCAATCACTGACATTACCCGTGGAAAGCAGGGAAATGACCAGAAAACTGATAATATTTACAACTCCGGCCACTTTAGCGTGCGTTTTCACTTGAATTTGCTTTCAAATGTTAAGAATTCATGTTTATACAGCTCAAAATTAGTGTAGAAAGACTGTAAGTAAGGACTATACTGCTTATGTTTACAATTGAGCCTGAATTTCTCTAGCGTCTTTTTGCTGAATCAGTTAATATCCTGATGGTTCCAGTACATACTTGTAAGAAACTCTCTAATTGTGGTATAACTCTTAAAATACGCATGTAGAGTTTCCAGAAATGATTTCAAACTTTTAATAAGCACTTGAAATAAAAGTAAGTAGGTTCTTACTACATACCCTGCCGTTTTCAATCACTGACATTACCCGTGGAAAGCAGGGAAATGACCAGAAAACTGACAATATTTACAACTCCGGCAACTTTACAAAGCGTTTTCACTTAAAATTGCTTTCAGATGTTAGGAATTCATGTTTATACAGCTCAAAATTAGTGTAGAAAGACTGTAAGTGAGGACTATACTGCTTATGTTTACAATTGAGGCTGAATTTCTCGAGCATCTTTTGGTGAATCAGTTAATATCCTGACGGTTCCAGTAATACTTGTAAGAATACTGTCTAATTGCGGTATAAGTCTTAAAATACGCACTTAGAGTTTCCAGAAATGATTTCAAACTTGTAATAAGCACTTGAAATAAAAGTAAGTAGGTTCTTACTACATACCCTGCCGTTTTCAATCACTGACATTACCCGTGGAAAGCAGGGAAATGACCAGAAAACTGAAAATATTTACAACTCCGGGCACTTTAGGGAGTGTTTTCACTTGAATTTGCTTTCAAATACTTGGAATTCATGTTTCTACAGCTCAAAATTAGTGTAGAAAGACTGTAAGTGAGGACTATACTGCTTATGTTTACAATTGAGGCCGAATTTCTCGAGCGTCTTATTGGTGAATCAGTTAATATCCTGACGGTTCCAGTACATACTTGTAAGAAAACTCTCTAATTGTGGTATAAGTCTTAAAATACGCATTTAGAGTTTCCAGAAATGATTTCAAACTTGTAATAAGCACTTGAAATAAAAGTAAGTAGGTTCTTACTACATATCCTGCCGTTTTCAATCACTGACATTACCCGTGGAAAGCAGGGAAATGACCAGAAAACTGATAATATTTACAACTCCGGCCACTTTAGCGAGCGTTTTCACTTGAATTTGCTTTCAAATGTTAGGAATTCATGTTTATACAGCTCAAAATTAGTGTAGAAAGACTGTAAGTGAGGACTATACTGCTTATGTTTACAATTGAGGCCGAATTTCTCGAGCGTCTTTTTGGTGAATCTGTTAATATCCTGACGGTTCCAGTACATACTTGTAAGAAAACTCTCTAATTGTGGTATAAGTCTTAAAATACGCATTTAGAGTTTCCAGAAATGATTTCAAACTTGTAATAAGCACTTGAAATAAAAGTAAGTAGGTTTTTACTACATACCCTGCCGTGTTCAATCACTGACATTACCCGTGGAAAGCAGGGAAATGACCAGAAAAATGATAATATTTACAACTCCGGCAACTTTACAGAGCGTTTTCACTTGAATTTGCTTTCAGATGTTAGGAATTCATGTTTATACAGCTCAAAATTAGTGTAGAAAGACTGTAAGTGAGGACTATACTGCTTATGTTTACAATTGAGGGTGAATTTCTCTAGCGTCTTTTTGTTGAATCAGTTAATATCCTGATGGTTCCAGTACATACTTGTAAGAAACCCTCTAATTGTGGTATAACTCTTAAAATAGGCATGTAGAGTTTCCAGAAATCATTTCAAACTTGTAATAAGCACTTGAAATAAAAGTAAGTAGGTTCTTACTACATACCCTGCCGTTTTCAATCACTGACATTACCCGTGGAAAGCAGGGAAATGACCAGAAAACTGATAATATTTACAACTCCGGCAACTTTACAAAGCGTTTTCACTTAAAATTGCTTTCAGATGTTAGGAATTCATGTTTCTACAGCTCAAAATTAGTGTAGAAAGACTGTAAGTGAGGACTATACTGCTTATGTTTACAATTGAGGCCGAATTTCTCGAGCGTCTTATTGGTGAATCAGTTAATATCCTGACGGTTCCAGTACATACTTGTAAGAAAACTCTCTAATTGTGGTATAAGTCTTAAAATACGCATTTAGAGTTTCCAGAAATGATTTCAAACTTGTAATAAGCACTTGAAATAAAAGTAAGTAGGTTCTTACTACATATCCTGCCGTTTTCAATCACTGACATTACCCGTGGAAAGCAGGGAAATGACCAGAAAACTGATAATATTTACAACTCCGGCCACTTTAGCGTGCGTTTTCACTTGAATTTGCTTTCAAATGTTAAGAATTCATGTTTATACAGCTCAAAATTAGTGTAGAAAGACTGTAAGTAAGGACTATACTGCTTATGTTTACAATTGAGCCTGAATTTCTCTAGCGTCTTTTTGCTGAATCAGTTAATATCCTGATGGTTCCAGTACATACTTGTAAGAAACTCTCTAATTGTGGTATAACTCTTAAAATACGCATGTAGTGTTTCCAGAAATGATTTCAAACTTGTAATAAGCACTTGAAATAAAAGTAAGTAGGTTCTTACTACATACCCTGCCGTTTTCAATCACTGACATTACCCGTGGAAAGCAGGGAAATGACCAGAAAACTGATAATATTTACAACTCCGGCAACTTTACAAAGCGTTTTCACTTAAAATTGCTTTCAGATGTTAGGAATTCATGTTTATACAGCTCAAAATTAGTGTAGAAAGACTGTAAGTGAGGACTATACTGCTTATGTTTACAATTGAGGCTGAATTTCTCGAGCATCTTTTTGGTGAATCAGTTAATATCCTGACGGTTCCAGTAATACTTGTAAGAAAACTGTCTAATTGCGGTATAAGTCTTAAAATACGCATTTAGAGTTTCCAGAAATGATTTCAAACTTGTAATAAGCACTTGAAATAAAAGTAAGTAGGTTCTTACTACATACCCTGCCGTTTTCAATCACTGACATTACCCGTGGAAAGCAGGGAAATGACCAGAAAACTGATAATATTTACAACTCCGGCCACTTTAGCGTGCGTTTTCACTTGAATTTGCTTTCAAATGTTAAGAATTCATGTTTATACAGCTCAAAATTAGTGTAGAAAGACTGTAAGTGAGGACTATACTGCTTATGTTTACAATTGAGGCCGAATTTCTCGAGCGTCTTTTTGGTGAATCTGTTAATATCCTGACGGTTCCAGTACATACTTGTAAGAAAACTCTCTAATTGTGGTATAAGTCTTAAAATACGCATTTAGAGTTTCCAGAAATGATTTCAAACATGTAATAAGCACTTGAAAAAAAAGTAAGTAGGTTTTTACTACATACCCTGCCGTGTTCAATCACTGACATTACCCGTGGAAAGCAGGGAAATGACCAGAAAAATGATAATATTTACAACTCCGGCAACTTTACAGAGCGTTTTCACTTGAATTTGCTTTCAGATGTTAGGAATTCATGTTTATACAGCTCAAAATTAGTGTAGAAAGACTGTAAGTGAGGACTATACTGCTTATGTTTACAATTGAGGCTGAATTTCTCGAGCATCTTTTTGGTGAATCAGTTAATATCCTGACGGTTCCAGTAATACTTGTAAGAAAACTGTTTAATTGCGGTATAAGTCTTAAAATACGCATTTAGAGTTTCCAGAAATGATTTCAAACTTGTAATAAGCACTTGAAATAAAAGTAAGTAGGTTCTTACTACATACCCTGCCGTTTCCAATCACTGACATTACCCGTGGAAAGCAGGGAAATGACCAGAAAACTGATAATATTTACAACTCCGGCCACTTTAGCGTGCGTTTTCACTTGAATTTGCTTTCAAATGTTAAGAATTCATGTTTATACAGCTCAAAATTAGTGTAGAAAGACTGTAAGTGAGGACTATACTGCTTATGTTTACAATTGAGGCTGAATTTCTCGAGCATCTTTTGGTGAATCAGTTAATATCCTGACGGTTCCAGTAATACTTGTAAGAATACTGTCTAATTGCGGTATAAGTCTTAAAATACGCACTTAGAGTTTCCAGAAATGATTTCAAACTTGTAATAAGCACTTGAAATAAAAGTAAGTAGGTTCTTACTACATACCCTGCCGTTTTCAATCACTGACATTACCCGTGGAAAGCAGGGAAATGACCAGAAAACTGAAAATATTTACAACTCCGGGCACTTTAGGGAGTGTTTTCACTTGAATTTGCTTTCAAATACTAGGAATTCATGTTTCTACAGCTCAAAATTAGTGTAGAAAGACTGTAAGTGAGGACTATACTGCTTATGTTTACAATTGAGGCCGAATTTCTCGAGCGTCTTATTGGTGAATCAGTTAATATCCTGACGGTTCCAGTACATACTTGTAAGAAAACTCTCTAATTGTGGTATAAGTCTTAAAATACGCATTTAGAGTTTCCAGAAATGATTTCAAACTTGTAATAAGCACTTGAAATAAAAGTAAGTAGGTTCTTACTACATATCCTGCCGTTTTCAATCACTGACATTACCCGTGGAAAGCAGGGAAATGACCAGAAAACTGATAATATTTACAACTCCGGCCACTTTAGCGAGCGTTTTCACTTGAATTTGCTTTCAAATGTTAGGAATTCATGTTTATACAGCTCAAAATTAGTGTAGAAAGACTGTAAGTGAGGACTATACTGCTTATGTTTACAATTGAGGCCGAATTTCTCGAGCGTCTTTTTGGTGAATCTGTTAATATCCTGACGGTTCCAGTACATACTTGTAAGAAAACTCTCTAATTGTGGTATAAGTCTTAAAATACGCATTTAGAGTTTCCAGAAATGATTTCAAACTTGTAATAAGCACTTGAAATAAAAGTAAGTTGGTTTTTACTACATACCCTGCCGTGTTCAATCACTGACATTACCCGTGGAAAGCAGGGAAATGACCAGAAAAATGATAATATTTACAACTCCGGCAACTTTACAGAGCGTTTTCACTTGAATTTGCTTTCAGATGTTAGGAATTCATGTTTATACAGCTCAAAATTAGTGTAGAAAGACTGTAAGTGAGGACTATACTGCTTATGTTTACAATTGAGGGTGAATTTCTCTAGCGTCTTTTTGCTGAATCAGTTAATATCCTGATGGTTCCAGTACATACTTGTAAGAAACCCTCTAATTGTGGTATAACTCTTAAAATAGGCATGTAGAGTTTCCAGAAATCATTTCAAACTTGTAATAAGCACTTGAAATAAAAGTAAGTAGGTTCTTACTACATACCCTGCCGTTTTCAATCACTGACATTACCCGTGGAAAGCAGGGAAATGACCAGAAAACTGATAATATTTACAACTCCGGCAACTTTACAAAGCGTTTTCACTTAAAATTGCTTTCAGATGTTAGGAATTCATGTTTCTACAGCTCAAAATTAGTGTAGAAAGACTGTAAGTGAGGACTATACTGCTTATGTTTACAATTGAGGCCGAATTTCTCGAGCGTCTTATTGGTGAATCAGTTAATATCCTGACGGTTCCAGTACATACTTGTAAGAAAACTCTCTAATTGTGGTATAAGTCTTAAAATACGCATTTAGAGTTTCCAGAAATGATTTCAAACTTGTAATAAGCACTTGAAATAAAAGTAAGTAGGTTCTTACTACATATCCTGCCGTTTTCAATCACTGACATTACCCGTGGAAAGCAGGGAAATGACCTGAAAACTGATAATATTTACAACTCCGGCCACTTTAGCGTGCGTTTTCACTTGAATTTGCTTTCAAATGTTAAGAATTCATGTTTATACAGCTCAAAATTAGTGTAGAAAGACTCTAAGTAAGGACTATACTGCTTATGTTTACAATTGAGCCTGAATTTCTCTAGCGTCTTTTTGCTGAATCAGTTAATATCCTGATGGTTACAGTACATACTTGTAAGAAACTCTCTAATTGTGGTATAAGTCTTAAAATACGCATGTAGTGTTTCCAGAAATGATTTCAAACTTGTAATAAGCACTTGAAATAAAAGTAAGTAGGTTCTTACTACATATCCTGCCATTTTCAATCACTGACATTACCCGTGGAAAGCAGGGAAATGACCAGAAAACTGATAATATTTACAACTCCGGCAACTTTACAAAGCGTTTTCACTTAAAATTGCTTTCAGATGTTAGGAATTCATGTTTATACAGCTCAAAATTAGTGTAGAAAGACTGTAAGTGAGGACTATACTGCTTATGTTTACAATTGAGGCTGAATTTCTCGAGCATCTTTTTGGTGAATCAGTTAATATCCTGACGGTTCCAGTAATACTTGTAAGAAAACTGTCTAATTGCGGTATAAGTCTTAAAATACGCATTTAGAGTTTCCAGAAATGATTTCAAACTTGTAATAAGCACTTGAAATAAAAGTAAGTAGGTTCTTACTACATACCCTGCCGTTTTCAATCACTGACATTACCCGTGGAAAGCAGGGAAATGACCAGAAAACTGATAATATTTACAACTCCGGCCACTTTAGCGTGCGTTTTCACTTGAATTTGCTTTCAAATGTTAAGAATTCATGTTTATACAGCTCAAAATTAGTGTAGAAAGACTGTAAGTAAGGTCTATACTGCTTATGTTTACAATTGAGGGTGAATATCTCTAGCGTCTTTTTGCTGAATCAGTTAATATCCTGATGGTTCCAGTACATACTTGTAAGAAACTCTCTAATTGTGGTATAACTCTTAAAATAGGCATGTAGAGTTTCCAGAAATGATTTCAAACTTGTAATAAGCACTTGAAATAAAAGTAAGTAGGTTCTTACTACATACCCTGCCGTTTTCAATCACTGACATTACCCGTGGAAAGCAGGGAAATGACCAGAAAACTGATAATATTTACAACTCCGGCAACTTTACAAAGCGTTTTCACTTAAAATTGCTTTCAGATGTTAGGAATTCATGTTTATACAGCTCAAAATTAGTGTAGAAAGACTGTAAGTGAGGACTATACTGCTTATGTTTACAATTGAGGTTGAATTTCTCGAGCATATTTTGGTGAATCAGTTAATATCCTGACGGTTCCAGTAATACTTGTAAGAATACTGTCTAATTGCGGTATAAGTCTTAAAATACGCACTTAGAGTTTCCAGAAATGATTTCAAACTTGTAATAAGCACTTGAAATAAAAGTAAGTAGGTTCTTACTACATACCCTGCCGTTTTCAATCACTGACATTACCCGTGGAAAGCAGGGAAATGACCAGAAAACTGAAAATATTTACAACTCCGGGCACTTTAGGGAGTGTTTTCACTTGAATTTGCTTTCAAATACTAGGAATTCATGTTTCTACAGCTCAAAATTAGTGTAGAAAGACTGTAAGTGAGGACTATACTGCTTATGTTTACAATTGAGGCCGAATTTCTAGAGCGTCTTATTGGTGAATCAGTTAATATCCTGACGGTTCCAGTACATACTTGTAAGAAAACTCTCTAATTGTGGTATAAGTCTTAAAATACGCATTTAGAGTTTCCAGAAATGATTTCAAACTTGTAATAAGCACTTGAAATAAAAGTAAGTAGGTTCTTACTACATATCCTGCCGTTTTCAATCACTGACATTACCCGTGGAAAGCAGGGAAATGACCAGAAAACTGATAATATTTACAACTCCGGCCACTTTAGCGTGCGTTTTCACTTGAATTTGCTTTCAAATGTTAAGAATTCATGTTTATACAGCTCAAAATTAGTGTAGAAAGACTGTAAGTAAGGACTATACTGCTTATGTTTACAATTGAGCCTGAATTTCTCTAGCGTCTTTTTGCTGAATCAGTTAATATCCTGATGGTTCCAGTACATACTTGTAAGAAACTCTCTAATTGTGGTATAACTCTTAAAATACGCATGTGGAGTTTCCAGAAATGATTTCAAACTTGTAATAAGCACTTGAAATAAAAGTAAGTATTTTCTTACTACATACCCTGCCGTTTTCAATCACTGACATTACCTGTGGAAAGCAGGGAAATGACCAGAAAACTGATAATATTTATAACTCCGGCAACTTTACAAAGCGTTTTCACTTAAAATTGCTTTCAGATGTTAGGAATTCATGTTTATACAGCTCAAAATTAGTGTAGAAAGACTGTAAGTGAGGACTATACTGCTTATGTTTACAATTGAGGCTGAATTTCTCGAGCATCTTTTTGCTGAATCAGTTAATATCCTGACGGTTCCAGTAATACTTGTAAGAATACTGTCTAATTGCGGTATAAGTCTTAAAATACGCACTTAGAGTTTCCAGAAATGATTTCAAACTTGTAATAAGCACTTGAAATAAAAGTAAGTAGGTTCTTACTACATACCCTGCCGTTTTCAATCACTGACATTACCCGTGGAAAGCAGGGAAATGACCAGAAAACTGAAAATATTTACAACTCCGGGCACTTTAGGGAGTGTTTTCACTTGAATTTGCTTTCAAATACTAGGAATTCATGTTTCTACAGCTCAAAATTAGTGTAGAAAGACTGTAAGTGAGGACTATACTGCTTATGTTTACAATTGAGGCCGAATTTCTCGAGCGTCTTATTGGTGAATCAGTTAATATCCTGACGGTTCCAGTACATACTTGTAAGAAAACTCTCTAATTGTGGTATAAGTCTTAAAATACGCATTTAGAGTTTCCAGAAATGATTTCAAACTTGTAATAAGCACTTGAAATAAAAGTAAGTAGGTTCTTACTACATATCCTGCCGTTTTCAATCACTGACATTACCCGTGGAAAGCAGGGAAATGACCAGAAAACTGATAATATTTACAACTCCGGCCACTTTAGCGTGCGTTTTCACTTGAATTTGCTTTCAAATGTTAAGAATTCATGTTTATACAGCTCAAAATTAGTGTAGAAAGACTGTAAGTAAGGACTATACTGCTTATGTTTACAATTGAGCCTGAATTTCTCTAGCGTCTTTTGCTGAATCAGTTAATATCCTGATGGTTCCAGTACATACTTGTAAGAAACTCTCTAATTGTGGTATAACTCTTAAAATACGCATGTAGAGTTTCCAGAAATGATTTCAAACTTGTAATAAGCACTTGAAATAAAAGTAAGTAGGTTCTTACTACATACCCTGCCGTTTTCAATCACTGACATTACCCGTGGAAAGCAGGGAAATGACCAGAAAACTGATAATATTTACAACTCCGGCAACTTTACAAAGCGTTTTCACTTAAAATTGCTTTCAGATGTTAGGAATTCATGTTTATACAGCTCAAAATTAGTGTAGAAAGACTGTAAGTGAGGACTATACTGCTTATGTTTACAATTGAGGCTGAATTTCTCGAGCATCTTTTGGTGAATCAGTTAATATCCTGACGGTTCCAGTAATACTTGTAAGAATACTGTCTAATTGCGGTA